>NC_086241.1:22667000-22983000 GCF_036321145.2 Pelmatolapia mariae
ACTTTTTTCTCAGAATTCTGACTTTAATCTGAGAAATCTGACTTTCTTAAAATTCTGAGATAAAGGTCAGAATTTTGACTTTTATTCTCAGAATTCTGAGAGTAAAGTCAGAATTCTGACTTTTTTTCTTAGAATTCTGAGAGTAAAGTCAGAATTCTGACTTTTTTTCTCAGAATTCTGAGAGTAAAGTCAGAATTTTGACTTTTTTTTTCTCAGAATTCCGAGACTAAAGTCAGAACTTTGACGTTTTTCTCAGAATTCTGAGAGTAAAGTCAGAATTTTGACTTTTTTTTCTCAGAATTCCGAGACTAAAGTCAGAACTTTGACGTTTTTCTCAGAATTTTGACTTTTGATTCTCAGGTGTCATTCTTTTCCCCACGCTGAGCCACTACAGCCAAATTCCACTTTAAGCCCTTTACTACCTGGCCACCTAGCTGTAATAATAATAATAATAATAATAATAATAATAATAATAATAATGAAGATGATGATGATTTCAACTTCTGTAACAACAGAATTCCTAAAATGTGCAGTAAATTATTTATTTAAATTATTATTATTTGTTATTTTGCTTCACACCTGAAAGCTCAAGACTAAGAGGAAACACTGTGGTGCTGATGAATAATCTTATGTCAGGGAGGGCATTCAAAGTAAAAATCTTTGTTAAACTACACATGCAGATCCATCTGCTGTGGTGACCTCTTGCAAGAAACTAGAATAAGTTTCTATTTTGCTTTGTTTTTTTCTATTTAATTGAGCTCTTTGGGGGATTTTTTTTTATGTAATTAAGCTATACTGTTTTTTTATTAAACGGCTCTACCCAGTTAAATCTACTTTGTAATAACTATGTTCTTTTGATGAGTCAAAACTAGAATTTTCCACCCCAACCTTTAGCTTAAATAAAGCCTTTCTTATCCTATCTTTAAAAAACATATCCCCTGGAGGGTTTTTGTGAGATATATGAGATTATTTACTCTGCTATAATTGTCTTGCTGGTGTATAAACAAAGGCCTTGTACACAAAAAAGTTTTTTAATGACTCGTTGTATATCTGCAAACTAGAATTACCGTGGATAAAACTGTAAATTCGAGGGCATTAATAATATTTTTCATTTCCTCTGTAAATTAATAGTTAAATGATGAAACCAACAATATTTATGACTACACAAAACAGTGCAATAACCATCCAGGTTTTTTTTCTCTTTGTTCCTTTGAACATTATTATGATCATGGGAGAAATATGGTTTGTAAACAGACATAAACCCATAGACCACCACTATATGCTGACAATCAACAGTGATAATCAATAATCAGACACATAAAAAGCACGTGAATATACAGTATAGACAAAAACACACAGACACACACACACATAAAATAAAAGGCAGCAAATCGAGCCAAAAATAGAAACGCTACTTAATGCTACTTTCCTTTTAAAACCAGCAGCAAACTTGCTGTAAAGTGCAGGTGTTGTGGTCTCCATTATGTTAGAGATTCAGTCTTTCAGGAATAAATGGAATCGAATGCACTTTGTCTTTATGTTTGGGAGAAGGTGTGTGTGTGTGTACATGTTACTATACTTGTGGGGACCAACTGTCACTTATGGGGACCAAATGCCCATCCCCATGAGTTTGAAGGCATTTTTGAGGCTCAAAATGTGGTTTTAGTGTCAGGGTTACAATTAGGTTATGGTTAGGTTTAGAGGGTTAGAGTTAGGCATTCATTTTTGATGGTTAGGGTAAGATGCCAGGAAAAGCATTATGTCAATTAAATGTCCCCACTAAGATATGAAAATGAGTGCGAGTGTGTGTGTGTGTGTGTGTGTGTGTGTGTGTGTGTGTGTGTGTGTGTGTGTGTGTGTGTGTGTGTGTGTGTTAACTACAGTTGGCAGTTCCTCTTTTTCATCTACACGCCTTGAATTCTTAACTTATGACTTGATCAGAGCGTTTCATCGGGGGGAAAAAAGACTGCAGAAAAGCTGGTGATAGCTCAGCACTTAAAAATGTATGGTAGAAGAAATGACATCGAAAGATGTTCAAAGGGACGGAAATGATTCTACAGCTGCACTTTGTCACCATTGTTGGGAATGAGGTGTAACCAGGGTCCAAATCAATGTAGTAACCAAAGCACACAAAACTTGCCAGTTGTGGATATGTTCAATCTGCATTTGACCTTTATCATTGTGGCCCTACTGGTTTGTTTAGAAGCTGGCACAAAGCAAAGCACACGTCTGTTTTCTGACTTGGCCTAAGGCGGTTCCATATTTCCACACGTTCAGTGTTAAGTCGCCGTGATTTTATCCTTAAGTCTGAGGGCTGTGTCAAAATAAGATAACCGCTCCATCATCTCCAGAGATGATGATGCGGTGAAAAAAGTCATCTGGTATCCGTTATGCTGTCTTAATTCTAAAATGATTACAAATCATTCCATGCAAAGCTCGAAAATCTAACCCAAGAAATGTCTGAGAGAAAACACGACTTTTCATCAGAATGCCGTGCCAAATACAGAAAAAAAATGACTGAGGGTTAAGTAAGAGCGTGTCAGAATTGTGCACAAGCTGAAGTGTGTCCATTTGCATCCCTGTAGATGTCAACAAGCCATCCAAATGCACTTTGACAGGAAAGGAAAAGTAGAATGCATGCAGAGTGGCACTCAGAAATGGCCCCCTGGTTGGTTTGCCTTTTAGTAAGAGTGGTAAGCTTTTCTTTCTGTCCTTTGTCAGGGTTGCAGTGGCTGAAAGACGTTTCAGCGCTGATTTATCGACGCTGCAGATCAAATTTTATCACAACACTTGCTTGAGATTTTTCAGTTCCATAAATCAGTTAAATCATCAGACTATTTCTGGGAGCTCATTAATAATGGAGAAAAACCCCAAGATTCAGACATTACCAACTAAATCGAGCTGCACGCAACCGTTCATTTTTCAGTCTGCTTGGCTCCATTCTGATGAATTTTACTGACAATTAGGAAGAAACAAAGCCTTCACCGTGGGTGACGAGCATATCCACGCCATATTCTGTGTCATCCCAATTTTTCCACTTAATAGTGCCCATAATAAGTGCTTATTAGAGGTTTATATTCAGAGACAAAGCCCTTATCTGCAATTACATCCTGCTGTTGAGTAAAGTGGGAAGTTAGTCAGAGTAGAGATCCTCTTGACACTGAGTTGTGACCCTCCTGCAACCTCTGCCTCAGGATATGACTCTTCAGGGTCTCGGCTGACAAACTAACGCCTTCAGCATCTAAATTAGCTGTCTGACAGACTCTGACACCTGACACGAGTCTGACACCTTTACCTGGATATCTGCAATGGGCCGTTTCCTCTCTACCTGCATGCAGAAAGGAGTTCATCTCAGACTTTCCTCCCCTAAACAAAAGCAAGCAGTCACACTGAGCATTCTGAGTGATGTTGCTGGACCTAAAAAGAAGTCCTAAGATCATCCTACAATGATATTAGTTTGTCTTTATCTTTATCTTTGTCTGAAGAACTTGATTTGGTTTATGCTCATGTACTGCAATTTGCTGTTTCCGTCCACAGCAGTCTGTCTATCCAGATATTTATTTCCTGAACGGATGTGTCGATGTTAATCTAAACATTTAGGGAATGTGGAAGTTGTGATGCAGACTGCAGATTGCTTCACTGTGGGGCTGTGGGCTAGTCCTACGAGTCCAGCAAACCCTGTAGCGTGCATGCAATCATTGCTTATCTAGTAGAGTGCACACAGCTGACAATTGCATTGCATTTTTTAAATATATTTTATATTTTGCCCGCAGCCCTGGATAGCAACTGTTATTCCTATACCGTAAGGGTGTCTGTGCAGTCTGTCAGAAATGCTCACCGAATGCTCAGATGCCTTAGGAAACCCCCTTTTTCCACACCTGTCTGACTTTCTGAAACTACCAATTTGACATTCACCACCTTCACTGGCTATTGGCCAACTGTGCAGGGGTTGGAAAGCAGCCAGAGTCTGAAGTGCTCTTCTTTTTGTTTTTGAACAAATTTACAGCATTTCTGTCTCTTTTCACATGGAGTGAAACATTATAAATATCTTCCAGGAGACAGTGGCAGAAAATGTTGTCTATTAAAACTTCAATAGCACGAGTCTAGCAAAAACAAAAACCCGCAGAGCCCAGACGAGATTTTGGGTCCCTCTTGGACCACTTGAGTAACAATATGCTGAAATGTTACCATGGATTATTTGTTCAGTGACGCCAAACACATGTTGCTTATCCCTACGTTAACTCCTGAGTGACAGCTGGCTTACAGTACGAAATAACACTATCAAACACAACCTCACCTTATCACCTGGCTCCAATCTGTTTACCTGAAATACACATATCCAGAATTATGTGCCACAGAAGCACAGCAGCACTACAAGGCCTAAACGCCTGAATAAAGTAACATATACATGCTCTTGGCAAACTCCCACTGCACGTGCCTGTGGTGCTTCCCTCTCTCGTTTTCACGTTATGGAAGATGGACACTGTGGATTTAGAAAACATTTCTCAAACAATAGTAAATAGTGAATATATTTGGAACATATTGACATGACGGCATCACAGAGTTTCTGGAGATTTTGAAGCTGCTTATTCATAATGTGAATCTCCCATTTCGAGTCTGGCCTGGTGACGATAGAGGCCATTAAAGTAAGTTGTCATGTTCAAGAAAACAGTTTAAGGTGATCAGAGCTTTGTGACATGGAGCGTTATCCTGCTGGAAGATGGTACACTGTGGTCATAAAGGGATGAACATGGTCAGCAACAATGTTTTCAGACCAAGTGCCGTTGCAACCTTTTGTTGTTCAGTTTTGTTGAGGCTGTGTGAACCGGAGCCTCAGATCCTTGGTCTTAGCTGACAGGAGTGGGAGCCGGTGTGGTCTTCTGCTGCTGTGGCCCATCTGCATCAAGTTTAGACTTGTTGCACATTCGGAAATGCTCTTCTGCATACTTTGGTTATAGTGTGTGGTTATTTGAGTAACTGTTGGCTTCCTATGAGCTGACCTCTGGCATCAACAAGGCATTTTCACCCAGAGAACTGCTGCTTACTTAATATTTTCTCTTTTACAAGCCATTCTAAGCATTTGTGTGGGAAAATCCCAGTAGAGCAGCAGTTTCTGAAACTCTCAGACTAGTCTGTCTGGCACCAACAATGATTCCAAGTTTAAGTCACTTGTGTACAACAATAGAGATCTGCAGCCTCAGTGATACTACTCATTTGAAGGAGAACTTCATTGCTGGTTTTGCTGATAGTAAGAAGATCATTAGGTGATTATTACCATTAAAAAAACAAACTTTTAATTTGGCTAATCAAGTAATCAAATCATGACACACACTCACATATTGTGTTTTCCAATCCTGCCTTGATGCAATCAAAAACCTCCTGGATTTCCATTAACATCAAAGAGCATCGGCACCCACACCAAGTTGGATTTAGAATTGAAGCCCCATTGAATGGGTGGTGTTTGCAGATTTATACACTAGAGGACGCTGCAAGCCAGCAGCTGTTCGCCACATAGGTGGCAAAAGGGGAGTTGGCACATTGTTCTCTCAGGGCTGCAGCAATAAATTGCACTAAACCTACAATACTTAAAATTTCCAAGAGATGGCAATAGAGGATCGCGGTGGATCGCACTTCCATCAGGCGCAGGAGTAATTACACACACAGATTGAAATCGACAGGGTACCCATCACCGCTCAACTTCTCAGAATTCAAATGACTTCACGAATGACTTAACGAGGAGCAGGACACGTAGATCATCTTGCGGTTTGTATATTTATTTTAAAGCAACTTCGTTTGTAAAATATAAATACAAATTATGAGATATTTTAATTACAAAGTTAGAACAAAAAGAACAAACAAACCCAAAACAAAACAAAACTGAACACACCAAAAATTACCTTACTGCAGTAGCCTCCTTGTTATGTACAAGCTGTGCCAAGGGGTGAATATCAACATTATCTTAAAACTTTATTATACAATTTTGTAGTTTGCATGTTAAATTACAGACTAAACAGGAAGCAACATTTGAACATCCAGAAAAAGAAAAAAAAAAAAACAACAGAAAAGCCCCTGAGGCCCAAGCGAGCACTAAAGTCTGAGGAGGGGATGGCTGGGGGGAGAAAAACAGGACATCATGTGCTTCCTATAAACACAAATACCACATTCAATAGCACAGCCTCGGTACTATTCTGTACAACTACACACATGCACAATGTGCCGCGCACTCACACGCCATCCAGTCGCTGACAACACGCTTACGCTCTGTTGCCATACAAAATCTTTCAGAGGGGCGTGTGAGCAAAAAAAAAAAAAAATCTCTTGATATTATATATATTTTTATATATATATATATATATATATATATCTATATATTTATTTATACATATATTAATTTATAAAAATAAGACCATTATTAAGTCTATTGAGTCACAAATATGTTGATCCTCAGTTAACAGAGGGAAATGTTTCAGCAGCCCATCAGCCAGTAGGTCAGTCCATCTGTACAGTGCACCAGTGCTGGTCCAGAGTCGGGCCGAAGCGCAGGAACTAAAGGTCAGGCTAAGGCATGTCGTCATAACCCCTGCTCGGTTCTAAAGCAAACTGCAGTCGATAATGATCAAGGTTCAATGGGTCAAAGGGTCAGGATGAGCCCAACTTTCCCACAGCCTTGATTTTGTCCTTGAGTTTGTCACCGGGGTGATCCCAGCGGTCGTCCAGAAACTCCAGTGTGGAGCCCAGCAGGGCTGCGAGCTCTGCGCTGTCTTCCACCAGGTCCAGCAGCTCCTTGCTGTCGGGATGGAAGCCCTCCAGCTCTTCTGGGCAGGAGAAGAGCTGGGACAGAGACGCTTGCCGGTAAAACTCCGCCTCTGCTACCGTCACCACCTCCATGTGAGGGAAGGCCTGTCGGAAACCGCGAGCGGACATCCGCAGCCGACGGAGCACATCGGAGAATAGCAGCCAGTTTTTTGGCCTGAGAGAGAATAATTAACAGACATTTAGGAATTTAAACTTAAAAAAAAAAAAAAAAAAACAGAGTTGAAAACGTAATCTGCTTTTATGATTAATGCTCACCCCTGGGAGAGGGACACCTGGATGTTGTAGCAAGGCAAAAGAGGTCGATCGGAGAACTCGAACTCAAACACCTCCCTTTTATCATCCTCATCTTCATCATCTGGACCTGGGGCGTCTGCTAAAATGTCATAGACACCGCCCTCTTCGGTAGACTCTGGACACAGAAAAAAGGAAAAGCACGGATCGTTTTTTAGTGAGCGTCAACATTACCATAAAGCTGCCTTGCCTAAAAGAGGCCAGTGCGATGTACAGACACTGATGATGTTTAAAAATAAAGACTTTGTAAGCACTAAAGGACACACGCAGAGTGCTGATCAGTACTCACCACACACAGCGCTGCCATAGAATTCCCAATAAAGCCCTGGGTCGTCATCTGAGCGGCCCTGAAGGTCGGCAAAATAATCTACGGAGAGAGGAGAGGAGCGAAGCCTGTTATTCAAGAGCCAGAGCCCTGGGGACAGGCAACGAGGCAAATACAATTGCCCTTGGAGAATACAGCAGAAAAATGGATAAAGAGCGCAGGAAAAAAAGAGGGAGAGAAGGAGGAGGAGGGTGAGGGGGAGTGTCAAGAGAGAAAAGAGAAACAAACAGAGCAAATGTTTTTGGGGGGAGGAGGGGGAGGACGGGAGGGCTGATGGTCAGGGGCCAGCGGCTCTACCACGGGGGAGGAGAGTGGCTGTCTCCGCTGGGTTAGAGCTGGCTCAGTGCAGAGCAGGGCTGCAGACTGCTGCCAGGAATCAAACAAGAACCACACACAGTCGCCGAGTGCGCACACACACACAGAGCGATGGAAACAAACAGGCAGAGGGAGCTGGATAAGCACACCCAGCGAGAGCAAAGTGTGTATTCAGCACATGCGCGCGCACGCACACACTTGCAGAGTGAGAGCTGGGCTTTGTGCCAGTGCTGAGGCGTGGGGCGTCTGGCGTGTGTTTGGAGGGATTAACGGCCTCCAGATGAGTGGGACCAGGTGGAGGGAGGGCAGCAATCGCTTGCACTCGCTCATTTTCTCCGGTGCTCGATCTCCCTGCCGACATCGATCCATCCACCCGCGTTCTCTTCAACATTCAGCACCAGCTTTCGCAGGCGTCTACCTACTCGCATAAACCTCCTCCTGCCACCTGTTTTATTTTCGCCTCCGTTCCGCGATCGTCTCTCCTGCTCGCTACGAGCCCCCGAGTGTCTCTCAGGCAATAGCTTTTAACTAGTTCAGGTAATACCAAGCAGCTGGCTACAGGGGAAACGTGCGCCTGTTTGTGTGTGTGTGTGTGTGTGTGTGTGCTTTCATTTCCTCCTCCTCCTCCTGTGCACAGATTCGTGTTGACTCAACCCGAGTACAAACATCAAGCCCTCACAACACACACGTCAGACTGTAGCGTGGCAGGCTTGTGAAAAGACAGGCGCTCACATGCACGCATACAAAAGCAGAGTCTCTAGCCAGAGCAAAGCCCATTTCCGCACGTACGCTGAGCAAACACAGTTGCCGTTGCTAAGTAACCAGATAGAGGAGCTCAGAGGCAGCAGCACGCACCCCGGCGGGCTCAGACTCCCTGTCTAACAGGTGGTCGAGGGAGGGAGGGAGGGGGAGAGGAGGGGTAAGGAGGTCGCTGGAGGGGAGACGGGGATGACAGCGACGGACGTGTCGAGCTGTTGTTGGGAGGATTTGCGGAGAGGGCCTCACACCAACAGGTTGCACAGAGGTCAGAGCGCTGAAAGAACAGCAAACAGCGAACAAGCCAAGATGGGAGCTTTCGGGAACTGGGCTCGTGACCGATCTCTTTAACAGTTTACCCTTGCCTCACCTTTTGATGCCCACACTCTGGTGTGCCTTCTGGTTTTTGTTTTTTTGTGTGTGCGTGTGTGTTTTTGAAAAAGAAATCCTTGCTTCACGCTGGCTTTTATTTCCCTTTTCTAGCATTGCTGAGTTTTATGATCTGTGGTCAAAGGCACATTAATATTCAAATTTTGTGGCTTTTGCATTTCATTTTGTCTGCATGAGAGAAGAAACGTTCTACCTTTAGATTCACTCTAAAAAAAAACTAAAAAAACCCACTAAGTGTATGGGCAACTTTAGCTCCTACTAACTGCGATTTTAATAAGGATCTTAAATTCCAAGTCATCTTTTTTTTGTTAAGATCTGTTTTGTCTTTCTTCTTATTGCAGATAATTCCTACATATGATGGCCTAACTCAGAAGGCTTTGTTTGCAAGCCATCTATCACACGTGCCAAAATGAGACTCAAATGTAAGAATCTGAAGTCAAGGATTCAGTTTAATGTCAATTTCTTTCTTTCATATGTAAGAAAATCACATTTACCAGTGAGGAAGCGCTCCATGCTGTCGCTGTGGGTCATCTTGAGAAGGCCACGGCCAGAATACGTTGCCAAGGTGGGGTCGGCGCCATAAGACAGCAGGACTCTCACCACGTCCAGGTGGTCGTTCTCCACGGCATCGTGAATCGGTCTACACACACAGGGAAGTAAGTTCATTGATTAACTATTGGAGAGGTTTACCAGGATGAGATTAGGGGGAAAATTGCAATTTGCATCATATCTTTACAAATACATATCAAATTAAAATTATAAGAGGGAAATGTCTTCTTTACCTTCTTTAGAAAATACTTTAAACTACCTTGGATCCACATATCCTTCAGAATCCATGGATAAAATTTATACATGGTGTGGAGGATATTTTTGGGAATTCACTTCTGATCAAACTTACAAGAACGATCTAGCGCCACAAAATATATTTTCCTTATTTAGATTTTCCCTAAATTCAGATGTAGCGAGACAAAGTAAAATGAAATTCAGATTTATAAGACTAAGGTTGTTCTTACTGCAGATGCTGCAAATCTCAAAAGCAAAACTGCATGGGCAATACTCCTGTAAGACCTGAGCACAGTTTCCTAGAACAGACCCCCTAGTGTAAATTTTAATAACACTGCAATGAAAGTACTAGCCTTCCCTTTCCAAAAGTGCAGCTAATCAGCCAAATCACTGCTCTTGTACAATAATGTAAAATAAATCCCAGAAATTTTAGTTATGAGAAAGCTCACGTCACTTTATTGATGACGAAGCCCTGGTTTTCTTTATTCGGGAATTCATGTAAAACCAAAAAAAGAAAAAAAGAAAATCCCTACATTTCTGCATTTTCCTAAGAGGGGTGTTTATGTAACCGCTGGTGTTTGTGATCGAGTGTGCACGTGCATGAAAGAGTTTGTTTACCTGGTGCCGTCCTGAGCGCTGCAGTTGATGTCAGCCCCGTAATCCAGAAGGTGTTGGACTATGGTGAGCCAGCCGCGGGCGCACGCCTCGTGGAGCGCGCAGTAACCGGCGTAATCTCTGTGATTCACCTCACACACTCTGTTCTCCAGACAGTACAGCACAACCTCCTAAAAAAAAAAAAAAAAAAAAGAGCCAACAAAGAGAGCAGGGCTTAGTGTGTGAGCATCTGTGAAGCAAACACTGCGAGAGCAGCCACACAAGTCAGATGCATGCGCAAACAGTCCTTCCCTTTACGGTTCCTGAGGGAGAAAAATGAAGGAAAGGAGGAACTGAGTGTGTTTCCTGTGCTGGACAAACATACACGCTCGCACACAAATGCTCCATAATACTGGAGCTGGCGCCAAACACATCGAGGAGACCAAGTGTGACTCAACTGTATTTAGCCTGCCAGATTCTCCTCATGCACGTATGTGAGAGTGTGTGTGAGTGTGTGTGAGTGTGTGTGTGTGGGTGGGTGGGTGGGGGGGGGGGGGGGGGGGGGGGGGGGGGGGGGGGGGCATGGTTGGGCCTGGACGCTGCTGTGGCAGCCAGTTACAATGGCTGGGCTCTGAACACAGCATAATGGAAGCGGAACAAAGAGATTTGATAGTGCCGCTCAAGAGCTGGAAGCGTTTTCTCTGGTCTAGGGCTGTGACAGTTGGAGGTCCAGCACTAAGTAGTCAGACTGGTTTTTATTGGACTGGAGCAGCGTCTGCTGCCATTAAACAGAGACGAGCCAGAGAGACAGAAAGCAGCCTGAAAGTGTGTCGATACAGGGCCCGTTCGAGTCAGACAAGTGTGCTTTTTTTTTGTTTGCTTCTGCCCTTGTGGATATGCAACTTAGTGTGGCACTGGCTATTACTAGTATTTGTAAACCCAAATAGATATATCCAGACGTTAAAATAGCTTTGAAATCCAATATGTCCTTAAATTCGCATGAAATGAGCAGTTTTGTGACCACGAGTGGCCCGTCTCCACGACACCAGTAAATTGTCCTTTCACTTTTGAGCCTGTGAAAATGGAAATGCCACGTAGAAATATAGAAAAAAAATAGCTTGAACTCGTTAACATTAACACAATATTTGTCTTAAAACCCCTTGAATTAAAGCTGCATACATTTACATCTTTATTGCTATATTTCATATCGATTGTAGTGGTATACAGAAGCAAAATTATATATAAATATATATATATTTTTTTAAACTTATGGATCCAACTGTAACCACACACACACACACACACACACACACACACACACACGTGACTCTTATATCCAGACACATTCATACCCTGTCCTGCTGACAGTCCTGTGCCGAGGGGAGCAGAGCTGCTCATCTGAACCTGGGAAATGACTCCAAACTTCCATTTCTATGCTAATTCTAGGCTGCCATCTAGTCCAAGTGTTTATCTCTCTCTCACTCACGCTTTCAGAACAGGGTGGCTGGAGGGAGGAAGAGGGAAGGAAAGGCAAGCGGAGAGAGAAAACAGACTGACAGAGGGACGAGCAGAGGGTTAGAGAGGACGCGGAACGGGACAGACGAGAGGCAACACCCCGACAGATGACAGATAAATGAATCTGTGGATGAAATCTGCCGGGGCAGTCCTCTGGGCTGCAGCTGATAATAACAAGAGATGAAGGGGTGGGGTGTAGTGGGTGGCGGTGTGAAAATGGGGAGGGGTGAAAGGAGTGATAGAGCGAGCGATCGGATGAGCCAGAGAGGCGGGAGAGATAATGGAGTAAGAGAAGGAAGAGGGAAAGCAGGCAAGGAAGAAGTGCAAAATAAAAAGAGGGAGAGAGAAATGAGGGAAGGTGGAGAGACGCTCCAACTGGTTTTCTTTCACTGCCAACGCTCTGTTTGCCTGCTGGAGAGAGATTCAGGAGCACTGTGCTCAAGCTCCCCTCTGGGGGATTCCACTCGCTGTGTGTGTGTGTGTGTGTGTGCGCGTGTGTGTGTGTGTGTCTGCGTGAGTGAATGAGAGCAAGTGTTAGAGAGACTGACGGGTAGAGAGTGTTGATATGCAGCTTTCCTCGGTCTGTGTCTGTGCGCTCGTGTGCCTTTTTGTGTGTGGCTGTGGAGGAGGCGTAGCGCTAAACCTCCGGAGCCGTGTTTAATATCGCTGGGAGAGAGCGAGGAGCTTAGCATGAGAGCACCGGCTTCCCGCCAGACAGACACACACACGCACGCACGCACACACACACAGACATACACACACACACACACGCACTCCTCCGCAGTAAAATGAGACACCCCTCCCCTCCTCCTCCTCTCGCTCTTTCGCTCCGTCCTCTAATCTCCCTCTCTAGAATGCTTCCCTGCGCTCGCCTGCAATCAATGCATCACTCAGACATTTAACCCCTCGCGGCTCGCAGAGTCCTCGCATACAGCACATGTGGTCATGTCGAGATGAATCACGTGCGCAGATGCACGAGTGGCTTTCCTTTGAATGATGAAGTCTAGGCAGCAAAGTTTGTGCGTGCTCGGAAAAGTGAAATGTGCGGATGATTGAGTGCATGTGTAAAGTGTGCGTGAAAGCCCGGCCCTCGTAGAATGGCACCGCTGGAGGGAGACGAGAAGCCTCAGTATGCAACTACTCATGATGTCAGTCAGACTTAATTAATCTCACACTCAGCCACACATATGCCATTTAAGCCAACTTAAAAAGAAGAATGAAAAACAGGAGGATGTCCCATTCTCATCAGTAACCTGCACATTAAAGCTTCTCCTCAGGTGTCTTTTAAATGGGTACGTCCGCACTAATCCAGTTTCATTTTAAAACTTCTGCCGCTTTCACATCCGCTGTCCAAAATCTTCGGCCGGTTCAGGAGCCCCAAAAATAAACCTTTGGAAGCTCTGCTGACCCAGCCTTTGTGTGACAAACAATGATAATGCAACACCCGCGTTCACTGATCAAACCATTACAGCTAAGCTTGCGTACTTTTCTTTTGAGGTCATCCTTCTTGTGCCAATGCCAGTGGCTTTTACTAACGATGAAAAATGGTCCTGCCACTGTCCTTACATTTTCTCTGCAACACCGCAAAGTCTGTTTTGGTTTTCTTGTTGCCGCTTCTACCTTCCACCTTGTTGGTAGTCCAGGTGGAAAAAACGAAACCTTGTCTTGAATTTCGTCAATCCTGTTGTGCCGTTGCCTGCTGCACATGCATACCCTGTGGTATGCGAATGGTCTTGCAATAACCGTTTACAGCTGTGTTATTGTTGACCATATTCTGTATATTAAACATAGACGGCTTCACAATTTTTTGCTAATAACCAGCAGGGGGCGACTCGTCTCGTTTCAGTCGAGTTGTTTTTATGAAAAAAATGCACACGGACTTCCTCACAGACCCTCATGCTAACCGTCTGATGATGAAATTTACGTCAAGTCCCAAGCAGACTCGGAAGTATAACCCCTGCTTTATGCTTCTTTGAAGTCCACCACTTTGTGAGCATGCATAGCTGCTGCACTGTAATGCAGTGTTGCCAACTTAGCGACTTTGTCGCTATATTTAGCGAGTTTTCAGACCCCCTAGCGACTTTTTTTTCGAAAAAAAGTAACTACTCATGATGTCAGTCAGACTTAATTAATCTTACACTCAGCCACACATATTTTTCGAAAAAAAGTCGCTAAAAGAGACGTGAAAGCGCGTATCGCTTTTACTCTCAACAAGCAGCGGGTGCTGTAACGCAGTCAGTTCTTCTTTTACTCTTATGCTGTTTTGTGGATCACAAGGTTTAAAACTACTTATAAACACACACACACACACAAAGTAACTCCACCAGAGTGCCTATTTCGGGTCACTTTTGCCGGTCCAAGCCCGGGTAAAGGAGCAGGGTTGGAATTGTGACATTAAAAAAACAATTGCTAAAAGAAATTTAATTTGTAGTTCTAAATAAACTCTAAATGTATTTAGGACGTTTTTTACTCACTTTATGTCTCTTCCACAATGTTATTTCTCTCTCCAACAACATAGGTTACAATTATATTAGCATGACCAATTATGCAAATTAGGTGATGACGTCATTCAGCGACTTCTAGCGACTTTTAGGACAGCCAATAGCGATTTTCCTTACTGAGGAGTTGGCAACACTGCTGTAATGTAAATTCTCCTCGCAGTCACCAAAAGCAGGTAGACACAGACGTCCCCACGGAACTTCACACTCACCGTCTGATGATGAAATTTACATTACTTGGACCCAAGCAGGCTTGTGGATACGGAAAGCATAATCCTTTGTCACTCAGAGATTAGTAGCTATTGGTATTTCGTTGGATCAGAAGATGACAGAGTGCAAATGTAAGTTTGCAAAAAACGTTGATGTTACGTCCGAAGCTAGTTAGCAATCTTTTGCTAACTAGTTAGCAAAAGATTGCTAGGGCTAGTTAGCAATAT
Organism: Pelmatolapia mariae; assembly: GCF_036321145.2. NCBI lineage: Eukaryota > Metazoa > Chordata > Actinopteri > Cichliformes > Cichlidae > Pelmatolapia > Pelmatolapia mariae. The sequence goes on from NC_086241.1 coordinate 22,681,721, forward strand.
TTTGCTAACTAGCCCTAGTTAGCAAGCGATACTGCTACTACCCAACAACATGATGGTGCGAACCCGCCAAAGCAGTTGTCATAGCTAGCTGGCCTGTGACGAGTAAGCTAACGACCTCAGCTTAAAATTGTTTAGTTAAAGAGATGTGCAGTATTAGTCTGTTTAATGAAATGCAATACAGTTAGTGTGATAACGTGTTAAAATTTGGACTTTTTGGTCTGTAGTTCCATCAAAGGTCAGCACTGTCGGGACTGCTTGCCATCGGTCAAAGCTGAACTTTAAGTCACTGTGGATGTACTTTACCACAAAAACCACTGATCACAGTGATTTCATTTTCCAAGTTTTTCCATCACGCTTTCTGGTCCAACTACGCACTTAAAATGCAATCCAGTTTTTTCCTCTTTGCTTGGATCATACATGGATTTGAGGAGAAAAATCAGAAGCGATTCATGGGGAGAATAAATGACAGATTGCACCTTTATCTGAGCTTTCAATGGGCAGAGAGCTGAGGGGCCCCGAGCCCCAGCACTAGAGGGATGAAGACATCCGCAGAATCTCTGCTCATTACCATTTCAAATGCTCAGAGAGCGAGGGAGAGCGAGAGAATAAAAGGGGAGTGAGGGAGGAAGGAAGAGAGAGAGAGAGAGAGAGAGAGAGAGAGAGAGAGAGAGAGAGAGAGAGTGGGCTTTCATGTGCAGAGGCACGGATTGCAAAACTAAATGAACATGAAATATGCACAGTGTCGGCCCGGGCAGCGAGAACAGCACGGAGAAGTGCATGTGTGCTAAAATCGCATGCATGAGGTGATTCTGCATCCTGCATGTGCCGATTTACACACAAACACACACACACAAAAGATGCAGCGGTGTATTTAGTGGCTTGTGCGTGCATTAGGAGACACTGAATTTGCATGTGCAGGTCTATGTGGGTGTGCGATAGCGAACGCCGAGAGTCGTCTTGTCTGTGCGGCATATGAAGAAGAAACATGTCAGGATGCCTGTGCATGTGCTTACTGGGTCAGAACGTGTGTGTGTGCGTGCGCGCACGTATTCCGTCGCATGCTCATAATCGGCATGTGAGCTGTGTTCGTGTGCGTGCCTCCGTCTCGCAGGCCCTCATATCTCTCTGCCTGCATGTGATAAGCCCAGAGCTCGCGGCGCTTAAACACCAGCGTGAGACAAGCGCTGTACGCATCTACAGGCTTGTATGCAAGTGTGTGTGTGTGTGTTAGGCCTTATGCATAGTTGGTGTGTGTGTTCCTGAGCACGTCCTTGTGTGTGCATGTGTGGGAGCCCCAGGGGCCTGCCCCAGGCTTATCGCACACAGGCAGTGAGAGACGAGCTTCCTGAGAGAGAGAGAGAGGGAGGGAGTGAGTGAGAGAAAGAGAGAGAGAGAGAGAAAGAAAGGGTGGGAGAGAGGGGGTTGTTTGCGCAGCGGTCAGCGCCTTGTTTGTGTAGTCTCAGGTTTTCTCCTCCCTCCTCCTTCATTCCCTCTCCACATGCAGAGCGCAGGAAGGGAAAAATGCGAAGGGGGAATGAAAAAAAAGCAGGAGAGGGAGGGAAAAAAAACGTTCGAGAGAGACGCATAAATCAGAGAGACGAGCCAGCTTCTCTCCAGCACGGCTGACTGAACCCTGCTGCTGCGCTGCACCCCGTTCGTGCGCGTGTATCTGTGTGTGTGAGAGTGTGTGTGTGAGTGAGAGAGAGCGAGCGAGCCAGGGAGAAAAACAGCCGCCGCCACTGCTAACCACAGTCACCACGGCACATTAGAGGGCCATTAGAACGCGATTATACTCCCAGTGCTTACCTCTCATTCACACTCTCGCTCTCTCCCATTCAGACTCACACACATAATCACTGACACACACACACACACACACACACACACACACACACACGCATGCACCTCATCATCATAAACGTGTCCAAACACACACACAACCATAAAGCAACTCATGAATGAGCAACAAAAGAAACCCACACCTATTTACAGTTTCTGAGAAGATTCCTCTGCTGGTGATAAAAATTATCACGCACGCACACAGGCGGCATCAAAGGAGATACCGAAGGAGTGGACACGCATACACGCGCCCACACACGCGTGCACACACACACACACACACACACACACACACAGAGTGTGAGAGCAGGAATCTGCAGCTCAAGTAGCATTAAAACTACTCAGATCAATAAATCAATTTGTAACATCTGTCAACAAGGGGGAGAAACGTTTAGGCTCGCGAAGAGAAACACGGGGGATGAGGGAGAACGAGAGAGTGGGCCATCCAACTTTAATTAAAAGCTTTCGGAGCAATGGGAGTTGAGAGAGAGCGAGAAAGAGTCGGTAAAATATACACAAGTCTCATTCTTTGTTGCGTGTGGGGAGAATGAGAGGATCTGGTTTAGGAGCAAACGATCGGCAGCAAAGAAAAAAAGAAAAAAACTCCCGATGCTACGGAGAGGCAGCGAGCATCAGTCTGCGCATAATGATCCCACCGATCCCCTCATGCTGCCTGCGCGTACTCGTTTCTGTGCGTGTGTGCGCGCCGGGGTGTGTGTCACACTTCGCCTCACGGAAAATTAATGAGATGTGAGAGCGGAGCGAGGCGAGAAGAGGGGAGGCTGTGTGTGTGTGTGGGTGCACTTGTGGGGAAGAGGAGGGGTGCCAACGACAATCTGAGTCACAAAGAGAGGAAGAGAAAGAGAGCGCTGAGAGGAAAGGGGGGGAGGGAGAGAGCGGAAACCTGAGAGAGAGAAAGAGAGTAGAGCGGGCGAGAGGAGCCGAAAAGATGGAGCATGTGAAGTAGAAATCGCGAGTGAGGGCAAAATAGGAGGAAATCATACAAGAAGGAAGAAGAGGAAGAATAGGACAGATGAAAGAAGAATCTCAAAAACTCTGAGAAGGGAAAAAAAAAGAAAAAAAAAAAGAGTAAAGCGACGTCTGGCAGAGTCACAGACAGGAACAAAGTAGGTGGAGAAAATGAGCTCAATTTAAGAAGGGAGAGAGAAGGCGAGAGATTTGGAAAAGACAAAGTCTGAGGGTGTAAATTGCGAAGAGAGAAAGCAGATAAGAAGGGAGGATGACTTCGACTGAAGCCTATTACCTCGTAGCCCAGTCGCGCTGCTCTCTGAAGGAGCGTCTCCCCGGCGTTCTTGTTCACAATCAGCCGACGAGCCTCTGGCGGGATCGGACGCACCACGGAGGGCTCGGCAGGGGGGGTTCTGTGCAAGCCCGCCGGCTCTGGTGGAACACCGCCCGCTCTGTCATTAGCCTGGAGCTGCAGGGAGGGCGGACAGAGCGCGGTGGGGGAGCAGGGCTTGACTGGAGAGCAGGGATAATGATTAGGAGAAGCGGCTCTCTTCCTCGGAGCGCTGCACTGCTCACTCAGCTGAGGAGAGAGTGAGAGATGGGGAGAGAGCGTTACAGTCCCTGCCACGAAGCAGACGGGACATTCACAGACACACACGAGCACGAGCATTCAAGGGGACAGGGATGAGACTACGCACACGCGCACAGAGGGAAATTAAAATGTGCATCCATGCACAGGAAATGATATCCACTTTTTTAAATAAGTTGAAAGGAGAATCAATTAAAAAGGTGGTTTAAGTATTCGAATCAGGGCCCAAAATTCATACTGAAATTTGAAGCTCAAATCTGTTCTTAAGCCGTGTGTTTAGACCCCCACCCCACCCCAATTATCCTCACATGACTTCCAAACTACCTCTTTAACAGCATACCTACTGTATATATACACTCAGATTGATTTTTTATCAACAACATCTGTGTTTATATATGACTATTGTGTCTGGGAGATACGCTATGCATCGCTGAAAACACACACACACACTCACACAAAGCTTTCACGCCGAGTGTTCACGCCCTAAAACAGTGCAGGTTGGCACGCCACTTTTCTTTAACTGCTAAACCAACAGAGCCCTCTGAACACAACACACGAGAGAGGGAGTTGCCTGCTTGAGTGTGTGCGTGTGTGACTGAGTGTGTGCGAACACTGCGAGCCCTCTCAGTGGAATTCCATGTCGAAGCAGCTGTCAGGCTGAGGAGGAGCAGGGGAGGAGAGCAGCACGGGCGGAAAACGACTCGCCTTCTTTTTTCTTTTTTTTTTTTCCCTCAATTTTTCCCCCGTGCTCCTTTTTCTCCCCCCTCCTCCTCCTCCTTTTGAACTCGGGCGTTTCAAACGCTCAGTCGTAGCTGCCACATTCCTCATTGTGCGAGTGAGAGAAAGTGTGTGTGTGTGTAGCTTTGTGTTCAGGAGTGAGTGTGATATATAATTGCTCCAGGGTTTTTGAATGCTTGCGAACACGCAGACACTCGCACCCCTGTCTCTCACCTACCTACACACACACACACAAAAAAAAAGATGACACGCGTTCGACAATTAAGGCCAGAGACACAAACACATGCACGCGGGGCCCTCCGCAGGGAGCCGCTGAGGGCGCGGGGAGGTCAAAGCTCCAGCAGTCCTCTAAACATTGTAAACATACTTCCTTCCTCAGTCCCTCCCTCCCTTCCCCAGCTGCATAATCAGAGGCGCCAACAGGCATACTGAAACAGAGTCTGCCGCTGCAAACATCCAGACGCCTGCGTCTTGGTCGCACTCACCTTGTCATCCTCAGCTTTTCCCAGCTCAGTCCCGCAACGCTGGCCCGGGCTGCTGGCGGCTGCCTCTTTCCTTTTCTCCCTCTCCCGCTCTCGCTCCCTCTGGCTGGTGTGTTTGGTCTTGCACGGCCGCTTGCCCTTGGGTTTGTCCGTGTCACTATGGCGACGGACCTTGAGGGGAGGGGTGCCTCCCACGGACTGCTCTGGGGCCGGAGAGGGGGGGCCCCTCCTGGACTCCTTGAAGCCACGGTCACCTGAGAAGGGGTTCGGCGGGTGCGCTCTGTCCTTCAGCTGGCTGGGGGGGAGGGGAGCGACGGCAGCAGCTACTCCTTTAGAAGGAAAAGAGGGAGGCAGAGTGAGCGAGTGCGAGGATAGGAAAGTATTGCAAGGCCATCTCTCACCCTCTGTTGGTTTATTAATGAGCACACAGAGCTGTCTGGGAGCGCAGCATGCCTGCTCGCCCAGGGAAAAAAAAAAATTAAAAATAAAAAACACACACTCTCGCACGCAAGCTCGCATAAACACCGCTATAGTGATTCCTGTGCACTTCTTCACTGCAGCAAGGACACGGCTAGGAGTAATCTCCTTAAACAAATGTGGCACTGTCTGGTTTCAGCCTCTTATAGTACATATTTACACAAAAATAAAAAAGCTGCCCTTGAAACCTCAATGTCGAAAAGCTTATTGGAAATACATTTGCTCCTAAGGATCATTGCAAACCCGCTTTAATCTACTCCGCGATCTGGTCTAGGTCTGATTTCTGCTGCAGTACAACTTTTAGAATAACAATTTAATAACAGCAATTTGTTGCAGAGACAACAGCTTTTTACAATGCGATATCCTTAACAGGCAGATTTATGCATTTCATGTGATTAGTGGTTTTCTGAAGGGGAAAAAAAAAAAAACAACAACACACAGATAGACACAGTGGAATAACTACAGTCATTATCAACACAACTGTTGTCACAGTCATGAGAGGTGAGAGGTAATTAAATAAATATATATTATTTTTTAAAAAAGAAAGAAAAAAAAAAGAATCAGTGCCCAGTAATGGTCTGTGGTTTCTACAGAAAAATACTCAAACCCTCTTCTGCTTTATTCACTTCCTTTAATCTCTCCACTGCTCTTTTATTCTCTCTTCTGCCTCGGAGACGCCATTTGGCGTTTCTCATAAGGGAAAGCCCTGGCTTTAGTAAGACCCCTCTACCTCACCCACCCAACAAAGGGGAAAGAAAAAGAAAATCATTGATCACACATTAGTCACACTACACCTGCCCACACATACCTCCACCAGCCACTTCCCCTCATTTGCTTTTCAATCGTCCTCACAGAGACCCCGCTGTAGATCAGCTGAACATGAAAAAAAGAAGCCTAAATCTACACGCACCGGGAGGGTGGTGAGGGGCATTTTATCTTGTGGTTCTCTGCGTCCCCCTTTTTTTTTTTTGATTCCTCAAGCCTTTACCCTGGCAAGAGGAAGAATCCCCCCCCCCCTCGTGCTCCCTGACAGCTTTTGGGAAATCCCCTAAAGACAGACTGCTCAACAAGAAAGTGAAACGTGAGCCAAAGATAGATTTCCGTTACCCTAGCTGAACTCAGCGGTTTGTACGGCTGGTGGTTCACTCTTACCATTAGGCAGCTTCTCGCAGCCCCATTTCCTGTTGATCTCGCTTCTCTGCGCTGCGGCTCTGTCCTCATGCTCGCTGGGCCTGATCTTGCGTTCACGCAGGCCCTGGGTAGGACTAACCAATCGGGGCTGAGGCCATGCCCTCTCCTGTTTGATTTGGGACCCATCAGGTGAAGCAGCGCCCGCGGCGGGCTTGCTGAGTCGCAGTCCCTTGAGCTCTATGCAGACCTTGAGCTTCCGCACCTCCTCGTCGTCGTCGTCGTCCGCACTGGCTTTCTCACGCTCGTCTGCAGATGAACACAAACACAGAATGTTGCTTGAAACGCAACAATTTTATGGTTTTTGCGTTTAAACCTCGATGCAAAGATATGAAGAGCAAGCTCTCGAGCCTCGGTTATTATAAAAAGGTCATTTAAAAAAAACGCTAGATAGTCTGAAAAGTGCATTATGAGCTACTTAAAAGATTTCTTCTAAGTGTCTCTGAGTTGACATTTGGATTAAAAGGTTTTCTGCTTTCTAAAGCCGTCATTGTCACCGTCTGCAACGTGCAAAACTACTGTAGATATTGACATGCAAGCTACAGAGCACAAAGAACAAAGGCCATTAATCAGGACATTCTTATGGCTGGTAAAACCCCATCTAAGCCTTACATGTGACACACACCCAGGCAAGAGAGGCAGGGAGCAGGATGTAGAGCAGACAGATTGCGGAGTGAAAGGGGAGAGAAGTCAAGAGTCGGGTGGAGAAACAAAGCAATAAAGGCTGGAAAAGCAGAGGGAGGGTTCTCCCCCATGAAATTCACAGGGGACGGGTATTTGACTCGTCTGCCAGTGCCGAGGAGAACAAGCACGATACCGCATGCCAGCGAGAAAAGAAATAAAAAGGAAACCCAAACAGATGAGGGAAAAAAGAAAGGAGATGAAAAGAGAAGAAAAGAGCAGCTCTGAAGAGGGTAGGTAAGCACAGCGAAGGAACGGCAGTGCTGAAAGAAGAGAGAGAGAGAGACAGAGGGAATAGCTGTCCCTCTTCGTCGCTTCTCTCGCACTCCGCTCAAAGGCAGGATTAAACACTTCTCAGAGCTGGCTGCCACACAGAGCGAAACACAGGACAGAGAGCGGGAAAGGGGAGGAAGAGCGAGTGTTGTGATGGAACGGATGTGAGGTGGAATTGATTGGGATGGAAGTAGTGACAATAAAAGTGGGATTTTTTTTAAAAAAAGAACAAGGGATGAAACGGTGCTCGGCATCACACGGTGAAGGAAAACTAACTGGGCAGAATTCTAAGGATGCATGGAAAGCGGATGAAGAGCAGAAGGGGGATGCTATTTGAGGCATGCGAGATGCACGCGTGTTTGTGAAATTCTCACCCGTACAAAGCTTGGCTCTTTTCTCCGAGTGGATCACCCTTTCTCCCTCCATCTCTGTGTCCTCGTCCTCCGCTTTGAGGCCAAGGGGGCGTTTCCTGGTGACCCCAAAGCCAGGGCTAGTCCTCTCGTCGGGGAAGCCCTTTGATGGCGTCAGTGTGGGTGGCATACAGTGACCTTCCTCGCACTCTTTCATCCCCTTCCTGACACCATCCTTTAGCCCTCCTTGGCCCGGACCTCTGGCCCCATCTTGGGCTTCATGAGGATGGGACAAAGGCTCCCTCTGCCCTCCGCACCTCTGAAGGACTGGAACTCTGTTGTTTGCGTATGCCGGCCGGACACCTGAGCAAAGCAGAGAAGACGGGGACATGAAGTGAAGAGAGGAAAAATAAACATAAGATGATGAGAAGGGTGCAGACACACGGGAAGAGATTTCAGACAGAAAACAAGCAGGGAAACAGGGTGACACAAGGTGTGGTTGGTGGGGGTTGACGGAGCGAGAGTGCCAGTTAAACACCAGCCAGCTTTTATTCTGCTTTAAAGACAGGCAGTAAAACTTTGATGAGGTAAAGACTTTTTAATCTGATGCGAGCCGAGCCAGCGGCCTGATGGTTCAGTGCAGCCGTGCACACTTCCAGCAGAGAGAGGCACGAAAACATCCTGCGCACATGTTGTGCACGCCGACTCCCATCCCTCTTCCCTCTCCCTCTTTTCGTCATCTCCCTGCCCCCCCCTCCATGACCGCACCACGCCCTTCTCACACAGAGCGTGACTCTACCCCCCCCCCCCCCCCTTTCCTTCCCCTCTCTCGTCGTCGACTCCCTCTCTGTCTCTCTCCATGCCATAATTAGGCTCACACGTCAGCTGCGGCCTCGCTCCAACACACAGCTGGGCTGCCAGCCAATGTAACTACCCCGCTCCCCACCCCGCTCTTTCCGTTGCGCTCTCCCATCCGCTTTCACCCACCAACTCCCCCCCCACCCCAGCTTTCACTCACGCACTCCCTGCCCCTCCTTCTCCCCCCTTGCTCTCCCCTCGCCATCGTCTCTCTGCGCAGATAAGCACAAAAGGCTTCTTGAAAATAAAACTCCCCCTCGCTGTCTCTCTCTTGCCCGCTCATTGGCTTGCGCTGCCTAGCTTGTGTAAGAGTGCGTGCACGCACGGACGCGCTTGTGTGTGTGTGTGTCTCTCTGTGTGTGAGTGGAAGAGTGTCTTTTTTTAGAGTGACCCGGTCTTGCCTCAGCATTTGCTGCAAGTGCATGAGACCGAGTGTGTACGCTCCTATTGTTTGCGTGCGTGTGTCCCTTTTTTTGTGAGTGTTCATTTGCAGAGTGTCTGCATGTATGTGTGTGTGCATGCCTTGTATATGTGTTTGTGTGTGTGTGTGTGGTGCTGGGTTACTCACCCTCCCTCTCTCCTTGCCTGGTGGTGTGTTGGCAGTGCTCCAGCACTCTCTCTCCGCGCTGGCCGTCTGCCAGCTCCCGTCCTGCTGCCGAGGCAGACATACACACACCGCTGCCCTCCTTCTCCTTCAGCTCCAGCTCCGAGAACCGCATCATTGCCCGCTGTGCATACACACACAAAAATGCAGAGAAAACCCATGAAAACCACTCATCATCTGCCCACGCCGCGCACACACACGCACCTCTCTAAGCCTAAATCTGGCCTCAACAGCTACACAAGCAAAAAAAAAAAAAAAAAAAGCATGAGAAATCACATCGTCTTAAAAAACAAAAGAAGAATATGCCAAAAGAATTAACCTCCCCCCACTCCCCCCCCCACACTCACAACACACACACGCACACAAATACACGCAGGACACAAAGGAGGACAGATAAATCACAAGCACGGCGTCAAGACACAGGTTAGACTACTGCAGCCACTGTCAGTCCATGCGCTCTGGGGCTTAAATCCTGGCTTCTCCCTTCCTGAAACATAAACATGGCTTGGAAACATATACATCTAAGCCCTGAGGCGGAGAGAGCAGATGAAAAGGAGGAAAGAAGGAAAGAAGGGAGTGGGGAGGGGAAAAATAAAAAAAGAAGTGTGCAGCGATACACAGTACAAAGGAGACAGAGCCCGTCAGAGGCAGATGTGATAAGAAATGTAAAGAACTGACCTCCCAGTTAGCTGCAGGTTGACTTATATTACTCCCCTCTCGTGATATGACTTCCATCTAAGCAATTAGAACGGGGGGGGGGGGGCTCAATATATCTGTCCAGCATTTCATCTTTTTCTTTTTCTTTTTTTTTTTAAATAAATGAATTTACGTTACGTTTCTCCACATGTTTCTTTTACACAGAACAGGTAGCCACAATCCCAACAAAAATAACAATCAAATTAAAGTGAATCAACAGGTCAATTAACACTGCATCAAAACCATCAAATAATTTCTGAACTGCACCAGTGACAAATTGGAAAATTTGAATGGAAATAACACGGATATTGGAGGTATAATTGATGACACCAATTCAGTTTCAGCTGTCTCGCTTTTTTTTTTTTTTTTTGGCGGCAGGGGAGTGATCCAAGCAGACCACATCTGATTTTTTTACGCATCCAGAAATCCAGTGTTTGATAGCTTTGAGTTGCAGCTGTGGATTGACAAGCATGACAAAAGACAAAAACCACAGTTTTCTAGGGTGCATTCACAACATAGACAGACATGTGCAACCTATTAACATTTCTGCCCCTGAGCCAGTGGATAATATAGCATAGTGTTTCTTTGTGTCTCTGTGCTCAGCATTGAGCAAAAGGCAACCCCGAAAGACATAAACAGTTTGAAATGAATAGCTCAGTGTGCATGTATGAATGACAGTGGATAATAGCTAAATGTAGGTGATACTACTGTAATAGTATGTTTATAGAGGTCATGTGATCTTTGTTAGGAGGGCTGGTATTTTAGCCAATGGCGGGAGCGGGGATGAGGAGAATTATGACCTTAGACAGCAACCAGGCAGGACAGGCCATTGGAAGGAGGTGGGTTGGGTGAGGATAGTGAATGGCGGATGGGGGCATGCAGAAAGCCTTAGAGAAACCCTGAAGAGGGCAGCTGTTGGTTGTTAAGCACACTGCAAGCCCTCCACTGGCCCTAACCTTGGGGTTAAGCGTAGCCAAAGGCAGTGTGAACTGTGAGGGTGCCACAGTCATGCTCCCAAACTACTGTACATGTCTCTTTAGCACACTCAGCACTAACATGCTTTAGCCCCAAGGCAGTCACACAAGGACAAGCACGTACGGAGACACAAACACGCACACACGCACAGAAATAACCTTTACAATGGCTGCTCACTAATCAACATACAAAGATGGCAGCTCTGGTTAACCTTTGAACTGCCACCCCATTAAGGAGGGTCTCGACTGGCCAGATCCCTAAGACAATGATAAACTAAAGGGACAATCAAATCTACGGCCAGGACAGTAGCGTGACAGCAATTATATTGTATGCAAAGTATGCCAATTCCATGCAAGGTTTGCTCTATAGGCTGATCTGAATATTGCAGCAGGGGAAAACTGAGAGTGGCCTTTGAGGTTTTATTCCTGTGTGGATGTTAGAAATCAAAGTATGTCTGAAATGTCTGCACATAAGAAAAGTTGCTCATAACAACCTCTCCCCATCCCATCAATTATCTTAAACCCAGTTCATTACGTATTGCATGTATACACAAACGTGCACAGTTGTTTGCAGCCTTACCTGCAGAGCTCTCTGTTCACGGCTCAGCTTGCTCGAGTCAGCATATAGCTCAGTGGTGACACATTTAAAGCGGTCGCCAACGTAGCCTGAGGAGTTAGCAATCCTTTTGGCCAGGCTGGATCTACGAGAGTTTTTAGATGAAGTCTGGCTACCGTCTTCTTCCTCATCCCCTTCGCCCTGAGACTCCCCCAGGTCAACAATACTGTCTTCTTTTTCAGTCTCTCTCTTGGGGACTTTTTCCAGGTCTGATTTCTTCACCATATCTGTGCAGTGTTGTGTAAGGCGAGAAATTCTGCTGTCCCCCCTGTCCCCTTTGTCCCTACCAGAGCTGCGCTCCCCTGATGTTCGAGCACAGCGCAAGGTGCTCTGATCTTGGTCTTCAAGGTCTGGGCTGGGGCTCTGCTCCTCACAGCTCTCCTCTGCTTGGGCAACCAGGCCCGGAGAAGCTGGGGATATGCTAGATGTTGCCCCAGCACAGCCAGTGTCCTGGGGAACCTCTGCTCTCCCAAAGGGAGCTTCTGGTTGTCTGTCACTGTGGTTGGGCTTAAGGTTAGGGCTCTGTCTGGAGTGGATTGGATAAGGAAGGGAAAGGTGGTGTTTTGGTTCATACTCAGTCTTTGTGAGATTTTGGTTACTATGACAACATTCATTTTGGGAAGCCTTGGTGCTGGTCTCGGCAGAATGTTGTTTGTGGCCTGATGGTGTAGTCTCCATATCTGTGTCTGAGTGTACAAGGTCAATGCAGACAATCTTTTCTCTGGATGTTAAAGAGGAAGAGGGGTGTTTGCTTTGACTGCCACACTGTCCTTGTGCTCCAGCTTCCCTGTCAGGCTTCATTTGGTTTCCTTCGCCTATCTCTTTCCCAGTGTTGTTATCTCTGTGGCTTCCACCTTCTTCGACAGTTCCCCGAGATTTCTCCTGTCCCCGGGACTTCAGTGTTGCATCTGCCCTTTCTGCCAGCTTGTTGTCAGAGTGCGTCTGCATCAAGGGATGGGCCATCTCCTGTGAGTTATAAGTGAGGTATTCTCCTCCTGGACCAGGGAGATTGTGGTATGGTAAAGGGTGTTTTGCTGCCAGGTGGGTTGGATAAAGGCTGTTGCTGCCCAGCAGTACTGGGTGAGGGTAAACTGGGCCTTTTCCTCCAATTGGCACAGAATGTATTGTCATGTTGTCTGTGATGGGGTAGGGTAGGTATCTGTTGGCATAAGCCAAGCTGTGGTTTAGATAAGCCTCATTCTGTGGAAGGTAAAGATGGCCAGGAGGATGACCGTTCTCTACACAGTGCCTCTTGTAAGATGGCACATCTGGGGTCGTTTCAGCTCTCTTACTGGTCTGGGAGGGCTTCTCTGTTCCCTCTCTGTGGTGACCCGCAGCTGGTGGATGTTCTGACTGGCTGGGGCTGTGTTTGACCCACTCACCATTATGTTTGGGAGAAAGAGCCCTGGAGTTGACCACAGAAGTGCCAGATGGTTGAGTCGAGGAGTGGTTGGGCTCTTCTATCCTTGGACAGGATGAGCTACGTTGCTGAGGGAGTACTCTCTCCAGACCTTTATTTTTGATAACAGAGGGTGAAGAGCCTTTAGTTTGTGAAAGACCCAGGTCTGTATTAGGTCTCGGGGAGGTGGGCAGGCCCGGTGTGTGCTGTGCGTGAGAAGGTGATGGACTAGGTACGACCCAGGTGGAGTGTAAAGTGCTGATCATCTCTGGTCTGTCTGAGACCTTTGAAGAAGTGCTGCTGACCACACAATGTGGATGGGGAGAAGGGGAAAGGTTTTCTTTTAAGAGCTCTCTGTTAGGGGGAAGTCCATAACGTGGACCTGAAGTGTCCATCTTAACCGGGAATCCATTGGAGGGCAATCCAAAGTCTAGCATTCTTCCAGACAAATCCAAAGGCTTCTCTGCTGGATCTTTGGTTGCCTGTGGTTGGTGAGCTGGCCTCTCAGAGCTGGCTTTGGAGGGAGACCTGCTGGGTCTTTTCTCAACTCCTGCATTTCTGGGTTCAGGGGCCCCATCTCTTGGCCTTGATTTGTGGGGGCTGGGTCGGGCAGGAGAGGGCTGCTCTGATGCCATGCTGCTAACAGAGAACGTAAGAGGAATGGACTGTGCGGATGTGGATGAGGCAGACATTGAGGAAGTGGACGACACCGGTTGTCCTATCCTGGCAACCGGCCTTTGCAAATCCAGTGAATTGTCGAGGAGAGCAGGAGGAAGGGGAGGTTGTGGCAGGCGAGAAGAAACACGAGGAGAGGAATCAGTAGGCAGACTACTGTTACCACTAGTAATAGTACTACTTGTATTAATATTGTTGCTAGAGCCCTTCCTGGACGGAGGTCTGCTCGGTCTGATACTCCTGTTAGGTGAGCGGTCCCTGTCTATAGAAGCTTGATGGTGCTGAGAAAGAGGTGAGGGTTGGTGAAGCTGCTGTGCAAATGGAGGTGCAACACCAAGCCCCTTGTCTTGGCAGTGTACCAGTGATGTTGGGGCCACTGTGACTGCAGGAATCCTCATAGGTGGTGCCACCAGGGGTGAAGAGATGGGAGAAGCAGGATAGGGAGGCATATAATAGAGCCTGTCAGCAGCAGAGACCGCTGCAGCAGGGGTAACACTGCCTCCCTGGGCTGCACACAGAGAAGGATAGGCCAGGTGCTGGGGAAGATAGGGGTTGGGTTGGCTTAGCAAAGAGGCTTTGTACATGTTTAGAGCTGCATACTTGGATGTGTCCATGAAGGGATACATGCTCGCTTCGGGGTAAGGGCTGAGCCACGGCATGCGGAGGTAGCTGCTACCAGCACTTGCCAAGCCCAGTTCAGATGCTTTCTCTCCAGGCCCTACTCTGCGTTCCAAGCCGAGACCTTCGGCTCCAGGAACCAGCACGGGCTTGTGGAGACTTGGATGAGCGCCCTTATAGAGGCCTAGGTATCCATTCGCCGTCTTACGACTGTCCAGAGGGCCATCAGGCTTGTAGATGAGTTCTGGGAGTCCATCCCTGTTATAAGTGAGTGGAAGTGCAGGCGCCTCTCTGCCCTTCTCTGCCTGAAGTGCTCTGATCCCTGGATACACAACCCCACCATGGAGATGAAGCCCATCGTGTAAAAGAGTGCTTCGGTCCAGCCCCATCGCTGCCAGGGGCGTCAACCTTGCATCCACCTGCAGCAACAAAGGAAAAAGTATCTATTAGCACAAAAAAAAAAAAAAAAAAAAACCTATCCTGACATCAGCACAAAAACAAAAGAAAAAATACTACTAAAGATTGAAAAAGAAAATCTTGGCTTGTTTTTGCTAAAGTGACCTATGCGACAAATGAGTACAATCAGTACATGGGGATGAGCACGGGGACTTGCCATGTTTCGTGCGATATGGTTCCCTTGTCTTAGTTCCAGGTTGGTTTGTGCCTCAGCATCGACATCACGAACAGATGTTGCCCTGTGGAGATGAGCAAACAGTTAGCTGTCAGTGTCTTGGCTCCGTCACACACACTCACAAACAGGCACACACACATGCAGGCATGCACCGCAGCTGTGTTGCAATCCTGCTGCAAAAGCAAAAAAAAACAAACAAACAAGAAATTACAAAAAAGCGAGTTCATAAGATTTCAAAAGAGAAAACACATTTTAATTCTTACCAAGACTTAAATTATGCAACAAATGTGTCTCTGCTAAACAGGGATTAAACGCAGTCCAGGGATGTGCAAGTGAAACGAGGCAAGAGCAACAAAATGGCACTGTCCACTGAAGCGCTCGCTAGAGATGAAAGCACAGTGTGGGCTCCCCACTCCCGCCCCTTCTAATCTGTCAACATCTCCCCCATCCCCATATCCCCCTCCCATTACCCCCAACCTGCCCACCCTTGGGCTAGACGTGCACTGTGAAGCTGCATCTATTCAGTCACGTTCCTCACACACTGGTTTTTCTGTGCCCTCTTTGACCTGCCCCCTCGGCTGCCTCAGCCAGCAGAGCAAGGGAAGATTATGCATCACAGACCAATTCGGTGGGAGACCATTTACCACCCGCCAACACAGAGCTTCAGATCAACAAACACTCACACCAGAACACGCACGCACACACAAGCACACAAAAAGAATAGCAGGCAGCAAGAGAAAAGAGACAACTGTGCAAAATTTTAAATAAACCATAGATTTGAAAAATAAATCATAAATTTTAAAAATTAAGTTGACAATAGAAGGGGAAACTTTTTTTAAACCCCAGAGGTAGTGACAAAAAAAGAAAGAAGAAAAAGAAATCTTCATCAAGACCCCCGTTTGTGTGAAACGTCCTTTAATGTCTTGTGTTTAGTATAGATTAGAATTTTCTTAAAGTGCCAGAGTACAACAGGGTTATTGTTGTTGTATTTTTGTAATGATAGGGAAAATGTGAGAAGTTACAAGAGGATGGTTATCAATTATTCATTACTGCAACAAATTCTGAAGACAACAGATTCAACAACTGGTTGCTAAACCTGTGCTTTTCTCAGCTGGGTGCTGATGAGTCCGATTTCAAAAGGGGGAAAAGAACCAAACACGCCTAATTTAATTAATCTGCTGCGAAAGCAAATGTACAGAAACTTTCTGAAGAGCGAGGATTTTTTTTTTAAAGAGCAGTGGCAACCGACGTCAACCCTGTATGTTCATTACTGCCTGAGTGACATCACAATGCCCTGAAAAACAATGTGTCACATACCACACACACACACAAAAGGTTTCAAAGATTTTAATTGCGCAAATGTCAAAATAGAGATATTAATGAAATATTTCGGACCCTTAACGGGTCAAGTGGTATCTTAACACCAACAGAATGGTCTGCTTCATTCAAGAGGCTTTTCCCCTAAAAATTAAAAATGAAATAAAACCATCAAACAGATGAAAGGATGAAAAAAATGTTTAAATTTGATCCCCTTTTCAGGATTTGGGAAATATTTTACTTTGAATTCTGACTCGATTCCTAATTACGGTAATTTCTTTTTCTTTTTTTTCTGAAGGGCAGCCGTGGTAAGCAAGCACACACAGGAGTGCGGTGAGAGACGGTGAGAGAGAAGAGGCTTTAAAGAGGGGAAAAAATGAAGCTTTGCAGAGAAACACGGCCCCTCGATCATTGCAGTAAAACGCCTCTGCGCCTCGCTGCCGCGCCGCTGGCACGCCACTTTTATTGCCGTGACCCGGGGCACATTAATCAGCCTGCTGTGGGCCCCTCGACACGGCTTCTCCCTGTCCCATCCTCCCCCACCACCACCCTAAGCCACAGCTCCGCCGCCAGTCCACCGTCAACATCATCCGCGTCGGAAGCGAAACGGGTAGCGTGTGTGCGAGTTCGTGGGCACAAGCGAGACGGTGTATACGCACGTGTGCACGACCACGTGTTCAGCTGCAGGAGTTTCGTCAGTGCACGCGGACGCTGTTGAGAAATCACATCGCTCCTTCCTCAGCGCGTTTCTCTGCGTGCCGCTCTCAAAAAGCGGATCGTGTTGCGCTTGCACTGAAAAGTCTGCGCTCAACCAGAGCAAACAGCTACAACAGCAGCGGACACAAAACACCCTCATTCAAACCTTTACCAGCGTTTGTCCAAATGGAAGAAAACTTCAGCCGCTAATACAGTAAAATTTCCCCTTGGGGATAAATAAAGTCTTTCTGATTCTGAAACGTTTCCCTTTATCATAAACACATAAATCTGCTGAGCTTCTCTGGAAGGAAAAAACAACAACTTGGAGATCGAGCGTTTTATGACAGTACTATCTCTACCTAGACTATTTTTAGTCAGACTCCCGTTTCTTAGATGAAATGAGCAGCACCAGGGCCGAGATAAGAGGTTGTATCGGGGCAAAAGTCAGGATGAGGCACCTGATAAACGCTGAGGGGGAGAATGCGCGTCTGCGGACTGTCTCCCGCATGAACTTCAGAATTGCACGAAAACGCTAAAGCTTTCTTTCTGCCTCCAAAAGCAGTGCTACATTAGTGGGATATATAGTCATATGTTTATGTTAATATGATAAATGGGGTGGTGTTTGTTTTAGACGCTTTAAAACCTGCTGCTCAGCTCACATCCACATCGCGTGTGCAGGCAGGAAGAGATTAAATCAGGGCCTACAGGCTATCAAGACGCGAGCAGATAAGGTGTCATTAGAACCCTGTAAAATAGGTGTTTGAGGATTTTCCGGGAGTAAGTCCTGACATACTTTCTCACTGTAAGTGGATAGATGGAAAGAAAAAATGAAAAGAAAAGCAGGAGGTGGGAGAGAAGGAAAAAGGCAGCGTGTTGACGCCCAACCCCACTGGCTAAGAATAGTTTGCGCAACAAACAACTCCCGACGGCCGTCCAATCCATCACGCTGGCCTGCAGCAGGCGGAGGGAGGGAGGGGGGGCAGCGGTCGGTGCTGCTGCGTTTATAAACCAGACCGCTGGAGCGCAGCCCCGACGCGCACCATTAAACTGAAAACCACCGGGTGTTTTTTAGCGGAACCTGGTTTCAGCGCTGCGTTTCAACGGAGCAGCTGTAAACAAAGCCGAAGAGACAGACTGATGAAAAAAAGAAGGAGAGAGGGAGGAGAGGAGAGCCAGAAGACAGTCCCGCTTCTCCCTCCTTTCTCCTTTGTTTCCCGTCTCCGATGACAGCGACTTGAACTCTCAGTGACCCGCGGCAGGCGCACCAGAACAAACACCGGCACCACTCATCATTTCCTCCAGGGCTGAGGCCTCTCCCCGCGCAGCGCAGTGGTTGCGTGCATACCAATAACGCGCGGGCGCGCGTGTGTGTGTAGGCCTCATCTCCTTTTAAAAGTTGATAAATGACCGCCTAGAAACGTTTCAGTGAAAGAGCTCGGGACATAAATTAAGCACGGCTGTTCCGTTTTTACGATCAGCCCGCCGCGCGACCCTGTTGTTGAATTTCTCTCAGACTAAACGAGAAAACCGGGCGGCGGGTCTCTGCTGTGCGCCGGGGGAGAATGTAGGCTACATAGGCGCCCTCTCGTTCTTTGTCCCTGGAGCTTTGCCAGACTCTCTGAAGCGGCAGAGCTGCGATCAGCTCTGAAAAAAAAAAGAAAAAAGAAAAAAAATGCACTGTGACGCAGGATAATCTCCGCTGCGACGGGGGTGGGGTGGGGATAAACATGGATTAAATGCGGGCGCGCGCGCACACGCACCCCCACCACCACACACACACGGGATCACCGTGACGGCGGTGTGTTTACGCGCACTCGAAACGAAAGGAATTTTTTGCGCACACGGCGGAGAACATCTGCGGCAAAACACGTGAACAGGTCACCCGATCCCCGGCGTTAACACCCAACACCGTAATGAGCCGGGAAAGGGAAAAAAAAAAAAACTCGGAAGAGAACGCCGGCCCAGTTTTAATGGTTATTGATTATCGGGCCGACGCGTGCCAAATGGACCAATTGATCATCTCAGCGCAGGCTGCGCAATCTATGGAAAGCTGACACGCTGTTTCTCGCTGTAGTTTCAGATTTAACAGAGCTGTGAGCGCAAAGTGGAGGGAGGGGGTGGGGGGTGAGCAGGAGATGGAGGAGATAAATGTTGTGCGGGGACTCGGAGGAGAGGCGCGCTGCTGCCGGAGCGCGGAGCTGGAAGGAGAGATGGCGGCGCCTCTTCAGCTGTCACATTATTAGCGGCGCAGTTGTAAACAAGGGCCCCCCGCGTCCTCCCGGGCCGCTGCACAGCCGCACGCAAGTCGGTGCACGGTTCAGTTCCCCCCCGCAGCAACACGGCCGTCAACAACGGCGACATTGTGAGCCCCCCTCCCCCCTCGCTCTCCCTCCAGTGCTGTCACCAGGGCTCGGGCGGCGGCTGCTGAACTGGCTCTATTCATCCCAGGCCAAATGAGGACTAAATGGCTCTTTATGCCACCAAAGGACCCGATTGTAACAGAGATGCGCATGCACGAGCCGGCCCGCGTTTACCGGAGGTTTTTGGAAACGCTGGCATTGCTTTCATGTGTTTCTGATAAAAGCACATGATGATGAAGGAATGATCCTCTTTCATGTGCCCTCTATTTGTTCGCTACTTTCCAAAGGCTGAAGTTCCAAAGTGTTTTGCGCAGACGGAGACAAGAGGATGTTTTGCCTCTTTTCACACGCGCTGCTTAATTAACTGCGCCCTGTAAATTAGGCCAGACAATCTCTGCTGAAACAATTAAGTGTTTACCCTCACGGTACGACCCACGTGACCACCCTCCCCACCTCGAGGTCAAAAGCTCCGCGGCCGACACAGGCTCGTGCGATG
This sequence comes from Pelmatolapia mariae, assembly GCF_036321145.2. Classification (NCBI taxonomy): domain Eukaryota; kingdom Metazoa; phylum Chordata; class Actinopteri; order Cichliformes; family Cichlidae; genus Pelmatolapia; species Pelmatolapia mariae. Next base: position 22,701,247 of record NC_086241.1, read on the forward strand.
TTACGTGCAGACAGCGGATGACGCATTCCTGGCTTTGAAGACTGTTGGCGTAATAAACTCCTGTCGCTATTAACCTGCTGCGTTGCCAAGAGTCTGTGGGATTTCGTCAGAGATGCCCGAGGCGCAACGCGGTCTAAAAAAGAGAAGGAAAAAAAAGCTTCAAGACCGAGCCTGCAGAGACTAGGGAGGAAGGAGGTGAGGTGTGTCATCATCACTCTGCCGCTAAATCAATCACACCGCGGGCCAGAGCGAGGTCAGCAAACTAAATCCATTCAGAGTGAGATTTAGACTTTAATTACAGCCCACCCTCCCCCCCCCACTCGTTCACGTTACATTAAGCCACCACTGATGACATTTATCAGCGATCGCTGCTGTAAAATAAGCAAATGTCTAAAAAAAAAAAAAACGCTATTAAACCAACATCCCTGGGTCATCGGCGCCAGAAAGCAGCTGCTAGAGGAAAGAATAATGCTATGTGCCCCCCCCCCCCCCGTGTGGGTAAAGCAGTGGAGAGAGGGGGTGGGAGGGTAAGTGACCCGTGAGCTCCAGACCTCGTCGAAACAAAAAGCTCTCTCTCTCAGAGAGAGAGAGCGAGAGGCGGGTGGAGAGGGGAGAGGAGGAGGGAAAGGGGGAGAAAAGGCGGAGGGGAGGGTGGGTTCTCCCGTTTCATCGCGAGGTCCCGGGAGGCCAGCATGGAGCATAGCTTCAATCAAACCGTGACGTCTCCTCCGGGAGCTGCGCAGCGCCTGGAAAACCGATCTCTCCTCGGCTCTCTGCCGTGCCTCCCGCTTTTGTTCACACGCATCTCGCCTCAGCAGCGAGTGCAGCGCCGGCAGCGACGAGCCTGTTGTTTTATATCCATGCGTGTGAGAGACACAAACACACCGACACACACAAAGGAGCGCGACAACAATAAGAGCGCCTTCATATTTCTGTCTGGATGTTTACCGGGACACAGGGCATTTCTTTTGACGAATTCCCCCCCTCCCCCCGACTATTTAGAGCTCGGAAGGTTTGATAAGCAGGAGCGGGTCCCGTGATTGCAATGACACGCTCTCTCTGCTCACAATATTCCCCGCGTGGTCCCTATTGATTCCGGATTAGAAGCGGACAAACACCGGGGGGGTTAATTGGTTTAAAATGGAGGTGGTGAGGGTTGTTTCTATTCTCTTAAAGGCAAGCAGATCTCCAGCCCCCCCCCCCCCCCCCCCCCAGCGCGCGGAGTACTACGCTGACACGCTGTCACACATCATTCAGCGGGACAATAAGTCCGGCAGTCCCCGAGGCTGCTGTTGCCTCCAGGTGAACTGTGCGCCCATCAGTATACACGGACCTCTGCGCTTTTTACAACTGCGGATTTCTCCACGTCTGCCTGCTCAAATGTCTTTAATGCTTCACACATCACTTCCCCACCTCTGCTGATTAAAAACCTGCACATGAATTAGCTATACGTATGCAAGCGAGGTGACGCTGGCAAAGGTGAAAGTAATTAATAAACCCCCTCTTTTCTTTGCACGTTTCTGATTCTAAATGATGTCTAATTAATAAAATTAGCACCAGATGCAATCCTGTTTTGCTAAAGGGGGTTGGGGGGGGGGGGGGTGGCACTGAACCGCACTCTGACAGCTAATGGGCCTTGGCAATACAACACTGTTTGTGGAAGAAGTGTGAAGTCTTCTCGTGTGAAAGAGAGAAAACTCAAGTATGTCAATCTAGCGTAAGCAGCCCTCCCTTTCTGTGTTCCGACACCTGGAAAAGAGATCAGTCCCACACTGACTTCACGGCGCACAGTGGAAAAATGATGCGCAAAACAGTCCGACGAGCTTTCGCTAAAAATAAACTCGGCCCACACAAATGCGAAGTATTTGTTTTAGGCTTCCACGGCGCGCAGCGCTTGGGAACCAGACTCTATTGCAGACGAATCAAACTAAGCAGCCGTCCAAGTTTGTGCAGATAGTGTTTATTCCACGGGGCGCAATGAAATCCGTGCATAACTTTTATTTGGACACCGAGAAAAAAAAATAAACCCAAGTCGGACTAAACCTGAGATCATCACTGAACACACAAGCAAAAGTTGTTGAACAGTTATTTCAATTATAATAGAAGTTAAACTTAAAAATACCCTTTCAGTAAGTAATTAGCCCCACTGTCACGCAAAGTCACATTTAACTTCAAATAAATGCCTTCCAGTTGTCCAGCTTTTGTCTGCCATCCCAAGTAAGATCGACGTTTAATTTAAATATAAACAGCTCTTTTATTCTGACTCAAAGCCACCTGAAACTGACCCCTCCACCCACACCTTTCCAGTGTCCCAACACGAGGTCCTGCTCCTGCAGCCTGCTGGCAGCCGTCAGACGTTCGCGTTATTACAAGCGATTCTTCGACCGTTTATCCTGCGTGGATTGGCTGCTGGGGGCTGAAGTGGTCTTTTCAGTAGCTGCTTCCCTCACTCAGCTCGTCAATGAGCTGGAGCCAGCCAATATGAGGCACATCGATCGTCCTAAGAGAGCGTCCCCTAATTAGTGCATGCGTGGCTCCAGGACAGGCAGCAGGCAGGGCAGCACGGAAGGAAAACTCCCCAGATACGAATCTCTCTCACCGTCTTGTCTGCGGTGGAAAATGTGGTCCGATAACATCAACCTTCTAATAAATGAAAAAAAAAAAACCCACTTCGCATAAACGCTGCTTTGACGCGCGTGAAACGCAGTCTGCGTTGCTCACAGAGAAGCTTCAAAGAATCGCGAGGTAAAAGACGACTCAGTTTGGAACGCATCCAACGCGCCTCGCGGCGCTTATTTTCAATTAAACTGCAATAGTGGAAGAAGCGGATCGCGCCGATTGACGTCGCGCACAACAGCGTGGGGAGGGTGGCGAAAACGATTTTTAAAGTTAGCGCAGTGTAAGTCAGTGGAGTGAGTGTGTGAGTGTGTGTGTGTGTGGGGGGGGGGGGGGGGGGGGGGAGAGAGACGATCGTTACGGGAAGTTTATTATCATTATTATTATTAAGTGTTTGGTTTTTTTTCTTAGTGAAAGCGTCCCGGTGACACATTCTCTGTGCAAGACAGCAGCGCGTATCGGAGCTCCGGGAGGAGGAGGAGATGTGGAGATGGTAGGAAGGGGGGGAGAGATCCAAACTGGCGCTACGACGAGTCTCCGTGCGCAAAGAATAATCCCCTGCATTGCAAAGCCTAGTCATACAGCAAGTGTGCCTGTATGAGTGTAACGCAAAGTCATATCCGAAAACACCTGCAAGACTCGGCGTGTGAGTGGGGAGAGAGCGAGAGACAAAGCGGTTTCCATCAAGTAGACACGAAGGTGAGCGGTGCAGCCCCCGCGTCCCGTCTCTTCCCCCAGCGCTATACCTTTGATGAGACAAGAGATCATCAGCGTCCACTCCGTCCAAACCAAACCTCCCCCGCGACACACACACTCCGCGGCACACCAAAAGCCCCCCCCCACACACACACACACACCGCGGGGATGCCCTCCAACTGAACTGAACTGTGCATAAACGGAGCAGCAGCGCTCGCTCGCCTTTGGCAGGGCGAGGCTGGATTCCGTAACCTTGTTTAGCGCAGAAGCTCCCGTGTGCGCGCACGTACACGCGTACACACACACACACTACCTACCCTCAGCCCCACAGGCACACTCGCGCTCTTCGTCACACAACAGGGTGCGAAAAGCCTGAATAGTCACCTTCGAGGACGGCGCCACTTTCAAGTTCGCTAATCTCTGGGATGTCCTTCTCACCTCTATCAGCTTGACAGGGCAGTTGTTAAAAGGACAAACTCATGCTCGGATAATTGTGTGTGTGTGTGTGTGCGCGCGCGTGTGTGTGTTATTTATCAACCACATGCCACTGCCCCGCCGAAACGCACAAAGACCACCCTATGCGCTATTCTTAGAAGTGGCCGATCCTCTCCCCAGTTTGCGCACAACACTGGACGATCGCGCTTAGATTCAGCCCCACGAGGGGACTGTTTTTAATCAAAAACACACCACATGAAAACACAGGATCATTTAAAACATCTTGGACGTTATACTGCCATTAAAAAAACAGAGCGCTGCACGTTTTCGATCGTCACGCGAGGGATTTCACATCAAAGACACACGTTAAGGAAAATAGGTTCTGATTTGCCATTGATTGCCTCACCTGGTTAATTGGTGCAAGTTCCAACCGTGCTCAGCGCGCCCCAACTCACGCCTTATTTTTTCTTTTCTTCTTTCCCCCCCCCCCTGTTTTTTTTTCCAAGTTAACTGGAAGGGCAGCGATCCGTGCGTACGTAGACTTGCCCGGTCACGGTCCTGTCCGCTGGAGACAGACGATCCCGGCCAGAGGGAGAAAAAAAAACAACTAAAAGTGCCTAACAGGTTACTCACTTGTCATAAAACAAAACAAGTCTTACATATAAAGCTTTGGGTCTTTATTCTTTTGTCTACAAGCAGCTCTCATCCATTCCACTATGTTTCAAGCGGAGTTTTTGCTGCTGAAAATGTCACTTGGGTTTCCATAAAGCAAAAACAAAAAAAGATCCTGCGCCGAGCAAAAACAAACGGCAGGATACAGAGAAATCCACTAAAGAAAATCCGTTAAGGTCCTTTAAGTCGGAGAGCACTGCGCCGTATGGCCCGGACCCCTGAAGGATACAGGTGACGAGGTCGGCGGAATCGCGGAGAAATTAATTCAGCTCGGCCGTACCGCGCAGCAGCGCCATGTTGGGTTTCAGCGGAGCACGCCGTCCTCGGAAAAAGCCCCTTTCTCCAGCTCTCCGTCACTCCATGTCCTCTCCGACAGCGGAATTTGTGTCGCAGAGGGTTTGCTGAAGGTTATTCCGTGTAGCTTTCCGTCCCGCGCGTTTCCTTCGAGGATCGTAGACAACAGCCCGGTCGGAGCCCTCGGTTCGCACCGAGGACGCACGGAGCTGTACGGGGAGTGCCGCACAGAATGGATGAGCGCTGCCGAGACCGTGCGGCTCGTTCCACTCCCACTCGCGCAGCTCTACCCAGAAGGCCAGTCGGGAGACCGCAATTACCATAAGCCTCCAGCTCACGGCACTCACTGCGCGCGCACGCGCAAAGAGAGACACACACACAGAAACACCGACACACACACACGAGAGCCGCCGAAACTCCAAAACAGGAATAGCTGAGGTTTTAACCGAGAATAATTCAGTGATGAAAAATGAAAATAGGTATTTGACTAAAGGAAAAGTTCAATGAAGGACTTGGGTTTCTAGATCTTAATGTGCAGTTTAGTAACAGATACAGGGACATTTATGTTTAAATATATAAAGAGACATAACGAAAAGTTACTTATATGCATGTAAATCTGTTTCTGTCTCTTGATTGAGTGAAGGTAATTAAGATGGCCTGATACTCTAACCTAACCACGCATACATGGGGGGTTATGTTTTTAACAGCAGCATCTTCTTAGCTTCCTTATTTCATCCACATCTTCGTGAATGTTCTAATTGTGACTCCACTGTTTTATTTTCAAATTAAATGCCAGTTTGGTCCCTTTTTTCCCTGAGATGAGATAAGGTAAAATCTGCGAAGCACAAGGCAGTGGAGACACAGAGAGAAGAGGGGGAGAGAGGGGGAAGCTGCTCAAGGCTGGGGCACATCTGTTAAGGCTCCCATGTCAAGTAAAGGAGGAGGAGGCTATGAATATCAAGCCTGAGGTGTGTGGATCGTGTGCCTGCATGGGTGTGTGTGTGTGTAGGGGAGAGAGAGAGAGAGAGAGCTCCAGGCAGAAAGAGAGGAAAGCCAACAGACAGACACACAGACAGAAAGACAGTCAGACAGACAGAAGCAGAGTAGGAGTAGGAAAAGAGGGAGACTTGGCAATGGAAGGTCTGGCTGCATTTGCCACAGCTGTTGAAAGTAGGAGTTAAACCAGACAGTCACACACAAATAAACAAAGCTCACAGAGCACTCACATATGGACGCGTTTAGAAGCTCAACTCATCGCAAAGGCCAAAAGTTTGGCGTCAGAGGCACGTGGAATTGAGAGAAGGGCTTCTTCTGTGAAATGAAAAGAAAAGGTAGCTGGGTAGGCGCACAACAAGAGCACTGCTTTTTCAGGCTGGACATAACTCGAGGTGAAAAAGCCATGGTGCAAGTTTCTATTGCGGGCAATTTAAAGAGCCTTTTATTTTTTATTTTTTCTCCCAAACCTAAATAACTTCAGGGTGAACTGCCGGGCACGTTTGCTCTGATCAGCTCCACCTGTACCTCTCAAAAATGAGACCTATCCCACTGCAACCACAGCTGCTAAACCACAAGACAGCTGAGCCCCGTGTTCACACTTAACCAACTCGATGTGAAAGCGACGTTTGCGAGGTGTTAAAATCATTGTCATTCGCGTTGAAATGTTTAATCAATAGGAAAAATGGTTTAATTGCTTTTTATTCCTCTTTTTTTTTTGGTCAACAACCTATAAAATCATGCATCTCAGCCAACATCTGGCAAGAAGTGGGGCAGGGGGGTTACTCTGCTCAGTCTCAGCTGGTTAAACCTCTCTGCAGTTCCTTCCTTCATTTTATGACCACATATGTACAACCAGACACACTTTTTTTTTAACACTTCTTTTTCGCCTGTGTGTCTTCAGACAAATGAAAAAGCTTCAGTTAGTGAGCTGTCTATGCTGGTGCTGCTGTACAACAAGGCTGCATTCAGAATAATTTCAGCATAGCATGAAAAAAACGCCTTGCTTCACTTAAATGATGCTTGTCCACTGATGCACCAGGTGTTGCCCTGCAGAACCTGAAAAAGTATAATCAATTCAATGTAGATTGATTTGTACAGGACCAAGTCACAAGAACAGTTGTCTCAAGGTAGTTTATATTGTAAGATAAAGACCTTCAAAGAAAAGGGAAAGTGCCAAACAATCAGATGATACCCTGTGAGTGAGCACTTGGCAACAGCGAGAAGGAAAAACTCCCTTTTAACAGGAAAAAATCTCTGTCAGAAGCAGGCTCGGGGAAGGGAAAGCTGTCTGCCTTGAGCAGTTGATGGTGAGAGAAGAGAGACAGGAAAACATTCATAAAGAAGCAGAAAAAGTCTGACAAAGAAATCTAAATCTGAGTCAGCTTTTATCAGATAAAGTAGCACGGGACTGAGTCATGCACTGTTGTTGACATAACTCTAAAGCTGCTGCAACAAGACTCCAATCAAATCACTACTGCTGTGACTGCAAAATGAAGCCATACTCTGACATTTAAGTTGTCATTTAAGTTCACGGGCCACATTTAGAACATAAACTAAAATTTCATCTAGAGTGGGCTCTATTCACTTCAGTTTTATTTTGTTTGCATAAGGCCAAATCACAAGCGCAGGCGTTTAAAGGCACTTCACACTGTAAGGTAAAGATAATACAATAATACAGAGAAAATCCTAACAATCAGACGATCCCCATATGAGCAAGGGCTTGGTGACAGTGATAAGAAAAAAAACCCTTTTAACAGGAAGAAACCTGTAGCAGAACCAGGCTCAGTGAGGGGCAGCCATCCACTGCAACTGGTTTGGTGTGATGGGAGAGAGACAGTACAAAGACACACTGTGGAACATTAATGAGAACTATTGATTAAACACAGAAAGTGGAGTATAAACACGTAGTGAGTGAAAAGAGGTGGGTGAAGAAGAAATTTTCAGTGCATCGTGGGAAGCCCCCAGCAGCTCAGACCTACTGCAGTGTAACTAAGGGAGGATTCAGGGTCACCAGATCCAACCTTAACTATAATCTTTATCAAAAAGGAAAGTTTTAAGCCTAATCTTACAAGCAGAGAGTGTGTCTATCTCCTAAACCCAAACTGGGAGCTGGTTCCACAAAAGAGGAACAGCCTTAAATGTGTTAAGAAACAGAAGTATGATGGGCTCTTTGCTCTCATTACAATGAAACACTACCGTCATGACCCAGTGAAACACGTGGGCACGGCCCTATGGTGTAACCACTGCTATGGTAGGCCGTGGTTATTATCTTTGTAAGCAGGAAAGTTTGAAAAATGAAAATGATTCAGACCTCTTGTTTGGATTGCAACACAACACTTCCTGGTGCAGGAAAAAGAAAAATGCAATGAGAAGTCCTGACATCCTCCTCTGCCTTTCATTTGAAATCTTCACACTTTGGACAGATTTGGACCTTTTAGCGGACCACTTCTGAGCCCACAGGCCGCATGCTTGGCACCTTTGACCTTGAAGGTTAACGATGACAGAAAGCTTCACTGCCACAGAGCAGGTTCACGTCACGGTTTCCCAGGAGCTGTTGCCCACTCCTATTTCACCAGCCGGCGAGGATGTAGCTTGTCGTTCAAATACCTCACTTAGGAGAGGCTGAACAGGAGCTGCTGACAGATGGGACCGTGTGTAACACATAACACACACCATCCAATAGACTTTTCATGTTGGTTTTAGGAGCATGACAATGAATGGATTACATTAAACAAGAATAGAAGAATTAGGCAATATTTGAGTCTTTCTTAAGAAAAAAAGAAGAAGATAATGAACTTGGCTGAATGAGACTTGTAAGATAAACTTTAACGTTCAGTCACTGCTGGTGGTGTTTTGCTTTCTCCTCCACTTTTCCTGTGGATCTAAGGGAGGTAACGGAATTGCAATAACATTTTGAAAAAAAGGCCCAGGACGCACAATAATCTTTTTATTCCATCAAACACAGCAAGCCGAGACTCTAAACTACGCATTCTGGACTATCCTGGTTAAGATGTATTATTTATGTAGTTACAAGCGGCAGCTGGCATGTGACAAACTGCCCTCGTAGCTCTGTAGCCAGATTTCGGTTCTGCTAAAATGTTTCTTTCCAGGCTAAAGAAATATGCCAACGTTTATTTCCCCCCACTACATATAACACCATCTTTAGCCTTGGCAAAGTGAGTGTCATGCTCTACACGTTCAGCCACATTGCACCATATGTCCCATTTACTTCTGCTGCCCAGATTTTTGCAGGTAGGATCCAACCTGGCAACCCTGAGATCTCCTAGCAAACCACGGGCTGTTTGTGTTGTTAGTGTAAATACTGGCTTATAAAGAGATTCGACGGGCTACTTTTCAGAACTGTCCAACCGTCCCAACAGTATGCTTTATTATGAGCCTCCATTTAATACAAAGTCACCAAGAAGGCTCTCAGGAAGATCGTTTACAAATATGGAAAACCTACAGTGCTCACGTGACAGAGTCTAGAGTCAGGAAAAAGGAAGTCAGAGGGCATTTTGGAAAGACAGACATCACTGCACACACCCTCCTCTCTCTCCTCTCCCCCTCCAGCTCTGACTCGAGGGGCGCTGATGGCAAGTGGCTCTCTCCATCACTCACTGGGAAACTGGATTAGGATGAATATTGCTGGGAGAAACCGCAGGGCAAACCAGATTTCTGGCGCTGGACACAAAAACACACAGCTGCAGCTCCAGAAAAACACCTTCGCTGACAGAGAGTCTGAGGGAGACACATAAACAGGTCTGGGGAGAGCGAGTCCAGCCCTTTTTTTCTTTTTTCATAATGGCCTCACTTTTATGGCTGTGTGTGAACTTTGCGGTTTGAAAAGCCAGCCCCGAGAACAGCATGTGCCTTTGAAAACCCTCTCAGTGGATGAGAGTGACAAAAACATCCCGCTTTAAACCGTGATGCCTTCCTCTCACTGCCATTTTATGTCATGTCAGAGAAGCACGCATGTAACGTGTGCATCTTGTTAAAAGAACCAAAACAGCGTGATCACACACACGCGCAGACACAGATGCATCCTGGTGTGGAAAGTGCTGCACTCTGGGGGGTCACAGCGATCCAGCCATCTGCTGTTGCAATCAGACACTGAAGCAGCAGCGGCCTGGCAAAACACGCAGTTCGCATGGTGAGTTCACATGTGCACCTTCGGCGCACGTTTTGTCAGATGCCTAAAAACGGAGACATAAAGCCACACAGCGCCGACACACATTTTTTTTAAAGGGGGGCTCACTGCCAACACACACGCACGCACAAACACACACAGACGCACACACTCCAGTTAGGCAGGCGGGCTCAGATTGCAGGAAGCTCTTTGCACGCAGCTCAGTCCACAGCAGCCGGTACTAATCAGCACAATCCACCTGCAGATCGTTATGGATCGCTTACTGCAACTCACACACAGAAACTTGCCTGAACACTCGCTAGCACGCACAAGCCCGGACATGTGCACGTGTGCAATCAATAGATCTATGCTCGCTTGCAGCACGCCGTTCACGACAGTCCACACTCACTGATGTTTTTGCTTTGTTCGAGTTCACCTTAAAAACGGTGACTGCGCTTAAGCGTGGACACCTGGGGGGGGGGGGGGGGGGGCTCATTTGCATATCTAATAACTAATCGTGACTTTTTTTTCCTTTTCTTCTCCTTCCTAAGTGTAAGGCCCCGCCATCAGTTACTTTTGTCTAATCTGCAATTCAAAGCTCCGCGGTTCGTGCGAGGACTCGAAATGCGCTCTGATACAGGCTACCGAAATATCAACACAGAAGCCGCTCTCTCTCTCTTCCTCTGTGCCACACCAGCGCACGATCACGAGCGCGCGCACACGCTCTGGCACGCACATCCGCGCACCGCTTCCCCCCCACCCCGGTGTTGTAGGGCTAACCGGTTCCCCACAGGCGCGCCACGCTGTGTTAGCGCGGCCTCACCGGGGATAATTACAGCCTGGCGCGGCAGGGCGAGCGTGGCTCCGAGCCAAAACGCTGCTGCTCGCGAGAGAAGCAGAGCGAGCTAGAGAGAGAGAATAATTGGAGCGCTGAGAGACATTAACCTATAGATTAAGCCCTAATCAATAGGGCTGCTAAATTCATCGATGCGATCAATCAGTGGGCTCATGACATAAAAAAAATGCGATCCCTGTCACGCATTTCTTATTTCGACCTTGGATGGGGGGGTGGTGGTGGGGGCAGGGGGGGGGGGATTAGAAACGGCAATCCCCGCTTCCAAATGCGCGCGCATAGAACACTGAACAGACCCGTCTCCCTCTCTCGCTCTTTTTTTTTGGAGAATATGAAAACCTTCAAACGAACCTTATCTGAGAGGAAGGAGAAGCGGTGGCGGCTCTCAGCAGCGCAGCACAAGAAAGATCTCCCCCTCCCTGCCTTCCCTCCTCCTCATCCTCCCCTCCTTCTCTCTCGTCTGTCGGCCTCTGTCGAGTTCCGCTCATAACCTCGCCACCCACCCTCCCAGTTCCCCGCCTCTGCCTGCTTTCCGCTGCTGGCTGGGAGCGCACACACACACGCGCGCGCGCACGGAAACACGCACACACCTCTTTATAGCTCTCTCTCGCTCTGACACGCACCCACAAGCATGCACACACACACACACAGACACACACACAGACACACAGGCAGGCAGCGTCAATAAAAAGCCCAGCGCTGTGAGAGGCCGCCGGCACTCCACTCCCCCCTCCTGCCACTGCGATTAGCGGAGGCTGGCTGGCTGGGGAGAGGCGCCCCTCTGTTATCTGGGGCGGTGGCAGCCTGTGTGTGTGTTGAGAGAGAGCGAGGGTAGAGAAAGAGATTAATTTAACTCTTTCGGGGCCGGATCGCAGCGCTTGAAGCGCCGCTCGCTGCTGCACTGTGCTCAGGCAGCAGCAGTAGCGGGCCTGCAGTCGACACGCTGGGAGATAGGGACGTTAAACAGACGATTCGCAAGCGACAGCTATAAATAGGAAAGATCGCGGCCACCGAGGTCACGTCATTGGTGGTGTTTCTCGAATTTCAGGGGATTATTCGAGTCACACACAGGCAGGTTTTCTGCACAGCTTATACTGATATTTTTGGACCAAATCCTCAGAGGTTAAAATGAAAAACCTGAAAGGATCGTGCAGCCTGTTGGCAGCACTAGGAGAGACTGCATGCGATGTTTAGATTATAGGGCTGGAACAATGACGCCTGGTCGATTAACTGATCGACAGAAAAGAAGCAAAGCTGCTTCTGGCTTTGTGTGTTTGCGTTGGGGAGGCAACACAAATATTAGATATAAGGATCTGGGGCTATGCGTGATGGTGAGGGGCGTTTGGACTATTTTCTAGTACATTATACTGAATTCCGAGTGGATGCAGCTTTTTTGTTTGTTTTCAAAATTCCCTTAATGTACTAATTTGGTCTGTGGCTAGAACTTCGTAGGTATCTCAGTGCCTTCTCGTAATATGACGCGATTTTGTCAAAGCCGTTACGCAGAAGGTGACCTTCGACATCTCGACGCAGCAGTCGTGACTGCAATGGCAGAGAGATTAGGGTCCAATTTTTTTAGTGGCAGGCCTGTCCTCCTGCAGACCAAGGCTCGCGTCCCGTTTTTAACGCTTTTTTTCCTGATTGGTTTTAGCGCTAAAAACTACTTGGTTAGATTAAGGCAAGGATCGTGGTTCCGTGTAAAACCCGCCCCTTCAAACTGGTAACCCTGTGCGTTAAAAATGAGTTGGGAACGAGCGACCATCTCAGCGCTTTACGCACAGAAGCCAAAGGACACTGTTCGTTAATGATCCGTGCCAGCAGTCAAAATAACACCCCCTGAGAAGAGAACCGGCTGAGTCGAAGCATCTGGGGGAAATTGGTCATTTCAGCTTTTACGAAATCCTGGTTCATACTCTAAATGGAACCTGATGGTATCTGTCACATAAGTGGATTCACATTTGTGTAGACACTGAATCATTTTGTTCCAAACTGCACTGTGATTGGGCAAATCCGTCTCGTTTTTAGTGACGTCTGGAAAAACCACGTGGAACATACACTTAGAGCATTTTCACATTTCGATATCTTAATAAAGCTGCGCTCCCCAAAAATAGAATTTTGGTATTTGGTGATATTTGTTCTGTATTTACAGTTTGATCAGATCTGCTCTGAGCAAATGATCACAGACCCAAGGTCAGCGTTAAGAGGACCTGAGGATTTTGCACACTCTTCTTCTAGATATTTAAGCCCTCGACAACAACACCAATACCAACACCTTAAAAAAAGAGACTAGGCTAAAATCCATCTTTTGTGCCCATATACAGAGATCAAAAACCGAGTAGTTTCTTACTCTTACAGCAGAGTAAGAAACTTTCGCAGCTGCTACTCTGGTTTTGCCAGATTTGATGACCATGCGTGAAAGACAGTTTTAAGATTTTTGTACACTGCATTCAACTTTTATAGCATTTGGTATTGTTTTTATGACCACAAAAAAATGGCCACATTAACCTGTTGGTTGACCACCTGGGCAAAAAGTTAATAATAATAAGAAGGGGGTAGGGGTCTTGCACTGGGCCACTTTATAATCCAAATGACCACAAATTGAGAGGCATAGGGGGAAAGGAGCCCAGTTTACAGGTTTCTCTACATTTGCAACAACTTCCACTCAATTATTTAGATCAGTCATGCTGTAATCTCCTCATTAACCTTCTCCAGCCTTTTTTTTTTTTTTTTTTTACTGTAAGCAGCCAGTGAGCTGGTATTAGGAAGTTATACCCTCCCCCAACGATGCCTGTAAATACTGCCGGGGCTCTAAAAAAACAAAACAAAAAAACAACAACAACAAAAAAAAAAAAACAGCAGACAGGGCTCCCTGTGGAAGCAGAGCAGAGCAGCCACAAACACCCATCAGGACTGCCTGCCTGCCTCCCTTTGGCTCAGAGGTGACAGAGCTCCAGCTTGTTTTTCAGCGTCTGCTGCTGCGCTGTCGCCTCTCCCCTCTCTCTCCACTTCTCCTCTCCTCTCTGTTTCTGTGCGTCACAGCTAGGTCATGGCCGGACTCCAACAATGGCTCCGGTTTCTCGAGCCACACACACGCACACACACATACGCACACACACAAAGGCACCAGGAGCACACAAACACTGATCTGACAAATGATAGGGTGGCGAGGCGAGGCGAGCTAATAGTAGGCAGTGCGCCTGCTGACATGCCCGTGGGCCGCGGGTGTTAAATTGTATCCAATTACGGCGCATGCGACGATATGAGGGGGGAATAATAATTCTTCTTGCGTGACAGGGAGATTCGCTTATTTCACGGGATCTTTATATGAAGTGGGGGCGCAGGGCTCGATGTGTTCACACGTTTGTGGGCAAGCTGTGTTGTCTATGCACGTGGAGGAAAAAGATCTGGTTTTCCGGAGGACACGTTGCCCATGTTCCATTAATCAAAATCCAGTTAACAACGTTTGGAGATGGGCAGGGTCCGGTAGAGTCCGACCAATAATTAATATCCATTATTTAAGCAGGCCCTGCCTAAAACATGTCTGAATGTACATACACACGTAAACAGACAAACACTTTGCAGGCAGGCAAGTGGGAATGAGGAATGGCATCAATGTGAAAATGAAATAAACAGGCCTAGTCTCAGCTTTGTTATGAAATGTCTCTCCTGCTCATTTATTTGATGGAGTGCGCAGTCAAATCAAGCGAGCAACAGTGCCAAGAGGGGGGGGGGGCAAGGTGCCAGTGTGGGTGATACGGTGGTGTGATTGTGAACTGCAAAGTTTCACCCAGGTGTGGCTGACACTCGGCAGAAAAGATTTAAAACAAAAAGGTCAAGAGTTGGTTTTCGTAGTTCAGTTTGGCAAAGACGGAGCTGACGGCTGGGAGAGATCCCACCGTCATGAAGGCTTGAAACCAGAAAAAACCAAATGGGCTGTGGAAGAGCATAGCAGGTGGTTCATGCTATTAGCCTGACAATCAGCGACACTGTTCCTTACTTCAAAACAGGCTGGCAGAGGCACCTTAAAGAAACAAATAAAAAAAAATAATAAAAAAGTATCCGTGTGTGTGTCTACGAGGGGATTTATTTGACTAAAAGCATCTCTCTGTAGTTGTTCATAAGGCTGTGCGTGTTGAATTCGGCTCTGCTTGACTGACACCGGCGAGCAGCAGATCTGGACCAAGAAAAGAAGTTTCGTCACATCCCGGTCCAAGGCAAAGTACAAAAATAGAGCGTACAGTTAAATATGTACAGTACATTGATTTGTTATAAATAGTGTATAACAAACAAGTGTAGTATTTGTCATTTAAAAAAATACAAAATAACCTTCCAGAAATGAATACATGTACAGCAGCTGCATCAACAGTAACAAAAAACAGGCAG
Organism: Pelmatolapia mariae; assembly: GCF_036321145.2. NCBI lineage: Eukaryota > Metazoa > Chordata > Actinopteri > Cichliformes > Cichlidae > Pelmatolapia > Pelmatolapia mariae. Next base: position 22,716,318 of record NC_086241.1, read on the forward strand.
AAAACAAATACTGTGAGGAAGGTGACATGGGTGCTTTGGGATTTAGTTGCCCTGTTGAGGCATCCTGACTGTTTATAACCCCTCCCACTTCTGTAGCTCAACTCCGCACCCACATCCCCCCTGTTGGCAAGAAAATTGTTCAGTAGCAGGATCAATCTCAGGGTAGATGCAGATGCTTTCACGTCAGACACACGGGATACATCTTAAAGGCCTCCTTTTCAACTAATCTCCTGCAGAGACGTGAAAAGAGAATGCTAAAGGAACACCTTGTTATGATTGCCTTTCAGCGGTCCTTATGGGTTCTTTTTTCTCCATTTTATTGTTCTGGCATGCCGAAATGCTGCAGACGTACAGAATACGATGCAGAGAGGGAAATCGTTTCAAGACCTTTTTGGGAAGAAGCAGATGCGTTTAACATCGAGAGGATCTTTACAGCGCCCTAGTCCTTCCCCTTCTCTTGTAGTAATACGCTGAGCTGGAGCTCTGTTCAGTATGTGTGGTGTGTGTGTCTTTAGGATATTAAATAGTAAAGGATGGGGATTAATAATGGAACCTGACAGCTCATCTCCGGCTCCTATCTGCCTGACTGTCCCCCACAATCTTCCCTTCCATTCCCTCCCTACCTCTTTTTCCTCCCTCTCAGTTTCTAATCCGCTGCGTTTCTCTCTGGCTCTGACCCTCCTTCGTGTTCCTTCCCTCCATCTCTTTTGTCTCCCTCGCTCTCCCTCCCTCCCGCTCTCTCAGGGCCCTCGGTCTTTCAGGGTCATGTCAGGAGAGTAGAAGAGCACATTGGTGTCATCGTCATCGCTGAGGTCGGCCAGGTCGGCCAGGTCAGCCTGCGTGTAGCGCACCGCCCCGGGGTAGTACTCTCCAATCCGTGTTCTGTCACAGAGCCGTGACTGCAGAGCCAGCTAGAAAACAGACACACATACAGTTTGGAATTAGTACACACCACTTGTACTGGTGTAGAAAGGATGTTCACACTAAAGCTCAAGACTCAAATGTTTTTGGCCATTAAATTAAAAACAGTGCCCCAGGTAGATAAAAATGAAAATATTAAACCCCAGATTTGCATATCCAAAGTGTCATCATGAAGCTGTGGGTCGCCGGCCATAAGAACCAATAATCCCCTTCAAGTTCATTTTCTCATGCACCTCTGGACCGCTTTAACCCTGTCTTCTATTTTTTAAAGCATCCATGTTACAATCTTTAATGTGTCAAAACGTTGGCCATTCAACTTCAAATTCATTTTGGCTAAGAGACGAGACTGCACAGAGGGAGATTTGCTGAGCAGACTGAGTGGGAAGTGAAGGTCGATGTGGTGTGACCAACAAAATCCTGCCTTTTCAATGCAGTGTGTGCTGGAATAGGATGGCATGAGGAACAACTGAGGTCGTTGAGCATTGAATGTTCTGCCTCGGGACGCAACAGTAAAACTTTTGTTATGGTGACATTAAAATGCTTAAAATTCTACATACTAGTGTCAGAAGTACGAGCCGCTGTAAACCCATATAAAGGCCCACTTATGCAGAGTTAATTTTAAAACTAATACTGTGACTCTGCTAGAATCTTTGGTCATCCTGCACAACACTAGATTCCACCTTTTGTAAATTCCATGAAAGCAGCGTACTTCAAACAATATGAAAAAAGAAAAAAAAATCAACGGCAGTGCAATAAAACTTTAATGAGCGTCTAAATCTGAAGAAGAAAGTGTGCAGCCCTACATCACTTAAGCATGAACTGCTTTGATGTGTGCGAGTAGCGGGAGAAAATAGCCTAACTGTCCAGTCAAGCCTGAGCATGTAAATGATATGCACGCTTCTAAACGCGCTCACAAACTTCAGGCTCATGAGAGGCAAATGAGATTCTGCTCATTTGAGTTTGTACGTGTGAGCAGGGATATCGATGCACAGTGCCCTACCCGACAATACTGAAACCGGGAAAACGTTTAGTAGATTACACTGGATCTGGAAATCTGGAATTTTCCTGTTTATCTCAGTAACCATTCCAAATGAAAGTGGGAATAACAGTCCACATTTTAACTTTTAAGCTGCCAAAACACCTTGTCTTGTGTTTTGGCTTCTGCTAAGCCCTGAAAATCATTCATAATGCAGTCAAACCACCCTTCCCTTCCTTGATTGCATTTAATTGCTTCACTGGTACTTGAAAATCCCCTCAGTGTGGGGCTGTTTTCGATCTAACAAAGAAAATTACCTATGGAACTCAAGAGTGAACAATTACATAAGCTTGTTTGGGTGAGAGAGAGGGGGGGGGAGAGACTTTTGTCCCCTTTCAATCTCTCAAACATTAAAAAATTCACAGCACAAATCTCGTCTCTGGGTTCCACTGACTTTGGTTCTGTCAGATGAGCTAGTGACTGTGAAACGGGAATGTGATTAATGCACAGCAACTGTTTTTATGCTTTTTGAATGGTGTGATTATGCAAACTGAATCAGATGTTTGGCTGTTTTATATTTACATTTATTCAACTGGCAGATGTTTTGTTTAAAGTACTGTTACTGAGCCAAGCCAGAGTAGCTCACAGTTCACAGTTTTTTCATTGCAGAAGGACAATGTGAGCTACAGTAGGATGGAAAGATGAAGGGTGCTTAGACCAGTTTAGACTGGGATTTTAAAATCCACATTGCTACCAAGACTAGCTCTTGTTCCATTGCAGATCATATGAATAGGACTGCTCACAAACCTGCATGGGATTATTCATGTAAGTGGGAGATGTGCTGATGGCTACTCTGCTGAAATACCCAGAGAAGAGTAAAGAAACGCAGAGTGACATGTGCCGTCTTTGGCTGGTTGAACCTCAGATGTGCTGCTGCAGTTTGGATTTATTTATTTATTTATATATATATTTTTTGCTGGGGTTTCACTGGCAGCCCTACCAGAAGGGAATACAGTACATATAAACTATAAGAGAGCAAGGGGGAGGACTGAACAGAGGTTTAACCAGCTGAGCCTCAGCAGCGTAACAAGGCTTTGTCTGCCTCTCCTTAACACACGACAGCTGTGATGCGCAGTTTCTGTTATTGGTGGACAAAAGGGGGCCATGCTCGTGTGGGCACGCGGTGTTTCCACTAAAAAAACCCCCCCAAAAACCCAACAACAACAACAATCGTGTTTTAAAATCAGCCTGCTTTGCGTTAAGATTGCCACGATACCAAGACATGTAGGGCTTTGGAAGAGCTTCCTTTCCTGCGTGCACACTCATAAACACAGAGAAAGAGAAGTGAGATGTGAGCTCATTGCAGAGCCACGGGCGGTTCAGCTGTATGGCTAGAATGCAGATCAATATCAGGGTAGGAGCGAGAGGAAGAGGGAACGAGACGGAGAGTACACAGGTGGGAGGGAGATGCTGGAGAGCAGCAAAAATAATGTAAGATAGATAAATGCCAGAGATGCTGTAACAGGGTACTGGGAACAGAGGAGACAGCAGAAGAGTACGGCGAGGCAGAGATGGGCAGAGAGAGGGAGAAACAGAAGAGCGGCTTCACTGCCGCGAAAGAGGAGGAGGGTGGGGGAAACTGAGGACTAGATAACGAAAGAGATGCCATGACAAAGAAGCAGGTTAATGGAAGAAAATGGGTTTTAAAAAACAAAACAAAACAAAAAATGCGCTTCTGTTCACAGTAATAACCTGGTTGTGTGAATGCATGAATCAGATCTGTAACCAGAAGAGGCCTCTCAGTGAAAGTGCGTTAGTTTTAGTTTTAGTTAGACCGAATCTCCTCACGCTTAAATTTAGCTTCAAGAGGAAGCGAGGAGGAATGGAAATATCCGCTAAAATCTTTTTTCTTTTTTTGTTTTTTGGTGTCATGATTTGAGTCTTAATCTGGTGTGTGCCGAGTCTTTTACTTAACTTTGTAATTCTCTGCACTGCAGTACGAAACATAACTGGCAGGTAGGCTTACTCACCTTAAAGGTCAGTGTCTAACTAAATTTAGGGGAAAAAAATGAATGGCAGTGAAAATGTGTGGGTGTATGCAGCAAAGGCTATTTAAAAAATTTAACAGCTACAATTTCTATGGCTCAAAGTAAATAGTGTACTGAAAGCCACCGTGCTTCCTGTGTTTTTGCTCAATCTCTCAACTGAAGCTGGCCGATAGACATCGTGCAGTCAGAGTGTGCTGTGCTTTTATGTCTCTAGTGACGAGGACCCATGTCCACTGCAAGTCTAGACTCGGGGAAACCCAGTGGTATTCACAATCATGCATGCTAGCCTAATAATCAGCCTGAAATGCCATTAAATTTAATCTCATTTCCATCCTGCAGTTTTATTTTTAGTTGACACGGGAGCTGCTCGAGTGGCTGCCAAGATCATTTATTTTGTAAGGTTTTTTAAAAAACATGTAAATTTGTTATTTTTAGCAAACTCTGCATCACGATCTTTCACACGTCACCATTCAAATCAAAGCAGCTACTTTTCATAGTGAGAGTGGAACAAATTGTGGATGTTTTGAGGGATCTAAATGTGGTGCCCAAACTCAGCGTTGCTGCCAATTTGCTCCAGTGGCCATTTGCAAGCACTGAAACAAATAAATGGCACATTTTTGCCATACCCTATAAAATGCGTGAGCCTTTCTTAGAACTCACAAAAGTGCTTTTATCTGCACTGTCTCATCCTAATGTGCTATCTATGCACTGAGCAGAACAAAACTGGCAGGGCCAAGGAAAGCAATAATAATGCCTTTTTGCTATGTGCTGCATAAGCCAAAAGGGAACCTAATAAACTGAGAACAATTCAAAATCTTGGAGTCCAGTATCAAGGTTTAAAAAATACCAATGGCACAGTACCAGGCATGTTTGAATGACTGAACATATTGGATATTAAAAAGGTACTCCGCACTTAAATGTTGAGTTTATTGAGCTATAAACTTAATGATATTACTGTCACTATTACTGGGATGAAACACGTCAGTGCTGGTGGTAATGACATTTCTTTGCAAATAATAAAAACCTGAATGTCACTGTTTGAAAATGGCTCAATAAGCAATCTACTGTTTTAAACCTTGCAAAGCCAGACTGCCACAGGTCAGACTGTTTAGGGCTCATCAACATGTCTCAGATCAGCTCAAATCAGCTGTGGGAGAACCCCTCCCACCCCTTAGTGTTTCATACTTGAATGATGGAAACTCATTTACATGAATGTCTGCCATTTCCTGCAAACGCTCTACTTAGGGTTTTTCAGTTTTGGTGCAGTGGTTTGGACTTGTGCTTTTGAGGGCTGCGAAAGCATCACCAGACCCTCACATAGCTCAGCAATAAAGGTGGCAAGATGCCCCCTTTTTAGTGAGAGACAAAGACACACAGAAGCTTTAAGCAGTATCCGCGCTGGAGCCAAAGGCTTGAACTGATGCAGCACGAGACCAGGATGGTCAGGACCAGCATGACCTTCCACCACATTAATGTCTGTTTCAGCTGATTACGGATTTCTTCACCTCAAATAAGCCCTCTGTGGCAGACATGTGTCTCTTTCCATTTTCTCTGGACTGGAAAAGAGAGTGAGCAGCCCTCTCCTCACCCTTTCTCACACTTTTTTCCTCATTTTGTTTTTTGAATACGTGGGGGTGGAGTTAGATTAAAAACTGTGGGTGAACTAACATTTTAAGAGGTCTCTACCCAAACTACAGGTGCAGATGCAGATACAGCAAATGCATTACACTACAGTCGACGCATGGACTCCACTGGTGCCCCGAAGGTGTGCTGTGGTATCTGGTGCCAAGATGTTAGCAACAGATCCTTCAAGTCCTGTAAGCTGCGAGGTGGGGCCTCCATGGATCAGACTTGTTTGTCAAGCACATCCCACAGATGTTTGATTGGATTGCAATCAGGAATTTTGAGGGCAAGTCAACACCTCAATCTTGTGCTCCTCAAACCATTCCTGAATCATTTTTGCTTGGTGGCAGGAAGCATTATCCTGCTGAGAGAGGCCAGAGCCATCAGGGAAACAGTGCTTAGGGTAGGTGGTAATAATCATAGCATCAAAAGTAAAATCCACATGGATGGCACGACCCAAGTTTTCCAGCAGAACATTGCCCAAAGCATCGCACTGCCTCCGCTGGCTTGCCTTCTTCCTATAGCACATCTTGGTGCCAGGTGCTCCCCAGATAAGCGGTGTACACACACCTGGCCATCCACGTGGTGTAAAAGAAAATGTGATTTATCAGACGAGGCCACCTTCTACCATTTGTCTGTGGTGCGGTTCTACTGCTCGAGTTCCCATTTATGCTGCTTTCGACGGTTGACAGAGGTCAGCACGGGCACCCTGACAGTGTTGTTTTTCATTTTAACTCCTGGTACTGTATGACGTCAAAGAAAGCGGCTGTCCCTAATGTAGTCATCTCAGGCACACAGCTCTGCCTGTGAGCACAAAGGTCCCATCCACCTGCTGTTTAAAGCCTCTGTTTATGAGGAGCAGCGAATCGGAATAATGATGGATCGTTATGAGCTGTAAATCACGCAAGACTACTATCGCAGAGTCCAGGAATAAAAACATGAAGGTGGGAACGAGCATAACAGGTCACCTTTAATTAAACTGATTTTCTCCGCCTACCCAAAGCAACAGCCACCAACAACTTTTCCAAAGTACGTATGGCACGAGAGAGCAGAGTGAAGACAGCCTAGGGAGAAGGAAAAAAGGAGCCTACCCTTTAAATCATGCAAATGTACTGCAGGCAAGCAGCAACAGAGGCAGAGAGGGAGAGAGCGCTGGTGAGTGAGCACGAGGAGACAGGGTTAGGAGGGCCGGGGTGGGGGTGGGGGGGTAGGGTTGAAAGCGCAGATTCGTCGCTTTGAGAGAGGAATGTTTTGACGCTGTTGCAAAACCCTCCACACCACCACCACCATCCCCACCTCCTTCTCTCCCAAACCTCCCCCCCGCGCCCGCTTCTCTTCCCCGCCAATCTCACACCTGATGTGTGGGGGCTGCTGGGAGCCGCATGCCAAGATGAATAACAACCGGCTGTTAGTCACGATAGCGCACGAACACACGCCGCCTCTCTCTCTCTCTCTTTCTCTCTCCCTCTTTCACTCGCTCTCGCTCTGTCATCTTCTTTCTCACCTTCTCTCTCGTTCTCCGTGAGACGCGCAAACAGCGTTTTCTCTGTGATTTACGAACACATTGAGATTCCGTTTCACTTCTCTGTCTCTCTCTCTCCGCTCACCACAGTGCAACATTGACATTTGGGCTGAAGGTCACACCGCGCATTCCAGTCTTCCACACTGCGCTCATGACCCGTTATCAGCGTGGTTGGTGGTACTGACTAGGTGACAATATGTGTGTGTGCGTGCGTGCGCGTTTGTGTACACGTGAGCTAAGACCACAAAGAATTTTCTGTGTTTGCGGTTCAATATCTGCTCTGGCTCGTATCTGCAGATACAGTCAATGTTTGCAGATTGAGACAAATCTGTGGAGAACCCTATTGATTGTGGTGTTTACTGAAATGCAACCAAGCAGGTTTGTGGTTCAAATTAAAACAAATAAAGAGAGAGAAATTAAATAAAATAATATATACACGTAAATTTTTGGGAAAAGCTTGTCTTCATTACATGTTCCTAAGCCCTGAATTTGAGGATGAGACAGTACAGAATCTGATTTGCCATTTTACACTTTAAAAAAAGGGGGGGGGGTTTGTACCAAAACCCAACAAGTATTTTCCGTACAGGTGGCGTGTGAACACCTGTAACAGATGGTAACAGTCAGTGTGGGAAGTTAAATGGCCTAATTACAAATCCTGAAGCAATTATTTCTCACTGGGAAGAGGGCTAAGAAGATGTTGCAAAAAAAGAAGGGAAAAAAAGTAAAGTGACTTTTTGTAGAATTAGCACATCATTAAACTTAAACATCTCCCTTTACGTAAGCATTTCAACACTGGTATAAACAGAAAATTCAGCCACTCATTTCGATGCCCTTCAATTCGTATGTCTTTGCTGGGATGGGCTTCAGCCACCTGAGACCCTGAAAGGAGTAAGCAAAGGTACACTGCAGAGGACAGATGGCATTCAGAGCTTTATAAAGCTCCTTTCAGACGTGGAATCTGTGACATTGCCGACTGAATAGATCTGCTGAAGGAATGGATTTTAAATTACGCTAACAGCAGGAATAACAATGATGGTCAATCTGAAATTTACATAATTCAAATGAGTAATCCCAGCGATCATTTTTGCTCAATGTTACAGCAAAGCTGATGTTTTTTTCTTAGGACTAAAATGTATTGGAAAACTTTGGCGATCCCAGACTTTTAATCTGTCACCACAGATTTAAATTTGCCCATTTAGTTCACGTGTCTATTACTTTACAGTTAAACTGAATTATACCTGCTAACCAACTGCATATTGGATGGTTGCTGAGTGTGTCTACATGGACCTGCGTATCCTGGTTATGATCAGCTTTTAGAAGTACTCTGTTTTTGTCTTTGCGTCTTTATTTCTGACACTTGAATGGGCCTTTGTTCTAGGTGTTAAGAAACCTGGATATGCTTCTGAACATGTTGAAGTACCCTTATACAGTATATCCAGGTGTCTGAATCCTCCAGCCAAGTTACCTCATAGAAACACAAATAATGGTGGGAGCAAGACATTCAAGTCTACAGAAGACAGTTTGCAGAATGCCTGTTTCTCAACACGTAGAGTGAAACAAGTCAGGTCAAAGCCACCTGGGCTTAAGTTTAGTAGCTATGAAGATGAACTGTGAGGAACTATTTGCATGCCTAATCAAATGTATATAAATGTCATATCCTGAATATGGTTAAAACCAGGATAAGCTTAGGTAACCTGGGATACTCTGTCCATGTAAATGCACACATTGTGACAATGTTTGCATACTTAGTGCTGACCTGTAAGCATTTAACCAAATGCACAGTTTCAACCAGTATAAGCCTCGATTGAGAGCTCGTGTCAGTGCAACAGCCTGATTGGTTCCTCGGGTGTTGGGTTAAATATTTTCAAGTGACACGGACATGTATTTACCTTTATTTTTTGTCACCCAGGGTTGATTCGCATCAGTGCAAGTCTTTGAACAGACTACTGTATGCAATCACATGAAAGATGACTGAGTGTCTATTCAAGCGTAACCACTGTGTATAAATAGCCTCCAGATTTAAATAACGATGCGGTTCTCACAGGTGTGTGTGAAGTTTACCTGCATGCCAGTTGGGCTCAGGAGGCTCCACCAATCCCTATCCAGGCCAAACACAAAGGCATTGGCCAAGCCGTGGAGTGGTGCTGACAGGACGTGCAGAAGTGTGAGGGAGAAGGACGGTGCCTTAGGGTAGAAGGCGTTATGGAGCCTGGAGGAGGAGAAAAAAAAGAGAAGACAGAGAAGTTTTAAGTTCTCCCGTAAAAAAGTTGTAAATACAGAGACAACTAGGAGCAGAGCTTTAGACGTGACGATGGAGTAATTCAGGGAGAAATCAGAGGGAGAAGACGGCAACGGGGGAAAGGGGAACGGCAGAGAGCGAGAGGTTGATAGAGCAGCAGGAAGAGAGTGAAAGAGAGGCAGAGGACAAGTGAGTGACAGAGTGAGGGACAGGGTGAGAACGAGAAGTAATGAGAGTGAGTGGCAGAGGCAGAAAAAGGAGAGAGAGAGGAAAAGGGGAGGGCGAAAGAGCGAGTGAGCTTTATATCAGCGTTTAAGAGCCCATTAGGCAGCGTGAGACGGCTGGGCTGACACATTCTTGGCTGCCGCTTCGACAGCACGCAGCACTTTACAAGGACAGGGAGATGTGTAGCGCTCAACTCCCTTCCTCTCCTTCTCACCCCCTTTCTCTCATCTCAGTTTCCTACTTCTCCTGACCACAATTTCGCCGTCCCATCTTTCCCTTCTTTTTCATTCCGCGCACGTTTCCCCCGCACGCTGCTCGGCCTCACTCAGATATCACCCCCATTTCTTTGCATTCAGTTTCATCTATCTGGATATCTCATTTTCATCTTGACTCGTGAGAGTGAGCCGCTATTCCTTTCTTTTCAATTTCCTTCCCCGCGCCTGGAAACCTGGGGCACGACTAGGAGAAGAACCTGATATTGTATGGTGCGGCTGAGAACTAATGGCTGCCTCTGAGAACGATGCTGCTCAGCCATTAACCCTGGATTAACCTTGTATTAGCACTGCTCGCTGGGCTAGCCCGCCACTAATGTCTTTTATTGATCTATTAGCGTGAGAATCAAACCGCCGCGCGGCTCATGGCATTTTCTGCATGTGTTGTGTTCTTGGGTCTGGTGTGCAGCACGAACTAAGTGGCCACAGTGGTTGACCTCAGGGTCGCCAAAGTCATCTGTGTCTTGGGGGAGGGTGGGCCACTCTTGTGGTTGCACAGAGTTACGTGGGACTCTCCAGTCACCTATTCCTATGTGACTGTCTGACTCAGAGAGATTTTTTTCATTAGTTTTTGAAATGACAATTATATTGGGGAAATCTTTAGCAATTTTAACACCGCTGTGCTTTAAATCACTCTCTGTAGCAATCACTTCACAATAGCACCACAAATACTCAGCCATCACTGCACCCTGCACATGAACATGACGAGTCTTTGTGGCTGTAGTGACATCAGCCAGGCTAATAAAAATAACTCCTGGTGACTAACCAAATGTGTTTTATAAAAACAATGTTAAATGTCGTGAAGCTATTACATCACTGTCACTTTCTAGTCGCACAGGAAGGGGATAATGATTTAGAGAATACTACTCAAAAGACTGGAAACTTTCTATTTACAACAACAGGACACTGAAGGCCAGATCAAAAATAAACAAAAAGCTTTGTGTAGTGCTACTGGAGACGTCCAAAGTAGGTTCAGGGCTTGCAACAGGATTTATTTCCAATAGGAAACACATAAACTTACATTGGCAGGGTTATCCTTGAGAGGAGTTTCATTTGATGACAGATGGTTTAAGCACTGAAAAGGCAATGGATAAATCCATTTTAACACATTTAAGCACAAAGCAAGCAATGAAAGGCACCCAGGTGCCAGGAAGTGGAGAGGAGCGACTGTTACTTGTCGTGAGAATCAACTAAAATCTGAGCAACTTGATTTATATTTAATATTTGTTGTTATTTTTGGAAATGACTAAAAAGTTAATGCAATGTTTTAGATTTCTAGAGACATAAAGAAAATAAAAAAAACAAAAAACCCCACTATATATCCCATACAGGAGTCCTCTCTTTCTTACTGGGGATTTATGCTTCAGCAGGAAATTTGTCACCTCAATGTGAGGGGTAATAATCAATATAAGCATCAATATAAGGATATCAGCAAATTCCTGTCTATCAGAAAAAGGAATTGGAAAACTTGAGCAACAAAAATGTTTTCCCCCACAAAAACCATGGAGCAATTAACACACAAGTCCACCAGCACAAGCATAAACACTTGCGGCGACATCAGCCACGTACACGGGCCAAACTGTCGGCTCGATTCAGTCTAAATCAGGCCTGAGGAGTAAATAGCAGAGAGTCTGAGTAGTGAGTCTTTTGCTAGTTTTCACCTGCATTTCACAATTTTCTGCCCAGTCTGTCAGGACATCATGTCCAGAAAAAAAAAAGAACTACTGAGCTCATTTTTGTGCTTGAGTGCTTTTGTGTAGGTAGACTTCTTCTGCTTCTGCATCACGGTCTTGAAAAAGGCTGTGTGCACCACCCATTTTTAGACGGGAAGATTTTGTTCCTGGAGATAAGATGGAGCTCCAGTTGGGATGTCGCAGCTGTATGAAACTAATAGCTGGTGCAGCTCCTTTGGTACACACAGCTGCTTCAGGTGTGCTGTCAACAGCAGCCTCTTACACTACCAGCAGCAGTGATAGCAGAGCCTGAGTTTCTGCTTGATGAAAATATAAACGAGGCGCTGTACATGCTTTTTTTCTAATGTCTGATAGCTTCCAAATTAGCCAGCTTTTTCTTCCACCTTGCTCTCGCCAACGTGACAACTAAAAACACAGCGTTGATTTATGTTACCCAAAAAAACCCCAACATTTTCAAAATGTTTTAAGGTTATACGTTTACGGATCCATTTGTTATTCTTAAACTTAACCTAGCCTGGCCACTCGCACTTTTGTGTCATTACAGTGTGTGTTTATTTACAGCAAATTCCAACCCGATACTACAATAATGACCGTGAATGTTTTTTTATTGTAGTGCATTTGCAGACACGGTTTTGCTAAATCTGCTTTCTGCTTCATTTTCATACAGATAAATTCCCAACCTGCAAGCCACTCTTAAATATGAAAAGAAAAAGATAAAACTTGCAACAGAGGCTATCTATCATTTTAATTGTGGTCTCTTGCAGCAATAATACATAAATGATTATTTTTTCCTGATGTAACCACACTCAATAATCTCAACGTTTAAGTGAAACCAAACTCTGATCCTTAAATGCGTCAATAAAGGCCTTCGGTCACTGGACACGTAAACATAATATTTGCAAATATCAAATCAAGCTTAATTTTTATGATTCAAATAAGCATATCTGACCAATCAGACCGCTGCATTTGGCAACAAGTGTGCTGTAGCTCAAAATGTGCACCAGTATTGAATATACAAATAGTAAAATAACACTATTTTACCTCTTACACACAGCTAGATGCTGCTGCGGGTCAATCAGCTCTTTGAAATGATTTCCCTACCTCTTCAGATGTGCTGCCAGCTCTGCCAACAAGAGTTCAAACTGCCCCACTGACAACATAAAATGTATGGAGGCTATGAAGACATAGGCTCCTAGCAGCTGTTGTATACACTAACATCTTTTGCTTGAACAACAGTCCAGTTCTTTTTTTGTTAATTTAAATCTTTACACGCCATAGAATTTGACTGCTGTCTGCTCATTGCTAATTTAACAGAAACCATGAAGTTTAATGATGCCAAATTCCCTTTTCTAGTATAAATGAACCTACTAAAATGTCTGCCAAAATCTTTCATTTATAGAAAACAGGGATGCACGATTCAGTGTTTATTTCTATTTTTTGCCTTGATACTGATCCCGAGTCTTTTAAATGTGTATCTGTTTGGCGCACCTTTCTGACTCAAACACTGAAGGTCCAGATTCAAGAACAAATGATCTTTAATTGCCAATATGGAATAGATTTTAAGCTTCTTTGGGCAAATGCAACTCCAGAAATTGAGAACTGCGAAAAGTGTCTCACTCTGTTTGAGTTGGGGTGACAGAGAAGCTCAGTCTCCTCGTGGTTTATGGTTGTTATTACAAATGTTTTAAATTGGCATGCCACAGTGGAGGACCGTAACTATGAGAGCGGAGGCTTCAGCTCTGTCAAAACTTAGCCACACACACCAAAATAAAAGGAAAAGGGGAAAGAGTCGTAGTGGCTACAGACGTCATGCCCTGCCTTCACTCCATCTATGCTACAAGCAAGGTAGGCCTGGCCATTTGGAAAGGCCTAAGGAAATGCGACTGTTTCATGTACCTGTCACTTTCTAAACAAACACACACACGGCTATGGTCTTTGGCCCCATTATGAAGTCCTAATCAGTGAGTGATCCAGCTATGGTACCTGCAGCCGGCTGAGAAAGGATGGTATCAATGTCATTTTATGAAGGAAACCTGATAGAAAATTAGACTGAAATTCAAATTAGAACAGAATTATTATTATTAAACCAAAGAAGTTAAATGCAACAAATCCTTCTGAGAAAGTCTAAATGGTCCTGAGGGTTCCCCTCTGCTTTACCATCGAGTTGCTCAGAGAATTAATAATTACTCACAAAATGTATTAATTAATTAGTGAAAGCTTAAATTATGCGCTGACAGAACTCTTTTCTAACAAGTGAATTAAACAGTCGGCGCTGGTTAAAAACCAGACTGTTTCCTAACAAAAAAAGACTACATAAAGATATAAAGGATACATGTCGCCATCTAAGCTTTGAGGATCGCTATACCTTTGTACCACTGTGCCCATATGGTTTTGCCACATTCAGGCATTTTTATTTTTACTTGCATACAGAGGGAAATGCAGACAGTATAGCATCACCTGATGCCACGGGCTGGGTTAGGGCATATTGTAAACAGTGTGACAGTAAGCTTAAGCGTGGGAAGAGTGCTTGGTTCACCTCAACTCCAAACAGTTCACAAGAGGTTAGACTTCTTCTAATATTCTCCTGAACGATAGGTAGCACCACTCAAACCATACCATCATATCAGTATTGATATAGGAAGAAAAGAGGTTTTTTCCAGTCTCACAGAAACTGTTGCACCATCTCCCTCTGTCTGATCGGTAACTTTTATATCATTATTATGGCAGTAAAAACCATCATGGTCGTACCTCAACCCAGCTGCAATAGCAGTGGTACGATGTGCCAAGTAACAAAAGTCAAGAGGTCAAAGAAAAACTAAAACAGCGGTGCATGTGACAGGGAATAAACGGTCACCAAAAGCGACCGGAGAGATGTTGTACTGTAGGGAAGAGAGAGCTCAGTGTGAAAGCGAAGCTGTCAATTTACTTGCCAATCTATGTTCCCACCCTCATCTTTAAGACCACAAGCTCTAGATCACAGGTGTCAAACTCCAGGCCTCGAGGGCCGGTGTCCTGCAGGTTTTAGATGTGTCCTCGATCCAACACAGCTGATTTAAATTGCTAAATTACCTCCTCAACGTGCCTTGCAGTTCTCCAGAAGTCTGGTAATGAACTAATCATTTGATTCAGGTGTGTTGACCCAGGATGTTATCCAAAACCTGCAGGACGCTGGCCCTTGAGGCCTGGAGTTCGACACCCCTGCTCTAGATAGTGACCTAAAGAATGAGACTGAGAATACAAGCTGCAGAAATCAGTTTCCACTAAAGGATGGCTTAGTGATAGGGTGAGTTCTGTCGTTTGGCAGGACCCACTACTTTGCCACATCGAACAAAACTAACTGAAATAGATCAGATATCTGACTAAGACGCCTCCTGGATGCCTCCTAGGTAAGATGTTTCGGGCATGTTCTATCAGGAAGACCTAATTCCCGCCGGATGAGCTGGAGAAGGGAAAAGGAGGTCTGCGCTTCTCTGCTTAAACTGCTACCCCCACGATCTGGAATCCAGAGCAGTAGAAAAACGGATGGATGGATGAATGAACGGATGGAAGGATGGACGGATGATTAAAGAGATTTTAGTGTATTTTTTCTTGTCATTTGTGCACATTTTGTTCATATTTTAGCAGTCTTACAAACAGCTCCTAAAACTTTTAGATTTAAGTTACGCAAACTTTGTCAAAACCAAGCAGGCACATAAACAGGCTGTTGTTTTTTTCCCTTAAAAGCCCAGTGAGAACTGCAGGAGAAAAGCACAGAAGATGATTATGGAGATTCATCCACAAATCTGGTTATAATCCTCTCTTATCCTCTTTTGCAGCGTGAGGTTGCAAGGTTTATTTGCCATTAATCTGTCTCCATTTACCTTCCAACAACCCTTTAAAAAGTTGTGACAGAAAGAAAACCACAAGTTGAGTTGGCCAGAGGTCGAATATAAACCGGCAACAAGAATCTACCTGCCGTAATTCTGGATAAAGGTGTCGACTAAACGTCTAAACGAAGCTTAAAATAAAACCAACAGTGCAGCCAGTGGAGCGTAGAGTGGCGTATCCTGGTGCTTGTCAGAGTAGGGACCATTTCAGAACTGTTTTCTGGGTTAGCCTACCGCGATATCTCCGAGGACCAGACCAGCTGCTAGTCACATTCATTTCACTTCCCATTAAAGGTGAAATAAATCAGGAGTCCCCACACAACCTCCTAAGAGACGCAGGAAACACACACACAAAGACACATACACGGACACGCATGAAGAGGAAGTTGGAGACACATGAATACACATAAACACACATCACTGCCCGTGCATGTGCAAAATAGGTGTCTACATTCAGTCTAACCTGGGTCACATGCGCCGAGAATGTCAGAAGGAGAGGAAATGCAGTGGATGTGTGTTTGTGTGAGCGGCTGTGTGTGTGCGCCTGCCTGCGTATGTGTGTCTCTCTGACAGCACAGCGGTGAGAGTGAGTGGGTCTGTGTGAAGGGGGGCTATTTCTGGCGTCTCATTTTTTTTTTCCTGCTGCCGCAAAGAAACACGATCGGCGTCCGGGAAACGAGAGCTGGCAGCAAGCAATCATCTGCCTGCCACACACAAACACGCACACACACACACACAGGCGCACACACACATGCGTGCGCACACACACAGACACACACACACACACACAGACACACACACAGACAGCACCTCGCAGCGCTGAGCAACACGCGCCATGGCAACGGAACAGCCGCAATTAGAGGCGAAGAGCCTTTCCCCTCCATCGAGGGAGAGACGGAGAGCAAAATGAAAGGAAGAAAAAGAGCAGGCGAGGGGGAGAGAAAGGGAGACAGGAAGGTGGGGGGAGGGGGGAGGCTGGGCAGAGACGAGTGTCAGAGAAACGGCGCTGCACAGGAAGGAGAGAAGGGAGAGCGGGAGCGAAAACGGAGAAGACGATAAAAGAGGTGAAAACGTGGAAGAGTGAGGCCATGGAAGGGAACGAGGGGCCGAGAGCGATGGAGGAGGAGGAGCAGAGAAGAGGGCAAAGGGGTGAAGGAGCGAGGCTGAATGAAAAAGACTAAAAAAGAAGCCGAGGAGGCAAAGAGAGAGAGAGAGAGAGAGAGAAGGGAAGGGAAAGAGGAAAAGGAGGAGTAGGAGAGATATCTAAAAAGACAGATTGCAAGACATGAGTGAGACAAACAAAAGAGATTACGTGCGAGAGAAACCAAGATAAGACTTGGGGGGGGGGGGGGGGCAAGGAGGTTAGATAGAGAGAAGGGAGAGATGGAGAGGCTGGTGGAGGCGTGCGGAGGATGGGGGAGGATGGTAGGGGGTGGTAGGCTGTTTCTCCTGTGTGAGCCAGGCTAATGAAAGATGAATGAGGGAGGCAGTGGTGAGAAGGAGAGTGTGGCTGCGGGCGATGCCTGGCTGAGCTGCTGTGTGCGCGCGTGTCGGGGTTTTGTGTGTGCGGCGTAGTCGAGCAAGTCTCACAAAAGGGATGATGCTGTGTACACAATATCAGGAGCAAATGGTCAACAACAATAAACACGAAGACACGCTTCTGCGCTCACACTTGCGGGCGCATGTAGCCTTAAGTCTCAGCCTGCTACCACCTGTAAGCATGCAGTCAATCATTAGTACTCGCACAGCGTCTCCGAAGCCTCGCTCACTTATTCAGACCTTCCATCTATCATGCTGTCACTCACTCTTTGAACCCGTCTATCTCACCCTCCGCATTCTCTGCAAAATCCCTCATTTACTGCCTCTCCCTATCTCCTCCAATATCCCACCCTGCCAGTCTATACCACTTTCCTTCCCTCCGTTTCCCTCTCCTCCTTCTATCAGCGTTCACCTTTTCTCTTTTTTTTTCTGCCTCTAATTGTTGTGCCGAACATCCTCAGAGCTGTGGGTGAAACGCACTTTAACAGCTTGGACGAGAACTCCTTCCCCAGAGTGGAGGGCAGCCAGACAGAGAAGTCATCCTGAACCCGATTGCACTTCCTCCGCTCTGTGACTGACTGCCTTACTTCTTTTTTTTTCCTCCCTCCAGACAAATCACATGCTTCGCAGTGCCCAAACAAGGCTCTCATTCTGCCTGCGGTGCCGCTGCTGACAGCGAGTCGGAACTTTTCTTTGACTAGAAAGTCTAATTCGGTAAAATTGAATTTGATATCCAAGATAAATTATAGGTGGGACAAAATCAATGCAACTATGGGACAGTAAAGAAGGAGATTTATATATAATTTTTTAAATGTATGCCAAGCTCACTTGATATTCTACTGCCTTTCCTGTAGGTTTCAGAAAGGTTTTAGCTTTTAAGCCCCTAAAACTAAATCCAGCTCAAAGGTTTCTATTATATCTATATTTCTAAAACATTTAAAAAGACAAACACTAATCTCAAACAGAGAGGATGAAAAATGAACTAGACATTGTCACAGTTTATTTTCGTCTAATTATTCTTCACAGTGCTTCGAGCCATGATAGCCTTTTAAAGGACTCAAAATATGGTAGAATCCACTTGTTGAATCCAGATTCTTCACACGTAAAAGCTCTAATCTTTGTGGTTTTTCCTCTCAATAATCTCAACAGACAAAGCAATAAAGAAGACTTTTTTAAGCACTCCACACTGGGTTTTTTAAACTCAGTGCCTGAAATTCATTTAAATTAAAACTTGACCTGTTGATCCGTTGGTTGCTTGCGTCTCTTTGATACATGTGTGGTGGCCTTTAGGGCAGCAAAAACCCAGGACAGGCTTTTCTTTGTACAGTGACAACATGTGATCAACCGCGCAAACGTGTGTTCAGCTCTAATGCTTGGGAAGTATCTGCTAGAGGTTGGTGCGCTTTATCTTCTTTCTCCTGGGTGTAACGACACGTAGATGAAACCACGGTTTGCATGCGCGTTGTGCTTGTGTGTCTGCGCGCGTGTGTACTACAACTGAAAACTGGAAGATGATCTACTTTGAGCATAAGGTCAATATGGGTGTAAATGCTCGGGGTATGACTCCCATTACAGACAACCTTGCCACTAAAGGATGGCATGCTTGGTCCAAACACGTGCATTTTTGCCAGAATTTCTGGAATAATCCTGAAACACACAAACAGGCACACCTGCATGGGATGCGCACACACACGGTAACAGACAAAGCGGCATACACAGACCCCAGGGACTAAAGCGGCTAACGTTCACCAACAGAATAAAACCCAAACAAAGAGACATCCTGTTTCCTGGAACACAACACCGCACAACGCACTGTGCTGGGAGCCAGTAAACGCACACACACACACACGCACAGAGACACACACACACACACATAAACAAAATCTCTTCAACGTGCATCGAAGCATACGTGTTTCCCTGCACCTGATTCATGTACCTGCATGTGTCTGTGCGTCCAGTGATGCCACTGGCTGTGCCTCAGAGTGTTTGTGCGAGTCAGTTCGTCCTTGTGAGCGGCTGTGGCTAGAAGTGTGTCCGTGTGTGTAGGGGTGCGTGTGTGTGTGTCTGTGAGAGAGAGGAGGGAGGGAGGGAGAGCAGATGATAGAGTAGGCTTTAGCTATTCCCTGGAGTGTGAGGCAGCGTTTACGGCACTCACAGAGCAGCCAGAGTGATGAATATTTAAAGACGTGCCTGAAAGAGCAGAGGGAGGGGGAACAGGGTATGTGTGGGTGCGTGTGTATGTGTTTATGTTTGCATACGGCAGAGTGTGAGGGAGGTTATCCAGTATCTCCTTTAGGTTTTGCATGTGTATACCATATGCATATGTGTTCATGTACATATACACCAGCATGACCCTGTATGCCTATATATGGATACTTGTCTACATGACCTACATGTATGTAAGAACAGTCAGGTCAGTACAGTGCAATGTGTTGGGGTCATGCAAATTGTTTGTGTGTTCTGCAGGTTTCATTTACATGTATGCAAAGAGATACATGTTACAACTATGTTTCTACTTCAAAACTGAAAATTCAGCCTTGGTGTGTGTGTGTGTGTGTCCAGCCTTGATATGGGTGGCCCCTATGTGTGTGTGTGTGTGTGTGTGTGTGTGTGTGCACTACACACAGCCCTGTAGGCCATCTCGCCGTCTCGCTAAATGGGGATGAATAGCGGAGAGTCACTGCTGCTCAATGGGAGACGAATGGCTGTGTGGCTCTCTGTCTCCAGCTGCACACCAATCACTGCCCGTGATGCAAACACAAGCGTGCGCATGCAGGCGCGCACAGTAGGCATGGTCACATAACCACCAAATATTATGTGGGTCGAACAGCTGTCTGTGGCTACGCTATCGCACAGGCAATCGGGTTGCTCAAAGAGCATGACGTCTGATGCTATAGACAGGTCAGATTTGCAAACATTGATGTTCTCTGTGTGTAAATAAGTTAAAATAAAATGTCAAAATTAAAGTATTAGAGGTTTCACTCTATAGTATGTGCTTTCTTAAAATGTTAACTTTCACTCTGCGCAATTACAGTTTAAACCAAGCTAATCTCAACTTTAGTGGCAAATCCCTATAGACTGTCATGTCACTCCTGCGAAACCGCAAATCAAAGCATCCCAAAAAAGACAAGAATGGTTCATTTTGCCTCTAGATCTGAAAAACAAAACAAAACACCACTTATCTGCAAGTTATATCAAGTTCAAAACTTATTTTAGCAAACAGGACAACGCTGCCACTCTTACGCTGTAAATTGAAAGTGAGGCGATGGTTAAATAAAGAAGGCTTGCAGACAAAAAAAGATGAGAGTTTGGAACCTCACATACTGCCTTTCAGCATCAGCTTACTTGTTCAAGTAAACAAAATACACCACAAAAGATAGTAAGGGTATACAGTACGAACCACACACCAGACTAGACACACATGCACACACGGGGAGTCACAAACACACGTCCATATGCGCTGAATGCAAGATATTCCGAGAAGCGTAGAGGCAAGGAACGGAAGGAGGGGACTGTAGAAAGGGAAGAGAAAGCAGTAGTGAGAAAGGGAGAGGGAGAGCAAGAGCGCATCCTGGGATGCAGAATGCCGAATACAGTGTGATAAGAGTTAATGTATCCCCCCCCCCCGCCCCTCCCTCCATCCCTCCCGTTTGGCTCTCTCTTTCTTCCTCCCTCCATCCATCCATCCCTCCCTCCCTCCCTCCCTCTCTCCTCCTCCCCCGCCTCCTCCCCGTTCTCTTTGAGGGATGAATAATAACTGCTGCTCTGAGATTTCCTCCCTCGTTTTTCAAAGCGCAGAGCGGAGATGGGGAAGGTCTGCCTGGCCCGGGTTGCGCGTGTGCGCACACACACAAAAGTGCAGACACGCACTGAAGCACACACAGATGCGTGCGCACACTGTCTTGTTCTCGCTGCTCGCCTGGAGCAGGGAAATCAGATCTCCTCCAGAGAAAGACGAGTGGGGGTGTAGGGGGGCTAGGCGCTGTAGGGAGCCCATACAAAAAAATAAAAAATAAAAAAATAAAAATCTTGTGCTAGCACCGTATAGGCCTATGCACACACCACGAAAACCACACAGACAGCACTGAGTGAAACCAAGAATAACTAGGAGGATGCAAGCTACCTCCTGGAGCGGCAGGGTGAACTCAAGGTTACAGACACATCACCGGTTCAAGCCCTGCCGCCAGGGCCAATCTATCCATGCTGAAGCGCCCCCCTGCACAAGGCGCGTAACCCTGATTGCTCAAAGCCAAGCGGCTTTGAAAACTGGAGCTACAGCTTCAAGACAAAGCCGTAAAGAAAAAGAAGGGGAGGAGAAAAAAAAAGCACTGAATGGTAAGGCCGATTTGGTGGTGCGCTTTGGTGTTTAAAAGGGGATCGGGATGCTTTTGAGGAGAGCAAGAAGTCTTGGCAAAAGACGAGCAGGCTGTCCGGGAGGAGCACTTGCACATCGAGCTGCGACGCGCCACAGAAATCGGCAGCTAGGTTCCGAAGAGAGGGCTTATTTATGCAAACAAGCGTACAAGCGCGCACAGTAGGAATCTAGACAAGCCTTGTAAACAAACACACACCCACACCATAAAGCACACAGGGGAGGCGATGTGAGAAGCAGACTGTGAAAACTCTAGTCGTGCCCAGGCAGTGCTTACACACACACACAGACGCACACACACACACACACAGACGCACACAAAGAGCTGAGAGAGACTGAAGTGGGAGAGCGCGAGAGAAAGAAGGAGAAGGAGAAAGGGGAGGAGAAGGAGGAGGGATGAGTGCGAAGGTGCGAGTGTCTGGTGCTACTTTTGTGTTGCCAAATGAGGGCAAGCGAATGAGTGAGTGCGAGAGAGAGAGAGAGCGAGCGTGTGAGAGAGATGGATGTGTACGGTGAAATGACGTATAATGGCTTGTCCGTGCGAGTGTGTGCAAGCGCGGGCGACACGAAATAGGAGCGTTTTCCCATTTCAATTCGCAACAGCTGGTGTCGAATTAACACATTTACCAGTGTGCATTTGGAACAGATTAAAATTGCGTGTGGCGTGTGACTATGTGCGTGTATGTGTGTGTGTGTTTGTGTGTGTGTGGCAGCAGCAGATGAGGGCCAAAACAAGAGTGTGTTTGTGTGTGGGAGTGTCTGTGTATTAACGCAATGGATCAGGGCAGGGAGAAATGGCACAGAGAGAGAGAGAGCAGCAGAGAGGGTTGCACAGCGAGCGAGCGAGAAAGAGAGAGCTCTACCCGACGGCTTTAGCTGCTGCCCTGGGCCGTCTCTCTAAGCCCTGTTTAGGAGGCTTTGGAGCTCAGATAGAAATAATCCCCCACTCAGACACACACACACACACACACACGCGCTAGGCATGCACACACAAAATAAAAAACGCACGCACGCAAACACATAGGAGCTGTCGCGGGCAGACGCGAAGAAGCACACACTCCGGTTGAGGCGGACAAACAAGTGCGCACGCATTCACGCCGACACACACACACACACACACACACACACACAGGGGAACAAGCAGAGACAGCACATTCGCCTCGACATGAAACCAACCACCCACCCACGCGCACGCACGCTCTCATATACAACAAAACACACACACTAAGGCTGTCTGCCGTGCGGAAGCAGAGCACAGCGACATCGGCACGACACCGTGACAAACACTTTACACACTCCAGCACTCAGCAGAGGGGAGGGAAGGAAGGAGGGAGAGATGGAGAAAGAGGGGAGGAGGAAGAGGTGGAGGATATGAGGCAAGGGGAGGGAGGCGAGTGAGTAGGGGAAGGGGAGGGGGGGCTAACAAATTAATAGGAGCCGGAGATATATACAGCCAGCGCTGCTGAACGGGGGAGGAGGAGGAGGAGGACGACGACGACGAGAGAGCAATTCATTCCCGTTTTCTACTCGTTCGCTCTCTGGAGAAAGGCAGAGCTGAGCTGAGCGAGAGCGTATTTGCTCAAGAGAGGGGAGAGAGAGAGAGGGGGGCTTTGTGTCGCTGAGGAGAGGAAAAGTGGAGGAGGAGGAAAAAGGGAGGGGGTGGAGTGGGGTGACATAAAAACACAGCAGCAGAAAGATGGAGCGCCTGAGCGAGGAAGAGTGAAAATAAGAGGACAATAACAAAGACTTTTTGAGCGTAAAAGAAGGCGAGAGGAAGGGAAAGTGGCATTAAGGGAGGGAAAGGGGGTGGTGTGTGTAAGTCGGGGTGGGGGGGGCAGCGTTAGCGCAGGATGCAGTTTGTCATCTTCATCAGCCGACAGCCGGGGCACGGGAGGAAAGGAGGAAAGGGTCTGGAATGGATGGAGAGGTGAATGGAGGGGGGGGGGGGGGGGGAGGGTGGGGGGGGGGGGGTGATGGGCAGTGTTTGAGCAGAGCCTTTGAAAGACGTTGACCCTGTAATTGACCTGTGTCTCCGCCTACATCGCCGTGGCGACAAGCAGAGCCGCTGCAGCTAATCACTTAGTAACCCTGACCTGTCAATCACACCAGTGCTGTGTTGAGATGGGGAGGGGGGGCAAATGAATGAAGAAGGAGAGGGAGGGAGATGAGGAGTAAGGAAAGGAAAGGAAAGGAAAGGGAGGGAAGGAGTAATAACAGCGCTGGGGTTATCATTTACTGGACCACCCGCCTCCTCCCACCCAACCCTCAGCCGACGAAGCTTGGGTTTTATAAAAGCCAATAAAACGCTCTATACCTCCATCTCTCTCTCTCTCACACACACACACACACACACACACGCCCTCCTTTAGCGTTCAACTGCTACGGACGGAAAGAGGGAGAGCAGTGCTTTCCGAGAGTTCAGATAACAGAGAGAGCTAAAGAACGGGAAAGGCACATCAGGGCTTGGAGGGTGGGAGGAGATAAGATAGCAGAGTGAAGCCCCATGCAAATAAAACAACAGAGTTTATAGCTGCACAGGTGTGTGTCTGTGTGTTACCTGTTGATGAGGGGAAAGATGGACACGAGCAGGTAAACGGAGGGATACCACTTCAACGGCTTGATCTCCTCTGCCAAGGAAACCTAGATGAGAGAAAATTGGCTGCTCACCCATGTAGAGAAACTCAAATGCTCACGTTAATGCTCTCGTCTCGCCTGTGCGTCGCGCACACACACGTGCACGCGCAGCGTCAGTGTCTTCACTGGAAGATCAGAGCGCAGGGGCGAGAAACAAAGGCCAATTAAAACCTAATAAAATATTAACCTGCTGATAATACGCAATATCCACACAGTTATGAGAAGAAAACGGGGATTTCAATTAAACGAGAAGCAAATACTTTGCAGCAAATGTGAAGGGGATGAATTCAATATCTCGTGGACAAGCTGAGAGGAAGACAGAGACATGCTGCAGCAGCAGCTAAAAGTCGAGGAGGGGGGCGAGAGGCTGGTGGTGGAGAGCTTTTACAAGCCGTTATCTAATTCCCGGGAGAGGAGGACTCTTGCGTCCGGAAGAGGCTGAGAAGCGCGGCCCCTGGATTGATTTTCTGCGCTGTGCTGTTTTTTCGCCCCCCTCCTCCTCCTCAAGGCTAGGTCGCAGCAGCGGAGCCAGCGCAGAGCTTCCTTCTCTTTCTTTCTCCCTCTCTCATACACACACACACACACACACACACACACACACACACACACACAGTCGGATCCAGGAGGCAGGCCCACAAGCTCTGGTCTCTACCCCCACATGGAGGAAATTAATTACTCACCAGAAAAACCCTGAGGCAGTCGGGCTCTAACGCAAGCATTTTAAACAATTCAGATGAAATCCAGTGGTATTTTATCTTAGGCATATATGCGTGTGTGTTCTTGTGGGGGGTACCGAATGCAAGAGGCGGTGTTTCACCGTGTGAGAAAGGTTGGCTGTATGTGATCTACTGAACAGAGACCAGTCGTATTTCCACATCACTGTCTTTAACAGCACAACCCCAAGGCAAAAACCAAGCTCAGCCCGATTAGCATCTATTATCACGGGAAGCCCTGACGTCACTGGCCGTGTCAAGATCTGCCAATTGCTAACTTGTGTGTATGGTGTGTGTATGGTTGGGCGCTTGAGTGTACGTATACTGCGAAGAATTTTGCAATGAGGAAGAGGAAAAGGACAGCCTGAAGGATGCTGCATGGAAAAGGCAATTTGTGGCTGTGTGAGCATGTGTGTGTATATTTTGGGGGGAAAAAAATAAATCCAGAAAAAAAAACAACTTCAAAGACTGCTTGGAGCCAAGTAATCTCAGATCAGATTTCGGTGAGGCGTAGAAACAGGCATTTGAGGAATTTCAGTGAGCCAAGGAAAGGGTACAGAAGGGTTGAAGGGAAACAGGAAGAGTGTGGGTAAAGTGCCTCCGCTGCCTCGTGTTTTTAATCACAGTCCTCCAGTGTCAGAGGCCCCTGCGCTGCTCGGGAAGCAGAGGGGGGAATGAAACCGTAATTATATGAAGAGGGCGCAGCGGTCCCAACGTTAATGACACACGCTAGATTACAGACAGCAATCGGGAGCGACCCATCCCCTCCACCACCAAGCACAGCACTCACCCGGGCTTGCGCTCGTCTCAGGAAAAACTTCCTCTAAAAATAACAGGATCGGGTTTTAACTGAGGGCACTTTAGCACTAAATTCAAGGACTTTTTAAAGGATTTTTGGGAGTAAAAATCAGGAACTAAAACTGAATAACATAATAGATGGAAAATGTTTCTCCTTAAAAAGCTGTACTACAGGAGGCGCAGCAGCAGCATCTGCTGCAGTATTTCAGACTTTCAGTTACAACTTTTAAGCCAACATGGCTGAGAAGTCCTGAAAGTGCTCTTTTGCTGATTATTTTTACCTTGAAGATGTCAAACGTTGCCGATTCTTTGAATTACTGTGGTTTAGTAATGATGCAAACAGACACTCCTTTGTTGTGCATTCATTCGTAACTGATTACACTTCTGATAAAAAACAAAACAAAAACTTGGCTAGGTTTACAAGAAAACGGCGACTGATTACAATCCACACAGCTTTATCGCCGTAGGCTGAACACAGAAAAGTCACCAGCATCACTATGGGGTAAATTTTGCTGGAGAACTGGCCAGCTCAAACCCTCAGGTGTGTGTGTGTGTGTGGCTGTGCTGAGCTCTGGGTTTTCCCCTCGCAGCTGAGAGGTTTGCTGGATGAGGGTTTGGGTCAAAATATTGCATCATTTATTTGCAGCTTGTGCATAAAAAAAAACGTTCAAGACAGGACATACTTTTGAGATAACTAACATTTAAAATAGAGCAGTGGAAGTTGGAAAGCCCGGTTGTTAATGTCTGTGTCATTGCTTGGTTGCTTTTGAGCACAGTGGGGATTCTCGGTCTGTCTTTGGTCGGCTTTTGCATGCTGCGTCACGTATGATGCTCACCATATCTAACATACCACGATACAGTGATTCTGCAATATTTAGGCTATTGCAAGGCAGTCGTCGACAATACATTATGATATCTGTGTTAGATTAGCATGCATTAGTATGTATGCTGTCATTGTCTATGTATGAACTTTATTATACATTTTAAAAATAAGTAAATTAAATTAATTAGCTCTATGATTTGACTTGTGCCACTGTCTGCTTTTTCCCTCTTCTGTGAACGGCTTCATCTTCTTTGAAAGTTATTTCACTTATATTCATTTTACTACCATTAATTTGATAAGCCTGACTTATTAAATAGCGACTTTGGTAAGTGAAGCTGGTGGGGAATCCTTTTAGACACCCTGTGTGTTTAAATAAATATACAGATGTCTGACGGCAGGGCATCGATAACGTAACACAAGAGGAAGAACTGCCTTAGTAATATTGTGTTCCAGCCATATATTGTTATATCACTGCTGATCGTTTAACAGCTGGACAGCTGATCCCTTAAAAAAAGGAGGCATGTGTGTTTTGTCAAAGTCAAACGTCCTACTGAGAGCCCTTGAGAGAAAAACCGCATACTATTCCCCTTTGCTGGCCAAGAATAAAATAAAAAGTTGATAGGCCAATTAGAATACACACACACAGAGGGTACCCTCAGTGGTTTGCAAGGTTGTGCATGCATGCGCACACACGCACACACACTTGTATAGACATAAAAGTAGAGGCCACTGCATTGTTACTCAAGGCAAAGCTTGTGTGGATCGGTAAACAAACATCTTGAGAAGATAACGAACAAGCGACTTGCTGTTTGCTCAGCCAGTTTTGTTGCTACCCGACGGGACTGAGCTGCTGTGTGTGCAGTTGTGCAAATGTATTTAAAGGTGCGCACGCGCGCATGTGTGAGGGGTGCCTGAAAAACCGTCTTCCGAATATCCTCTCGTTGACCTGTGCCGCTTCAAAACCTTGTGGCAATCATGTGTGCTCATGCATGAACACAAACAAATCGCTCAAGAAATACACGCGCGCACACACACACACAGATGGGTCACAACATGTGACTTACAGCACTGATAACTGCCAGCACTAGTTATGTACGTCACCACTCCAGCCAGATGCATACGCACATGCACTCAGAGAGCGGGAGGGGGGATGATGCTGCGCTGAGTCAGGGAGGGAAAAAAAAAAGGGTTGGGAACTGCGTGTGGACACAGGGCATTAGGGGTTTGAGTGTATGTGTGCATGTGACAGTAACAGAGAATGTGTGAGGCACAGAAGGAGGGAGACGTGGCAGAGTGAATGGAAATCACCAGAGCCAGCGGTCTTCAGACACCCAGCAGGAATCGCTTTCTCTAGTTTACACCTGCTGCTACACACTCGTACACACATGAGCAGGAGCTCACTGGTTTGGCAAGCACAATCTGGGAGGCTGTTGTTGTTGTTTTAAAGCATCGCAGCGCGTGCATAAACTCTCATAAATATTCATGTCCATGAACCTGGCTTGCTGCTTTATTCATGCTGGGTATGAGCACAACAGTGAGAGAGACAGCGAGAGAGGGGGTGAGAAAGACAGAAAGAGAAAGACAGGGAGAAAAAGAGAGAGAGAGCGTGAAGTGAAAGGCAGAGAGAGAGAGGAAAAAAAACAGATGGAAATGAGCAGAGTGACCGGGAAAGAGAAATACGAGGAAAGAGAGTGTGATAAAAACCACTGCTGACTTATTTACACTCTGTGCTACACATAGCAATTAGCCCACATGAAGACCGTGTGTGTGTGCATTTATGTGTGTGTGGTCACACATTCATGCACACGCGACTCCGCTTAGGGTTACGCCAGTTCACCGTGCAGTAATTATGTCTGCCACTTAGGGGCAGCATCTACATAACCTTAACCCTAACCTGCCCTCCGACACCTCACCCTGCTGGGCGGAGAGGCAACACCAAACAAGGAGGAGGGAGGAGGACGGAGGGAGTGCGAGGGATTGCTGCTGCTAGTTTTTCCTACTATGCATTAGTCATATTGTTTCAATAGCACCTGGTTAGGGAGAAGTAAGGCTTTATAGTCTTCCTGGTGAACAATGCATCATGAGCAGTCAATGAACCAGGTAAAAAGACGTGGCAAAAACCTGTTTAACGATCCACTTTCTAGTACCAGGATTTTCAAGAAATCTACTTTTGTTCAGCTTTTCCAAACTCTGTGTCTCACAAGAGATGAGAAAATTGTTAAAAATCAAAGCAGCGGAGACAAGAGGCTTTTAATTTTCAAGTGCAGGTCAAGCATCTTAGATTTCCATCATGCAACCAGCTATTTCATAAACCCTTCCTGCCTACATCCTTTATTTAATTTCTGCAATATTTTGTGTGTTGTGGCAACACTATGAGAAGCTTGCAGAACTGACTGCCTCACATTTAAACAGTGGCTCCATTGTGTAGTGGTTTACACATTTAAATAAAGTTATGTCTCCAGTCACTTTGAGAAGGCTGGCTTTTAAATCTGCCTTTCAGTGAGTCCTGCTGCGATCGGAAAAATTACTTTCGCGAGATAGTTCTGTTCACGCATAACCCAGCACTAATGTGTAAAATCAGTGAAGTGCCCCTTCAGACTAGACTAGGTTAACCCTCTCCCCAATTAATTTTCCTTTTTTCTATTCCCCTTATTTCTCCTCCTCCTCATGTCGCACTTCTCAATCTGTCTTGATTTACACCTATCTCCTGCTCCGTTTAAAAATGAAGCTTAAACACACCTTTACGTGCATGCACACATTTATATACACATACACAAGAGCTCACACAGGAATAGATTTGAGAGGTCAAATTGCTCCCTGCTGTGTTTGACACCTACCCAGCGTGAAGGCAAGAGCTAATCCTACAGACACGCTAATCCTCACGTTCTGTGTTTATACGTGTACATGTGCGTGTATGTGCTAAGAAATTTGATGGTCAGACCATTACCTTGCGCCTCTCTCGCTCTGGGTTGAAAGTTCCCAGCCATGACTGCATCTGTGCAGAAAAGACACAAAATAGGAAGAAAGAGGTCAGGGCAGCTAAAAAACAGAAAAAAAAAAAGAAAAATTGCAGTGATTTTACGATTTTAATCGGATGGGTTTTCCTAGTGAGGAGTGATATTGTGCTTAGAGGTCATTGCCTGCAGTGAGAAACCTGAACAAATATCACACTGACTACCACATCAATGCAAAATCCCACCACCTTCTTACACGCCTCAGCAAAATTGCCCAATTCACAACCGAGCGCACAGCTTAGAGGCAGAAGGGAGCTCTTAAACAGCTCCCAGCATCTCGCAAAAAAACCCCTGATCAGCTTCAGTGCACACAATTTGACAGAGGAAGAAGAAAACAAGGCGGAGGGTAGGGGTGTGTGTGAGGGGGTTGCGTGGGGGAGAAAAAAAAAGAGAATTTTGTTTAGAAAAAAGTGTCGGGAAAAAAAAGAAGTGGAGCAAACATGGCAGACACGAGGCCTTTGGAAAGAACGTGGGAATAGTTTTCGCTCTTCCTCTGCGTCCTCTCTCGGGGGAATGAATGGAAAATGTCAACAGGCAGGCGCAGGAACACACATGCACACAACCATGCACAGGACTGGGGATTGGCGATGGTGGGATAGGAGGGAGGGGGCTGTATGAAGCCAGAAGGTTTATGTAACCCAAGACATCAGAGACAAATCTCTGGAGGCCCTGTGCGAGCTTCATACGCATGCACAAAAAGGCAGCATGAACAACATGCACTAACAGCTCTTCTATTCTGCTATTTATTAACTCAATGTTGCCATGGTTTCTCGGTGCTGACGTGATTGTCATTGTAAATCTATGCATGACCGTGGTGTTTGTGCAGTGCGGGGATAAAAAAAAAAGAAAAAAAAAAAAAAGGACAGCCGTTTGGTCATTAGATTCAACTTGTTTCCACAGCAGCCCTCTGCTGCCCAGCTGAGCACCGCTATCCATCAAAATCAACAAACGCTGATAATAAGTGGCAATATCATTAGGCTTTGGCCAGGTCTCCACGTACCCGGCTTTCGTTGCAGTCTCTCTTAAGCCACGCTACTGAAAGGGAAGCGGTTATGCTAGTGGCGTGTTGAGGGGTGAGGGCTGGAAGGAAGGGAGTGGACATGTACAAATTGCATCTGTAAAACAAACACACTCCCAGAGCTCTCTGTGTGGCCCGAAATGACTCATTAGCCTTCAAATCCCTCCAGTTATTATGAGCTCGCACAGCCACTCAGAATGTGTCCTGTTTCTTTTTTTTTGTTTTGTTTTGTTTTTTTAAACAATCTGGGTGTAAAGGACTTGGAACCCCCTCCCTCGCCACGCCCATCTGTCTCGGGGAAATCGGAAGGTGGAAAAACTTCTCCGTCCAGCTAACATCCCACCTCTCCTCACTCAGCCTCCTCGTCTCTATCCTTTTCTCCATAGCGTCGCCACCTACCCTGCTTTCAAAGCTTTTGAAATTCTTTCAAGTGAGACAGCCTGCAGCTGAAAAGAGATAAGGCTTGAGCTCTTCATAAATACGACAGAGAAAGCAAAACGGCAGAGTGAAAGGGGGAGACAGACATGGAGGGGGAAAGGAAAAGGGGGGGGGGAGAGAAAATGAGCGGGAACACAGAGAAAGAGAGAGAGAGAGTGACAAATGAATGCAAAAAAGGGATTCAGAATAAGGAAGGTGGGAAACAGATATAGAGACAAGAGGTAGAGGGAGTGATAGCTGAATACTGTGAGCTGAATGAGTTATGAGATGCAGGTTGAAAACCAGCGACATTCATTCATTCTCTTTATCGCAGGCGTGATAAAGAGTGTAGTCTCTTTCCCGTTCCCTGCCTCTCAGCTACCTGCTGTCTGTCTCCGTTGTCGTCTTCCTGCAGCCTGGCTATCTGCAGAATCTCTCTCACTCCACCGTTCCCTGTGCAGCCCAAGCAATGAATGCTAACATTCAACAGCAACACAACGACTGTGAGTCTGATGAGGCTTTGGCCTCGTTCTCCCTTCACGTCAAAAGCTCACGAGCATACTGTGGCAACGCAAGTCTACCGTCGCTGTTCCAGCGGCCGCAGTGTGGGGTGTCGTCAGATCAGGGGAATGGCAGCTATGCGAACTTTGTGGAATGCTGCCCCTGGGCTCCTACAGCACCGAGCACGATGAAGAGCCACGCAAAACAAGCTACCATGGTGAGCACATCAACTAAGTGGTAAATGAACTTATCTGATTTCCTGCACCATTTAATGGATTGCAGTACAAAATATTGAATACGGTAAAAAATGCCCATCACACAAGAACTGAAAGTCCACAATTATATCAATTCAGACAGTTTATTTGCCCAAACATCAATTCCAATTAGCCAAAGTAGACAATTTAGAGTCACATAAAAATTAGAGAAGCATGAAACCCTCATATTCTAGTAGTTGGACCAAGTAAATGTTAGCATAATTAATAAATTAAAGCCATTATATTTTATGTTTTGTCCAAGCATCAGTTTAAAAACCAATTTAAAATGAATAAAAAAGCAGAAATTGGCACAATGTAGCAGCTGCACCAAGTGAAAGAAAGGTATTCTTGCTTGATAAATTAGTTTAAGTGACTGTATAGAACCAGGATGACATTTTATGACACTGTTACTCTAGTATGAAAAAAGTCCCCAGAAATGCATCTCGAAACACATTTCTACACTCAAAAAGTTAGATGAGATTATTCCTTGCTACCTTTAAACAATATTGCAAGCTTCTTGAGAACTGTATCTCAGCAGTTTTGACCTGTAGTCATTTCTCTTCCTTAAAGAGCTGCTTGACATTCAAACAGCCATTATTACCTTTTCCAAATGCACTGGAAGCGAAAATGAAAACGAAAGCAAACTATGAAATTATCACAATTGTTTAAATGTGTCTAGTTGTCTGAATTCATGTACTTTTGCTAAATATATGCCACACGTTCTCAAATCTCCACAAACCACATTTATCCTTTAAATGACTTTTGATCAACAGGATAGGATCGTTTCATAGTGCATAGTGTTTTGGGGAATTTTATCTTATATCTGTACTTCAGTGAGAACATTTACCCCCCACCCCATCTGTACACCCACAAAGCAGTCCTCTCTGAGCTTCCACTAATGTCAGCTTTTAAAAGCTCACAGCGCCGTCACGTTCGGCTAAGTTGTCTTGAAATAGACGTATATTGAGTACTCACTCTCTTATTGGCCACGCAGATGATTCTGGCGTAGCAGAAGATCATCAGGAAGATGAGGCCGAAAAGAGGCACGTACCATCTGCAAAGCACAGGTGTAACAGATCAATAACAAAACTCCAAATGAGAAACATTATTAAAAGATCATTTTTGCTGTTTTGTCGGTGGAGGTTGTTCCTTTAGCATCCTTGCTTCAGTTGTAGAAAGTGTGACATGAAATCACATGAACAATATCAAAAGTTATGATTACTGTGATATACTCTTATGCATTCTTAAGGAATTCACACCTTAGGAAAACACAAAAGCAAGCCACGTGTCCTGTTGCTATAGGATTTAGTCCAGACTTGAATAAAAGCTTATTTTTAGCTGGCGTGTCGCATAAAATTATTGCTCATGATCTGCCTACAGATACATTATATTTCATTCTAGGCAGCGTTATCAATATGAGTGTATACACCAACTTACAAATTTATATAACATACATTTATGACATGACTATGTAAAAACATTACGATAAAGTAAACGACATCACTTGGAGGAAAGAAGCTACAGCAAATGACCACCTCTGTGCTGCTTTCCTTAGCTTTACAGAGCTCTGCAGTTCAATTTTTAGCTGTCTGGCCACCAGTTTCATTTGCAGCAGTGTTGCATTTTCGGACAAAAATGTCTTGAAGTCCACTGCGTGCTACTTCCTCAGCACCAAAAGGAAATATAGTTAAAAACTTGCTGGTAAACACTTAAGAGCATTTACAAGCTGAGGAGCCAGCTATTTCTCTCAGAGGATGGGAAAAGACCAAGAAAAAACAAAGGGCCGTGAATATACGACATGCATCCACCAAGCAGACAGGCACATTACTCTTATTACTCTTACTCTTAATAATGTAGGCCCCTATAAGAAGGAATTTAAATAGGCAGTTGTTTGTTAAGAAGATGATTATATTAACTTAACAGGTAAAAAATTAAGCTAAAAAAACCCAGAAACTAAAGGTTAGGGTTTATCAGTACTTTTTCCATAACCAGTTCAGGTGAGACTGTTTCGCTGGCTGACACTAGAAAGCATTATTCTAAACAGCTGATGCGTAAAGGGCACACAGTATGTACACAGTCACCAAAGAGTGTAAAAAAACCTGACGAGGCAACTCTGGACCTCACTCCATATAGTTTTACATACTGAGTCAAGAGGTAGATGAAGAACAAAAGATCATTCCAGCAAAGTCACAATGCTGGAAATGCATGGCATTCCTATGGGACAAGGGTTGCCTTTATAAAGGGGAGGTGTGAGAGAATAATATGTCAGGTATTTCTGGCCGGATGAAAGCGAGCAAGACGAGCAAGGGAAATGAAGGTGATTACTTTTGGTGGAATGGCAGCCTTATGTTATGCAACCTCTTGGGAGGGAAGCTCAGAGGAGTTTCAACCTCTCCCTGTAATTGTGAAACAGGTCTTTGTCTCACTTTGATATACAGGTTCCTGGTCACAACTTGTCTTTTCAGCCTAGGTAACCCTGAGCAGTCACAACTGTTGTGTTTGTCACCTACCTCATGTCTAAAGAAGTCTCAAGGGCAGACATGAAATATGACTGGCCAATCCCCCACCTGTGTTGTCCTATGCATGCAAAACAGTCTTTCAATACGACTTTCTGGCTTGCACCTGCACTTGACACAGGCAAAACATACTGGACAGTATTGAACAAGGCCACCAAGAATAATTATAGCACTCATGATAGGACAAAATGGTTCAGCTGACTATTAAAACAAAGAGAGTCTGTCTCAGACCCTTAAATCTACAGACACACACTTATAAAATGGATGAATGTCCAACAGAGATCATCAAAGTCCTTGGCATAGGCAAATGCAGAATCCATCCATCCACCAATTCACCCATCCATGCATTTTCCTATGCTTATCCAATTCAGTGTGGTGGAAAGGCTGGAGACAACCCCAGCTGTCACAGAGTGAGAGGCAGGGTACACCCTGGACAGGCTAGCAATCTATACCAGTTCTAACACATAGATACAGATGACCATTCACACTCACAATGACACCTATGGGCAATTTAGAATCAAAAATTAACCTAATGTGTATGTTTTTGCACTGTGGGAGGAAGCCAGATTACTCGGACGGAACTCACGCAGACACTGGACGAACATGCAAACTCCAAAAGGAAACACTGACTTGTCTGTCTATTTTGTGCTCACCCATGGTTGTCCTCCATGCCCGAGGACTGAAAGAAACTCACTGAACATTATTAAATTAAACTTTTTATTGGAGGAGGAATCCGATACAGTAGGCATTTATTTCAATGCAGGAAACAGGCTCAGGGAAAGGCTCCTTTATGTCTTGTAGGGAACACTGGCCGACAAAGGATACTGCCTGTCTTTGAAAACTGGTACGACTGCATCTGCATGTGTGCATCCGTGCAGGTTCAATAACAGCATGGGACACTGATGAAAGCGTTTCAGGGGGAGACCTGTGCGAGCGTCACCCCGGTGTGATTTAATAACCCGCTCTCCGGAATAAACAGCGTCCAATTACGCCAGCGCACGTCCTGTTAATGATGGAAAGACGAGCTTGGGGGGTGGGTGGGTTGGTGGAGAGGGGAAAAGGAGGGATGGCCTTTTTAACGATAGTGTGGGGGGCTGTGAGGAGGAGAGAATGACGGGCGGCAGCTACAAAGTGCTCTAATTAGCATGATAATGATCTGCCATTAGAGTCCGCTGTGCTCTACAGCTGAGCACTACCCGGAGAGAGAGAGAGTCAGAGCAGGAGGGAGACGGCGAGAGACAGAGAAAGAAGTAAAAGCAGAGGGAGAGAAGATTCAGAGTGGGCAGAGGATGATAAAAGTGATGAGATGAATAGAGAAGAGGATGCAAAGGTGGATAGATGACTGCAGATTGCGGCTCAGGACCAGAAAGAGCAGAAATAAGAAAGAAGCTCTGGGTGATTAAAAGGCAAGCAGAGGGATAAGGTCGCAGCGAGAATGAAAGGAACAGCAGAAATTCGTTGCACCCGATAGATCGACTAGGGAAAGATGGATAGAAATACGGATAACCACAGTGGGGTTTTCAGAGGACAACAGTGAGCAAGAGTGGATTGCCTGAAAGTGGCAGAAAGAAAGATCATCGCAGATGTGCACAAATTCAATCACTCGGCCTTAGCCTGGCCTTCCCTCCAGTATGGCTCTGAAGTGAAGAATGAGGCTCGGCTGAAAGAAGTCTTAATTGAAGTGCCTGCTAGAAGATGAGAGCATGGCAGAGACCTGTCTATGCAGGTTAACAATCAACTGCAGCCGTCAGCTTTGACCCGGGAGATCCTAGCACACAGTGAAAGATCACGATCAACCACTTACGCAAGGAAGGACGGCCTGAGAGACAGAAAGAGAGGTGGAGACTTAGAAGCAGGGAAGGAGGAGAAGTGTGTGCAAGGCGAAGGTCGGGTCTCACTTGACGCACTAATGGAAAAGCCATAAGGTATCTACAGCCTAGCTAGAGGTGCTTTGACTTAAAGCCAGCACAAGCGTGCAGCATCATTGGGTGAACACAACAGCAACAGACAGCAAAATGAATTCAAATGGAGCCTCATATTTACCACTGATCATCAAATTAACATCGCTCTGTCCCAACTGGACCTTTACATACTTGTAGTAAGCATAAGATCTACGTGTGAGTGCTAAAATATTGTTATTTTAAACCACAAATGGTAGCCTCGTGTTAGAACTGAGGTAAAGAGTCAGGAGATCAATCAATCAGGAGATCTAGGGGTATGGGTCAAATCCCGGACAAGCCCCCAATTATGTTGCATCCAAACTCATAGACTGCAATATAAAAGAGAAAGTGACAGCAATTTATAATAATAGGAGATTTATTGAAGTTACTGCATAGACTAAGTTCAAATTTAGGGGCATGTCTAATAAAAAAATAACTGGGAACAAATGATGACCTAAAAGAAAGAAATGAGGTATCCAGCCCAAGCTAACTCTTTGTGCCCTTATGCACACCTTCTCAGGTATGGACAAAATGGTAAGTAAACATGGGCATTATAAAAAAGTCTTGCACTGCTGCTGTAAAGAAAGTCAGTGCTGCAAAAGAATGTAACAACCATCACAGGTATAAAAATGCATTCTGTAAAATCTGCACGCATTTTTGTGTATTTAAATCTGGACCAAAGTACTGATCAGATCCACAGACTTCTGTAACATCTATAAAGCAATGCAGCTAAAACAACCACATAACCATTAACTTCCACTTGCAAAGTTATTTTCACTGTTATTTCTCAGCCGTATGCTTGAGTGGGGCCCGTGGCACACACCGATGGGGGACCTCTAAGAACGTTGACTCAGCTAAGCTCGAGTGCTTCCAATTGCTGACTCAAGCCCTGAAACTCTGCACCTTCATCACACAGCCCTGTCCTCCGCTTTGCTTTCTCCTTCCTTTTTCATCCCCTTTCGCACACCCCCTCCTCCGTCAAACCTTCCCTGCCTCCTCTGTTCTGCCTGCGCGCTTCGCTGAACTCTGATGAAGACACACTACAGGGCGTGGGCAGACACGAGGACAATCTATTTCTCTGACTCCCTTCTCCTTCCCGTCCTGCAATGTCGATCCTCTTTCCTTCTCGTGCTGAATAATTCCCTGTCTCCGTCCAACTAGACTCTGTATGTTACCCCTCCCGCCTTTTCCACTTTTCACCTTTAATGCTACAGCCTCTGCCCCCCACAGGGTGTCAGCAGGCTGTGTGTGTGTTTGAGTGCATGTGTTTTTGTCCGTTGACGGGTGCTGCCTTGGCTTCTAATCTCTCGTCTGGTTTGATGTAATTAGGGCTAATGAAGATTCCCTGATCCTCTGAGCGGCTCGTCCCCCTGGGCCACGACAGCGTGGAAAACTAGAAAGACCCGGGGAGCAGAGGAGCACTGATAAAAGAGACACGGGCTCGTTTAGCACAGCTGATAGCTATGTGTTGTTCTCTATATATGTGTGCGTGTGTGTGTTTGTCTGAGTGAGTCTGCCTCTGTGTGTGTATACGTGTGTGTGCTTATTTGTTTAAAAAGATTGATTCCCTGCTGATGCTGCGAGCAGCAACGCGATTACCTTGGCTCATAGCAAAGTGTTGTTGTGTGTATGTGTGTGTGTGTGTGTTTAAGTGTCTGCACCGGCAGATTGGCAGAGCCCTTGCAGACTTAGGGCCAGTTGCAGAAAGCAGTAGACAGGCATAATCCTTCATAGCCGTCCTAAACACTTAAATACACAGTGTAGCAACTCCCCTAAATCTGACAAGGCAGAGGCAGACACAGGAACATCCACACATGCACACACACACACACACACACACACACTTCTTGGCCTTGCACCAAGGGGGAAAAAACCCTGCAGGCTCCCCTGACATGCAACCCTTCACATTTCCCCGCAGAGACAGCCCTTCTCCTCCCTCCTCCTCCCCATCTCCCCCAGTGGGGGAAGCTTTGATGGCGGTGCTGAAAGGGTCTACTTACATCCCAAATCTCCAGGCTACGTGATCGTCTGTGATCCAGCTGGGGGAAGAGAGAGAGAGAGAGAGAGAGAGAGAGAGAGCGATGAGGGGGTTACAAAGGAAAAGGGAGAGCGTGAGCGGAAGAGAGACTTGTGTGACTGCAGAGGGGAGAAGCTGTGCAGCTGTAGCTATTAATAAGCCAAGAGTGGAAAGAGAGAGCCGAGCCCGGAGATTAAGGCTCTGTCCCAATTCTCATTCCACCGCCTCCTCTCCTCGGCCTCTTCCACTTTTCCTCACCCCCTTTAACAACCCTCCAAACAAATAATGCCTTTCCCATTTACCACAAGAACCGGAGAGCACGAGGAGGTGTTGCACTGTGATCAGATGTGCTGATAATTGCCAATTTTAAGCACATAAACTCCTATAATGGTTGAAGCAAATCTAGAGTTGGAATGAGGCCAGTGCTGTGGCCTCCCTTGAAAGAAAAGACATTTAATGGAAAACACACGGTCACTAGCTGACAAAACACAAAAACTACACTCTAGCTGGGGCGTACTCACCACCAGGCTCCTGCGGGGCCATAGTAACCCTTGAACAGCGGCAGCGAGGCCATGACCAAAGGTACCCCCCACGCCATCAGATGGTAAAACCTGATAAAAGGAACACATTTATTTCATTATGAGCACAGAGGGTTCGGCAGGTTTTTCCCTGGAAAAAAAAAAGCTTATAAATAAATCAATTCTTTTCTTCTTCACTTCATCCCTTTGTTGGCACTCGCACTAGGGTCATTTTTCAGGTCCAGACGAATGTCTATAACAGCCAGACAGCCAATTACTCATGGTAATATAAACCATAATTAGCTTAACTGTTGGGGAAAAGATGATTTTCAGTGGAAATCCCTGCATCAAAACCACAAGCAGGATGCAGATTCTCACTCAAGCGGATCCTAGTGGATGGACAATTTAAGTGTAACTGTGTACCTAAAATATGTTTGTGCACTATAAAAACAGTCTACTTTCAAAGGGAGGAGGTTAAGGAGGCTGGAGAGCCTCATACAGGCTATCGATGAAAAATGATAACAGTGACGGTGACGGCCTTTTGAGAGTGTGTGTGCCAGACGAGGTGTGTGCGCCAGTGTCTTCGGCGTCTGTGTGGGAGTCGATACTTCATAGAGCGTACAGCGTCGCCTGGTCAATAGAGTGGAAGTCCTGCCCTGACTTGTTCCGAGTACGGTCAATCGAGCAGTGGTGACACAGCTGACACACGCTCAATCCCACTCCAGTTGTGACACACACACCCACACACACACACACACACACTTTATCACTCTATTTCACTGGGGCGCACTGTACGCTCCCCTCTCCCCGACCCTCTTGCTGATGGACAGCCCTGAGTGTGTGGGAGGAGCAGGAAGAAAGAGAAGGCTGCTGGTTTAAATAGAACAGAAAAGTAGGCGGGAGAGAGACATAGTAAATATATGGATCCAGACAGAGTTAGTCTTTAGATCGAACATGAGAAGGAAGTGTGTGAGAAAGATGAAAACAAGCAAGCAAGAGGCCAGAAAGAAAACAACAAAACAAAGAAAGACAAGGCGGGAGGATACAAACGGTGAAATCGGTGCTGCCAGTGCATGGCATGACAACTGGTGCATATGTGGGGGGGCTTGTCAGGAAATCAATGCTGAGAGCTCACAGAGCCCTCACTCCCCAAACCCTCCCAAACACACATGCACCAGCATGCACGCTGCAACACACGCATCACACACTTGCAGTGCTTTGAGAGGGAGATGACGAGGTCCGGAGCTGCGCTCAACATGGGCTTAATGAGGCACAGCAGGACTGCTATGCGTGCCGCATTTCACACACCTGCATACACACCCATACGTGTGCAGACACACACACGCACACGCACGAGCTCATATAGAAATCTCTCTCGAGGCTCAATCTCATTTCTCACTGCCTCACACCACTCCTCTACCGCCCCCACCCCTTTAGCTTCTATCGCCCAGCACATTCGGTTTGCATGAATTCTTACTTCAAATCCTCATAAACATTCACACACACATACACACACACAAACACACACACATGAGCGCGTGTGCACACTTCCTATCCTCTCTTGCATCCACTTCAATCATTCTTAGATCATCCGGCCTCCGTTCTCCATCTCCTCTAGCAGTTTGTTCATTCATAAACCATCACGCTGTGCTGTCCCCGTGAATGTGAGTGCGAGAGCGAGAGGGTGGGAGGTTGGGTTAGGGGGCTGAGACGTAATTGCGTATGCATGCAAAGCCACATACTGCCTCCTAAACACATGCAGCTTCTCTCCGCAGAGTCAACACACGAGAGCCCCACTGACACGCCGTCTTTGCTTCGCTCTTACTATTAAAGCGCTGTGTTTTTCCCCCTCTTCACATCATGTGCGACCAGCCGCAAATATACAGATATATCCTCCTCCCACTTTGCTCCCCCTGGACTTATAAGAGGTATGCAGCAGATAAGGCTCTGAAGCAAGCTCATTTTGGCCTCCAAGTTTGCCCCTTGCCAGCACCCATAAAACCGTCACCTTTTGAGTTATACCACCATTATATTGTCTGGCGTATTGCTAATCAATGCAGGAAAACTCCCATGGGGGTGGTGGTGGGTGGCGTACACATCTTAATGGCCCACCCTCTCGCACACAAGGGTGGGACTTTTTTTTCTGGACCACCAAGACACATCAACAGGATACGCCCATTAACAATTTGGCTTGACGTAGCACACATAGTTGCGTCTTTTTTTCCCCCCTTCAGATTGTGCATTTCTCTCACAAAGCTTTCATTAGGCATTAAAAATGCAAAAATATTACACACACACAGGCAAATTCACACTTGCGCCATGGAAAGTGCTCATGGGAGTTTGAGCGACAGCAACATAGAGACATAGAGCCACAAAGCGTGAAGATGGGTATGCGCGCCCACACACACACAGAGACACACAACACTAGAACGCACTTAACGGCTGACACTCACTCCCTTTTCAATTAGAGTGTCGGCTGGCTGGAACATAAAAGGAGGAGGAGGAGGGGTCTGTCAATGCTCTGTGGGGAGACACATGCTCTGGCAGACCAAACATGCATATGGACATACAAGACACACGCGAAGGAGGAAGAGCCCAAAACAAGACACAAATAAACATTCAAATGTGGACACAGAGAGAAAGAAAAAAAAAACTGTTCATGCACACGAGGGATAAACGGATTATGTTAAATTTAAATAATTGATCAAATTATTAATAACTGGCTAGATTAGAAAAAAATACAATCAGTGACATCTTTGATAAGTGATAAACAAGTGATTGCATCCTCTCCAATATGAGGAATTGTCGTTGCTCTCTTGAAACACTACAATTTGAATACATTTACATTTTGTGAAGCAGGTTAGAAAAAAGGACATTTAAAGACACAACAAACCAAACGATAAATCAAAAGAAGTTATACAAATAAAATAAAATTTAAAAAGATCCTTAAGTAGTTCCCTACTTACATTTCATATCTGTTGGTGCTTATTTCTCTGACCAGGTTGAGGTAGAGGTTTAGTGTGATGAGGCAAACCCAAGCCAAGGCACTCCAGTCTACAGACACACGCACACACAGAAAAACACCAAGGTCAAATTACAACACAGCTCGCTGCCACACAGCATGCACCTGCAAACGTGTGTCCAAACATACACCTGTGTATGAAAGAGAGCGAGAGAGTGCGTGTGTGTGTGCGCGCGTGTGTGCATGTGTTCCACTTTTTGATAAATGAAGGCCCATTCAGCAGTAATATGAGGGAAACCTGTAGCTTAGGGTGATGGATGAGAGGTGGGAGCTCAAAGAGAGATAATGATGAACTGTAGAAAAGCAGAAGGGAGATAAGACTAGAGAGGGAGGGAGAAAAAAAAGAGCAGTAAAGTGAGGGGCAGGGTAATCAGGGTGGAGGTGGCGGAGTGGACTACGGCGAGTGTTAAAACAATGAAAAGAAGATATAAAGAAAGGAGAAGGAAGGCACAGTCAGCAGCACGGGAAAATGGGTGTACACAGAGACGAGGAAGAGTCTAGAAGGACAGCTTCGCATTTACACAAATATATTTTCCACTACGCATGCTCCTCTTATATTTAGGGAACCTTTGGGATTGCTGTGCAATTGCCAAGAAAGAAGAAGAATGGCTGTTTATGTCATTATTTTAATAAATTACTATCACTGCAATAGCTAATGCATTTTACATAAGCAGAAGGCAGCCAAAGGTTTTCTCGAGCTGGACAACATACAGCTCGGCTTCACCTCCTGTCCTGCTGCTGCCCCTGCTACCGCCTTCCTCTATTTCAAACACATTTCATAAAATTTTATTGGTGGGAGTTAAAAGCGGAGCTGTGCTCTGCGGCTCCCGCCAGACTCGACGCTGTGCTACAGAACAAAGTGCCGGTTCAGCTGGTGTTTATGTGCGCCCGTTTGTCCTCAGCGCGAGGATCCTCATGATAAACCAAGGTGACACACACCAACCCTGCAGCACTAACTCACCGCCCATTACCCTGCATCAATCTGAGTGTGTGTGTGTTTGCGCGCGTGTGTGTGTTCGTGTAGGTGAGTGTCTGCCAGCGAGACCAATAAAACGAGCCTGGTGTAGCGTCGTATTAACAGCCAGTCCTAACTAAGAATCTTTAAACTAATCAACGCTAATTGCAACAAATGCAAGCAAAGCAAATACACCCGAGAATCCTGAAGCAAATGAACACTAAGAACCTTGAGGTGTGCCCGGTTGTCACAAATGAAATCAGAAGTCCTGTATTGTCATTGGCGGAGAATCGTCTCCTCATACACTTCTTAATGTACCGCCCTCTGGTTTGAAGGAGGTACACTAAAAAGGTAGCAACAGGCCAATGACTACAAAACACAGTCACAAATATTACACACCCATACTTGGCACATATTTGTGTGTGAATACTTGTAAAAGCTGAGCCGGCCTAACCACTTTGTTAGCAACAATGATCATTGCCTTTTTTGGAGAACTCAGGGTAGGACACGCTGGGTGGAAATTAACGGAATATTATCTGGCTATCTATGACACAGTCCCTGAATTAATTTTAAATCCATAGCATAAAACAGAATAACCACAATCACAATGCCAAATGCAACAAAAGCACATATCCATTCATATTATGATTGAGAAAAAACAGACTGATTACCAACATATGAGTAAGCATTTCTGAGTAATGAATACTTCTGATTTAAGGATCTATTTTAATACAGAAAAGCAGGGTTGTAGCAGTTATTTGATCAACAGTGGAAAGCTCACTTGAATGCACAAACAACTCCCCTTATATTTATATATCAGGAGATTATCTGATGTCTTTGCTCGATGTCTATTGTTACACATGCTTGTCATGCAAACTGCACCAATAAACACTCAATTAAACTGTTCTTACCAAAATACGTTAGCCACCAGGCTTGGAAATCACAAAGTGATCCATCTGGTTGGGACTCACCCTGG
The DNA here is from genome assembly GCF_036321145.2 of Pelmatolapia mariae. NCBI lineage: Eukaryota > Metazoa > Chordata > Actinopteri > Cichliformes > Cichlidae > Pelmatolapia > Pelmatolapia mariae. Next base: position 22,759,731 of record NC_086241.1, read on the forward strand.
GCAGAGAAAGAAAAGCAGCACGGTTTTACATTTTTACAACCGCTGAAAACAAAAAAAGCCTGCGTGTGTGTTTAGTGGAAGACACAAGAGTAACTCACCATGACATATGCTACGCTGTCAAAGGCGGCGGCTACAGTCAGGCTAAGAATCATCTTCTGTACAGTGGAAATTTAAAAAAAGACAAAGGATTATTCTCTAAGAAAACATCCAAGGTGGAAAAAAAAGACTGCGTATTTATATTCACTTAGAGAGAAGGGGCAAATTATTGTTCGAATGATCACTGATGTAACTGACAGACTGGGATCCCTGGTGACAACTCAGTGAAAATATCAGATACGAGAGAGTCTCTGTATTTCCACTCGCTTTAGAGCAAAATCATTGTATTTTATATGAAATGAATCAATAATCTGTACGCTGCAGAATTTCCAGAGGGAAGGTGGTGCTCGCCAGATGTTAGTTAAATTCTGCCTGTAAAGGTGGTAACGCAGTGTGGAAGTGGCTGCACACAAAAAGACAAATGAACAAACACACACACACACACACACACACACACACAGAGTATTTTATCAATTTGCGTCCCACAGTGACCCGGCCAAGGCTACAGAGCAGGAGGAGGGGTGGGGAGGATGGGGGTGAACAGAGAGAGGTGGAGACAGGAAAAGAGTGCAGGAGGGCCTTGAGAGCACTAAAGACTATTGACTGACAGATAACCTTTGAAAGTGGATGGACTACAGGAGAAGGTTTATGTGGCATAAGAGGAGCAGAGGAGGAGGATGAGGAGGAGGAAGAGCATTAGGGATGTGAGGTCGCTCCCTGCAACCTGCTCCAGAGGTAATAGGATCCATCAGAGCCCAACACTAAGCTGTCATTTACTTCAGATTAAGAGGATAATATGCACAGCTTCTAAACCTGGCATTCCTGCTGGACCGGCTTTAAAAAACACAAAAAATTCCACATGGTCTCAAAAACACAAAACAGAAAGAACAGCATACTGCAGAAAAACTAAATCCCTGTGACTCGACGAATCAAAAAGTGGAGAAAAAGCTAGCCAACATTTTTTATATATATTTAAATTTCTTCATTTGGAGAGAGAAAAAACAAATATAAAGAAAAAAAAACCAAGACGGCAACCACTATCGCAGAATGACCATTAAGTCAATTAACTCCACATTTCATTAATCTGGTGCATTTTAATTGGATTCAATTATGCCAAGATTTGCCATGGCTAATTAAACATCTTTCTGCTGGCAATGAAGCAAACAGGAATGGAAAAGAAGTGTCAAACACATACTGAACACCGTAGGTACAAATTTACCTGCGCCAAAGAGTGATACCTGCGAAGCAGCCAGATTACAAACAGCATGAAAACGCTGAGGAGAGAGAAGAAAAACATCAGTGAGACTGGCTAATTACAAGGGCACCGGTTTGAGCATTACAGACCAATTACTGCTCTATACATCATCACAACTCCAGCACGTAACCCTGCGGGCTCTCTTGTACCCTTAACTGCTAATACTGTTTAGCTTGTAGTAAGATCACTAAGCATGAAAGCTTGTTTAGGCTGAAATTAATAAAAACTAAACCGCCCAGGCTTGCTTAGAGTCGTGTGGAGGGCCTAATCCGTGTCAACAAAGGACCACCAGGGTTAAATGTTGTAAAGTCAAAGCAGTATGAATGCTAGAGTCCAATATATGAACTGCTAACTAAAATAATTGTCCACTTAAACTCTTAATGCTACCAGCCTGGGGGGTTCAGAAAATTTGATATAAATTATTTAGTTTCATTACTATTTTCAATGATTTTTTTTTCTACCTACGTAAGCAACCTCAAGGCTCACTGAAAGCTTTACATGGACAGTGTTCATTATTAGTATTATTCCTATAAAAGGTGACTGAATTTTTTGCTGTTATAATGTCATCCACCCCAACACAACCCACATCTCCAATAATGATTGCAAAAAAGATCATCAAGCACTCTTAATTATATTCTATAAATGTTATATGACTGGATATCTAATTAGCAGCTTAGCCAAATATGTAACACTGTGGAAAGGTCACTGACCTATTAAGCAAATTATCACCAACATCAAATACCACTAACACCTACATACTGTGTTGGAAAATATCACTGACTGTACTACATAATGCACTGATGGCCACTTGATTACCTTAATTTATCTATTCATAGATGAGTAAGTAATACTCTTAAAGAAATGTCAAGCAAACAGGACGCAGAAGGGTGATTTTTGGGTTTGATCTACAAGTTTGCTAAGTCTGAGAACACAAGCACTGCAATTTCATTTTCATTGTCAAAGTAGCTCAAAATACTGCAGTCATCCCTCGTGTTATGGAATCTGCCCCATGTGTTGCCTGTTTTGTTTTGTTTTTCTTTTCTTTTTTTAATTTTCATCAAGTCATCAAGTCCTTCTTCAACTCTGTGGCTCTGGTTAAAAGCACACATTTTAGATCAGTGTGAGCAGTGCAAATGCGATGCATACATCATCTTTTTGTCATCCTTAATTTGAGAAACACCCTTCAACCATGTTTTGAGTATTGACATTGCATAATTTATCCATCAGAGGGCACACTGCAACTTCCTTGTCACACCTTTGGAACACCAAATACAAAGCAACCAGCTGATCCGTGCAAATCAGGCAGGGTGTAAACAAGTAAATAAACGACACATAAGAAATATTTTTTTGTGTCTGAAAGAGAAAAATAAAATCAAATTTCTTTTTTATATTGCCAAACACCAATATTGGTAACGGTCTTCAAAATTCTCACATCACTCAGGCTGTATATCTTAAATACTTAGCAATGTAGAAAAAAAATCAACCTCTGAACACAAAGAATATTTGGAGGAAGATATAAGTCAAAATATATTCACCATCCTACTAAGGAGAAGGTTCCTGTGGCTCGCTTTACTGTTAAAATCACCCCCTGCAAAACAAAAAAAATGAATCTATTAGTGTCCAGGTCACGTGCACTAATCATAAAAACAACATATAAACATCTTCAGCTGACTTATGCATACTCCTTGTAGTGTACTCTGTATGATCTACTGGAAGCACTGGAAAGCACTAGAAGCACGTACAGCATCAGATGTACAAACGCTGTGCCTGATAAGCTCAGGCTACACATCTGCCATTTGTTCTAGCATGTGTTCTCTGTGTTTGTGTACATAAATGCAAACGTGCAAGCTAAAAAAAAAAAAAAAGAACAGGATTTGCATACACTTAAGGCAACCTGGGCATCAAAACTGTAGGCACCTGACACATCTACAGTGTCCATGAACCTATTCAACCTATTTTAATGCACTATAAAGAAAGGGCTTCTGAGGAAGCTTTGGGAAATGAAACACAGACACAGCTAGAACCTGACACTCTACATTTTCTGCTAAAAGCTGTGTGCAACCTGAAACTGATCTCAGAAAGCGAAAGAATGATGAGAATGAATTATATGCGAGTCAGTCCTGTAAGCTTCTGGGTAGATGAAGGAGCCAGCAGCAGAAGCCTTGCATACAAAACAGACAACGGCACGTCCGCACAATCCAACGTGCAACATCGCTGCACTGGCCCTTTCCACACGTCCAACACGTGTATTCTCGGAAGGGACACATCAACAATAACAAGGAGCTCCTTCGATCAGTCTGATAATCACTTCTGCAAAAAACAAATGCTGCGTCATATCCGGCCCTTTCAAAAAAAGAAGGAAATTTACTGCAAAAAATTAAGTCTTCCTTTAATGCATAACTTAGAAGTTAAGGCTTTCAAAGGTTTCATTTACTTAAAGGCATATTCTTCAAACATTCTTTTTTGTCTGTGTGGCCTTCCTGTTGTCTTCGTTTCATGTGAAGGACTTCCAATGTAGCACTGCAGGAATGTTAACAACGCTCAGGGTACAAAAGTTCATAATTCCATTTTTTTTATTTTTTTTTCTCCTCATATCATAGTTGTGAGCTTTACCTCTGAGTCTCATTCCTACTAAAAGCTGACAAAGTAATGAACTTTCAGTGAAAACATTGCCAGTCATTGCAAATGCTTGACTGCAGTTCGTGCTGCAGCAAGCAGGTTTATTGAGCAAATATTTTTTCCACACAGGGATAGGCAGGTTTAGCTAACTTTAAAAACTGTATTTTGCATGTAGCTGGGTTATTTTTGTCTGACATTATAATTTGATCTGAAACATTTGTGTGAGACAAAATACGCAAAAAAAAAAAGTCAAGATGGGGCAGCATGGTAGATGATGAGTCAAGGTGTTGCTGAGCCAACAAAAACATGTGCATTAACATCTTTCCCACAATCTTTAATAATGAGAGGATAAAGTAAGAAATCGATGAATAAAAACTGTCCGAAAACTCAGATAGCTGCCTTCTTCACTCAGGAACATCTGTATGTGGGTTAGTCAGCTATTTCCCCGGAAATTGCAGCTACCTTTGCATCATTACTGATCTGGGCACCGCACAAGACAGCCCTACTGCAGCACACTTTATCAAGCGCAGCTGAGCTGCTGCAAGAACTGATGATAACCTGCAGCCTGATACTGCTGGCACGCAAGACCCACACCTTCTCACACAAGCAAGTTCAGTGTACCAGAAAAAGTACTGATTTTGTCTTTCCAATCTAATCTCCCAAGCTCATGTCAACTTTGGTTTAGGCAGAAAGCTACGCCTGATAAATTTATTTATCAATGACCTTTTAAAGAGTGCACACTCCATACTACCTGTATGTTTAGTGCCTTATAGTATCCAGGTTTGGCACTTGAATTTGCAGAGAGGTGCTGATTGAACCCTCAAGCCGCTTTAAATTTAGGGTCATTGTTTGCCATGTCTCTCTGTCTCTTTTTTTTGTTGTAAATATTAGCACAGGGCTGATAGATGCTGTCTTAACAGTTGCACTTTCTGTCTATGTCATAAGGCAGTTCAACACCACTACAGCCCCAAAGCAGCAGAGGAATGACACAGAGTTTGAGCCGCCAGAGTGCAGGGTTTGGCCTTGGATTAGAGATAAGAGGAGAAGTTTCTATGTAGCCTACCATCAGGCTTTCAATCCAGATTAAGCAAAGAACAGAGGGCCAGCAACAGGAACAAAGATGTGAAGTGATATGGGGAAATTTGAGGAGGTTAAACACCAGCAGTATTCTTAATTAGCTTCAAAGGACTGGTGGCAGGCAGAGGAGATTCAGCAGTTCAGACAGATGACGCCCTTTGCCAACCCCCTGCTGAGGAAGAGACTGATCTTCCTGAAGCAACTGCTGTTGCCATAGAAAAAACAAAACAAAAAAACCCCCCACAACTCTCTGACACATTTTGACACTATACAAACACCATAATATTCAAAGAGGTGGTGGGTTTTGTGAGGGCAATGAACAACAATCAGACATTCAGAATATAAAACTGGATCACTGACCACAGATATGCTGCCAATATCTGCATAAAACTCTGTTACATTATTCTATCACTGCATAATCACTACTGATGTATTAACATGTTAGCACTACCTTCATGTTGTACAAACATTAACTGCTTCAAACAGACTGGGTACTTTCATTTATAGGAGGATAAACAGCCGCTGCTAATAAATTAATATTGTGGAGTAAAAGCTACTGAGCCATTCTACAAGGACACTTCTGGTCCCACCCAGGAACTTGAAAATATTCCATGCACAAAATACTAAAACATGCATTTGCTGTGTAAACTACACTTGCTCTCCAACAAAATGTAAAGTTAGCTTTATAAAGGGGTTCCAAAATATTATTTAAAATACAAAATAGCTCTTGAGAACCCCAAAAATGACCTGTTGTCTTGTCCCAACTTCTTGATGCCCAAACTGCATGTCAAGAGGTAAAATTTGTTATAAATCCAATTTTTATGTGGCTTTGATTTCTTCATACATGTCTCTTATAATTGTTAAACAATTTTATTTGACACCAACCTATTTTAAAGAACAGTAGTTATGCATGACCCCATGTGCAACCCTGCTACCAAAACCTATTTAGCGTTTAAAAGGAAGAGAACAAACAGTGATATGACATAACAAACAGAATGTGATATGATCGGATCATGTGCGAACACCACGGGTAACACAAAGGTCAGTCAGTCTTTTGTGTTTCTGTCCTGATCAGATCGAGACTGTCGCTCTAACCAATGCAACTCCGTTACCAAAATAACCAAAACAAGACAAATTAATTTCAGTTTCCTTCCTTTGTTTAGGTAACTCCATTTAGCTGGCATCCTTTCCTCAGAAAGCACTAATTCTAGGTCTAGCACTACCGTAAATCTAAAAAAACAAAAACAAAAACTCACTGCAAATAAATGTTAAAAATTCAGTATATTTAAACCTTGTTATATTATTTTAATTAATAACAATAGTTTATCTCAAATCTCAAAAGCGTTTAATCTATTGCCTCTGTATAGTTTGAATTATAAAATGTATTTGAACAAAGACTTGTGTATACATTGTGAAAATCTGAAAGAAAGAATAAAAGGTGTGACAATTTGAAAAGTTGCTTACAATAATATAAATTAAGCCTTGTCTGAATTTGCATTGAATTTGAATGAGTATTCAGCATAATGATGACTATCTTTTACTTACATTAACTTGGTGGTCAGGATTATTTAAGGAATATTTTTCAAAATCGACTTTTTCTAGTTTTGGTAAAGTAAACAAACTTGGTTTTAGTAAACGAGCAGCCCAATGATAGCACACAAAAATTAAAATATCGCATTAAAAACTGTACTTTTGAGGCCCCAACTGGACAAATCTTTTTAACTGTTTTCTTATTTGTTTCCCTTAAACATATACCATAAATTGATGAATTAAATAGACGTTTTTTAGGCCTAAATTGTTTTCCACGAACGATCCAGAGCTTCCTCAGAAATCTATGAGTGGTGGCACTCATTTGAAAAAGAAAATTTAAATGAGTTGAATGAATTTAAATTCTAATTAACATCTAAAATTACTAAATTGGCTCACGTATTATTTTTTTATATAGACCAACATATGAACGTACTCTTTCCAAGCCTACGGCTTAGATATAAACTAAGATATGTTAACAATACGTATTGACAGTAGTGTTTCACAGTGTAAGGATGGTTAAGTGTGGGTGAGTGCAGTTATCGTTTAATGAGCCAGTGGACCTCACAGTAGGTAGGTTTCTGAAATGACGTTAACGTTGATTAGCCGCAGCTAGCATGGGAGATGCCTATGAAATCGGGTGAAGTGCCAAAGCTTAGCAGCGGGAACCAAGCAGGGGTTAGGTCTCTGTTTATCAACTAATCATTAACTAAAAACAGGATGGGTCATTTCTTTTACTCTCTTTTAATCAGCAGAGTCCCCCAGAAGAGAAAAAACGTTTCGCGGCTAACTAGCTAATTAGCCAAAAGCTGAAGTTTAACTGACGTCAACTACTTACGCATTGATAGTCTCCTGAATGAGTGTTAAAAAATATGCAGCGTGAATCGTTACTTATTGACTTTGGATCTGGACTGGCCATTTTTGATTCGCAGCGATTTTCAGCCAATTTCGCTTCGATTTGCTTTTATTTTGCTGTCGCTTTCCATGGACTTCCTGTTTCTACCGTGTGCGCAAGGGGACAAAACTGATAGATACTGTTTGCGAAAAAATCGAGTGCAGAGGTTTTGTAGCCCATGTTTCTGAAAGCCATACAAAAATATGGTTTTTGAAAAGTACAGTGATGAGGTAAGGTTTTGATCAGGTGTTCTGACCCACTATTTTCAAATTAGGGATTGTATATGTGTGTGTGTGTGTGTGTGTGTGTGTGTGTGTGTGCAGGAGTATGTTTATATATGTATATATCTGTAAATTTGTATATCTTTTGGCGTGTTAGTGGGGTTATAAATGCAAATACATGCAACAAAGGAAGAATTTATGATGGATGGGGCATAAACAGAAAGAAAAAGTGTTGACGATTAGTTATCAAATACTGGAAAGGGGTGGGATTAAATGAGCTTATGCTTCCTCCTACTCCCTTTTGAACATGCAAGTTATTTATAAGTATTATTGGGGGGGGGGGGTTTCCGTTTTGTTTTGCTCAGTTTTTGTGTCTCTTTTTTTCTCTGTTGTTGTAATATTTTAATATGTTCAAAATAAATATACAATACAATACAATACAATACCTCTGTTCTCCAGTTTGACAAAGGGACAATAAAGCAGAAACATTACCTGTCCTGATGTGTTATGGTGAAATGTGTAAGGTTTATATGACCATAAAAATATGATGAAATAACAAGATTGTTTTTATTATAGCATAACATCTCCCCAAAATTAAAAGAACCTTTACGCTAAGTAAGCTAGTGAATGTTCACATGAACAAAGTTTTGCATTGTTATGTTTATTTAAGCAAGATATCTCATACCAGTTAACCTGTAGTATACAACTAAGAGGTCTCAAAGTCCCCCATGTCTAACGTGATTATAGGCACAAACAATTAAACAAACATAAACAAGCACACCCCACAAAACATGACCTTGTGATTCCATTAAAGCATGTTGCAGCATTACTGTCTGGTGACTGATGACAAAAGCCTTTCTGGTAGTTTCTGGTAGCCATTTTAAGGTTGAGATTAAGATAAGATTGTACTATCTCAGCGGATGTTTTTACAAACTGCCAGCTCATTTAGACTACCGATAAATGTAGCAAAGCATGTTACCTTTGTCCTTCGCATGGGCAGGGTTTAGATTTTGTGCCAAAACTCTGAGATGTATTTTCAAGGTGTGTCTGTTTGAAGATTTTTTTGTGTACTAGGCTCTATTTATATACATTTTTAAGGATGTGTAAATTTAATGTTTCTCTGAAACAAGACAGGCAAGAGAAAATTAAGCAATGTTTTCATTTCATTCTAAGTTTTGTGTCTCAATATTGGAGTGGTTTACACATTCACTTAACAACCTAATGATTCCCAGTTCATTCGTAGGAGGAATTTTTCCTTTTGGGACTGCATCAGGAAGAACATCTGCCATATCAAACAGGCAGAGATACCCAGTGTGGTAGCCATTAGTAGCTTTCTATTAGTTATTGTAGATTTTGTTCATGCATTGCATTGGGTATAATTAAATATACAAGTTAAACAAAAGTCAAAAGAAAACATCTTTATTTCAGTTAGCTGTAGAGAGCTTGGCTGCATCATATTCCTCCAATGTCACCTTTCCTTTGAAATTGCCTTATTAGCTGAGAAATTTGCCGATGATTGTGGCTTTTTGTTTTCTGCAGTTCTACACAAGTGTGAATGAGAAAGAGAATCAAAGTGGAAAGTGGGTGTGTGCATTTTTGTTGACCTATGGTTACACTGGAATTCCAGCTGTACCTGCTGGTCTTTAAGGTTGTCACTGCCTCAGTGAAGGAAATCTGTTTTCTGGGTGTTTTCTGGGTGTTACATAAGTGTGTAACAATGTGTAACACGTGTATATTCACAACAGACTTGGCACTCCTTTTCATGCGTTCCAAAATGCTTACATACTATAAAATGTTAGTTTGATGAAAGTAGTTACAGAGCACACTTAACTGCCACATGTATTCCCAGACTGCAGGAAAATGCTGATTGAACAGTGTAATTTAAAATATTTTACATATTTTCTTTCTGTGTCATACACTTAGTTAGTTGGAAATATCCAGAGGAAACGATGAGATTTTAAGAAAAGGAAGTAACAAGTCTTTTTCAATGCATTCAAAGACATGTAATATTATCAGCCTTTTCTCACACGCTAACTAGTTTCAGAGCCCAGTTGGGTTAAGGTGTTGTCACTCGAAACTTAACTGACAGGTAGCATTCCTTCTACTTCTACTCTATAATATGTTTTTAAATTCCAAATGGCTGAATGCAATTATGGTAAATCTGAAGGTGAGAATGCCTTTCTGTGAATCTTTTGGTTTTTAACCTCAGAGGTTATCATAGCACGGACAAAACTGCAGTATTGTTGGGTCAGGCTGCGTATTTTGGCTGTCTATTGACTGCAAATACAAAAAGATCAACTAATTCCCTTGCTGGTTTTGAGATCCACCTTTCCCCGGAGATTGTCTTTAGAAAATGCAGACAATGCTACAGTGTCATAACCTGTTTTTTTATTCAACAGCAACACAAATGATCAAAAAAGAAAAAGAAACAAAACAAAAGTGCAATTGAGCAACAAAATATTTGGGTGTTATGATAAAATAACTAGAACAAAACTCATACTTTATCTGTCACCAGCTGATAAGAGCTCAGAACAATGACTTTACACAACCATCATCACAAATGAAACTGTGAGATAACCATTTGTTTTTAAAAGTCAAGGGTTGAAGCTGAATGCAACCAGGAAGTCTGGATGTTTCCATTCTCTCTGTTTTGTAATGTATAACCTGGCTCTTTCCATCTCTGGATGCATGTTCATGTTGCATATTCTTTTAAAAAGATGGTTCAAGTTTATAATGCATAATTCGTGGCAACTCTTAACATTACCAACACTCTGAATGTTTAAGAATAGCCTACAGGCTTTCATTGTGATCAAAAGAGGAAAGATCAGTTGTGTTAGGTGTTTAGCTTTAAAGCAAATCACAAGTAAAAATCAAGAAATAACTCCTTTTTTTGCCTTCTTTACTCAATAGTTATTCAATTTGTATAGTATCCGGTCACAAAAGTCAACTCAAGGAACTTTAGATTGTAAGGTAAAGACTCTACAATAATATAGAGAAACCACAACAATCACACAATCAGCAAGTGCCTGGCGACAGTGGGAAGGAAAAACTCCCTTTTAACAGGAAGAAACTGGCAGCAGAACCAGGCTCAAGGCAGGGCGACCATCTGCCACAAAGGTTGGGAGTGAGGGGAGGGAGACAGAACAAAATAATACACTATAATAATCTCCCACTTTTTATCTAAAATGTAAAACTGCAGTGATTTTACAAAAAGAAAAAACAAAACACAACAAGTGCAATAAGTTTCTATAAAAGTTTATTTTAAAGACAAATATTACCAAGTACAAAAATGGGGCATAAGGTGCATACAAAAGCATTGGCTTAAATTGACAGATGGACATAACAGGGTAAAATTACAATAACTAATGCATCTCATGGAAAACCTCATTATTCTCCATCCAGAAGAATTATCCATCGTTTCCAGTTCATTGACCATTTAGGACATGAGGCGATCATGGGCAGCTACAATAAGCATCTGCCTCCTTCCAAAGAACTTTACATGAGACACATTAGACTAAAACAACAGTCAATACATACAGTTCATCTGAACACACTAACATCATCAGCATCGCAGATAGGACGCTAAGTCTTTTGTCAGTATCCCTGTCAGTGAGGCGGTTCAGAAGAACAGTCTAAGATCCAACAGACCACTTCTTCTCCAACTTTGAAATAAAATCTGGCTCTTAAACATACAGAGTGAGGTATTAAATTACACATTAAATAAAAGGCTTAAATACGTTTCATCTGTGGATCACTTGAACTGAAAGCATTCTGCGTGTGACACTTTGGAGTGCAAAAATATAGTCAAGTGTGATGAGCACGCAAATGCTTTCTCCAAGATCAACACATCTACAGTCAAGACCACAGAGTAGACCAACACCATTTAGGCCTGTAGATAAAAATAGCTGCTTTCTTTTCTACCATTCAAATGTTTGTCCATGAATTTCATCAGTAGTAACAGCAGCAGCAGCATGAAGGCCTATTCAAAGAAGACACTTTTGTCATTCAGTTAACGAAAAGAGTCTGTGCGTCAAAGTTTATGTGGGCTCTGGGATTCTACTGGCCCCAACCTCCGATGCCAAGCTCCTTCTTGTAGCGCTTGGTGAGAGAGTTAGCCTGGTCCGTGAGCTTGGACAGCACCATTTGCAGCCCGGTGAGATGGTACTGGAACTGGCTCTGCAGATTCTCGTCTTCAATCTCATCTTCCTCCTCGGATGATGAGGCTGAAGAGAGGGAGGACATCGACATCGAGGAGTGAGAGCGAGTGACTTTCATGCTCTCTTTGCGCGTCTCGTCGGAGGTGCCGTGCCTGACTCCCCACTCGATCTCCCCGCGGATAGATTTAAGCAGCTGGTAGTAGCTGTACATGTCCCCCTCGTCCTCCTCTGATTTCAGGGAGCTCATCTGGCTGTCCTCATCCAGCGGGACGTCCCGCAGCAGGCTGGGCAACAGGATGGTCTGGTCCATGTTCTTTACGGCCCCGATGAAGCTGTTCATGGCGTTGAAGAGGGAGTTTTTCTGGGTTGTGGTTTCTTGCAACTGCATCATCATCTTGGCGGTAGTTGTTTTTTTCCTCCAAACGTGAAAGCAATGATCCGAATGTCTTGTCTCGCTTTGGTCTCTTCTGTGTGTGCCCAGCTGTAATACCGCGCTGATCGGCTTTACGCAGAGGCTGCTTTTCTGTTAATGCTCCAGCGAAGATTGGCTGCCCTCAAGCAATCACGCGACTTGCTCTGGTAGTCGTGCTCGGTTCTTGAGCTTTATCGCTCAGTTGCTTGCTCTTCTCGATCGTTCTGAAACGTGTCGAAAGCGCTGGGATATATATATACACACAGGTAGTTTCAAGGCGGTGCCACAACCTGTTTGTCGAGTTCTACCAAGAGTAATTGGACCCAAATGACCTGAAATAGCACAGAGCAGAGAACAGAGGTTTGGCACTTTTTCTAGAAAAGGCGTGGCTTTACGTTGACAGGTAGACTAGAACACATTCCACAGTAAACCTCAAACACCGATGCAAAGCTCGAGAAAAAGCTCAAAATCGAGCTCAGACGTCAATTAAAGCCGACTACACGCGATGTTTCACCGTGCGTATTTACGCGTAACAATTTCATCCCAAACTTCACTTACTGTGCAACGTGCCGTCCTGTAAACCTACAGTGTACCGCTGTCTTCCGGTAAAAAAGTCGCTGAGATTACATCACCACATCCCACATTCTGTTCCGATGAAGCACACAGCTGAGGCACGTAGGGTGAGGCTGTAGCGTGCGGACCGGTATTATGAATATTCATTATCCAAGCCATCAGCCCATCACTTTGGTTTCCAGGCAAACCAATCATGACCCGGAGGCGGGACAAGTCCGAGTTTGACCAATGAGGAGACGGTAGTCGTGCAAAGAGCACAGAAGCAACACGTGGATGAAGTCTTTCCAACGATGTATATTTATAGTATAGTTATTGGAATCCTTGAGAGCTCGACCACGTAGTGCCTGTTTTCTGTATGTGAAAGACACTCGGGTAAAACTGGTACTAATGTAGAGTCACTGGGTTCATGATCTGGAGTAAAAAAAAGCACAGGCAGCAAGTCTACAGCAGTGACATCAGCAAATTATAAGCAGCAGTATAATAGAAGTATTCAGTGGTTCTTTATCTGTATTAAACGTTAGTATAAGTGTTTACTGTTGCAGGTGGAGGGGGTGTAGCCCGTGTTAAATACTTTATAAAGTTGGGTGTTTTATTCCTGAGTTTCAACGTTGGGGTGTGTCACCTGCAAAGTCATTACACAATTAATGCTTTAAGAAAGAGGGAAGAGGGGAAAGTAATGTCCTGCAACATCTATCGCTCAATTATCTTTGAATTTTAATTCCTTTTTCTCTTTGTGGATCAGGTTTTATTTGGTTTGATAGCACAGGGAAGTTGCTTGGTGTCCTCTTATGCTAATCATATACAGTTTGCTTACAGTCTATAATACTGTCAACTTGTTTTTTCATAAAGCAGTTTCTTTTTTTGGTGTATTTTGTGTACAAAATACCCATAACAGGCAGAAATACCATGGATACTGTGTATCTATGGCAACAAAAATGCAATTAAAGTAACAAAAAATGTGATTAGAGTACAAGTTTACTCGTTACTGAGTACCAGTCTCACACTAACAGAAATATAACAGGCCTGCTGAACTCCTCTCGGGGTAATTTAGTCCATAAACCAGGTGCAGCGCTGTCAAGGTTTGTGAGATTACACTTAAAATCTGAACTGTTGCACCAGCCGGTTTCCAGCAGTGGTGGTGGGTAGCTGATTTTCGTCTGCCCTTCAGCTGCTGGTAAACAGGGGAACTCCCACACAGCCCCTGCATCAGAAATAGCCCAGCATTAGTACTTGATACACTAGGTGCACCCGGTGGGAGTCTGAAATCTGAGCTTTGGTAAACACTTCTGGCCAAGGTGAAACTGTACAAACACGTTTTCCACATACCACCATCAGCAAAAATAAAATTCCGCCATGTTGACAGGCGTTAAATCAAAATGTGTTAAATCAAAACAGGGATAAGCTCATATCAACGATATTAGGATGAGTCGGAAGTTAAAGCACGGATAAAGGGGTGGCCTGAATCATGCTGTGTGTCTTGGAGATGATGTATGCGGGCACGGTTTGTTCTAGATTCTTTGTAAATGCATCAGCATTCAAGAAGTCTCACTCAGCAAGAATTGTGAGAATGTGAAGACAAAAACCTGTTTGCTGGGTTTCTGTCTCTCTGTGTTTTGTAATCTACCTACAGCTTCTCTTTGTTATGTCCCTTGTCATATCGTTTCCATCACAGTTCCTCACTGCACACCCAGTGGTGGAGGAAGTATTCCTATTTAAGTAGGGTTTCAATAGGGCAATGTAAAGAAAAAAATGTATGCGTTATTAATGAAACATACTTAAAGTATAAGAATCAAACTACTCACTACTAATTTGTACTTTTTTAAATTATAATGCAAAGGTTAGCATGACAAAACTACAATATTTCCCTGTGAAATGCAGTATGAGCAAAAAGTAGCATATAAGCATTAATTTAATGCTGCTTTTGTATATTTTTGTTGACTTTCACTGTAGTCTGTGTTTTATCATCTGTTTCAGTGCCCTAAACATATTTAAAGACAGCAATATGCAAAAGTCTCAAGCCAGCCTTCATTTCTTTATATTTTGCTAGGAAAATGAGAACTAGGCGCAGAGATTTATTGAAACGTGCAAACAGGTATAGAAATACAGTACACAAGGCCAAGAGAGAGTCTGTGCAGCTCGGACAAGCTTGAAAATCAATAGTTTGACCACCTTTATTCTTCAACACAGTAGTCTTCAGGTAGAGATCTCTGAGATTCTTTAACAATCCTTTTGTTCTGTTCTCTGTTAAAATGATCCACACTGTTTCAGTAATGTTGAGGCCTGTGTTCTGGGGAGGCCAATCCATGGCTGATAGTGTTTCTTTGTGTGTTTTTCTATTCATCTATGCCCTTTACTGCATTCTCAGTGTGTTTGGGATCATTGTCATTCTTGTCATTGTTTATCTGTTGTGTTTTAAGCCTGACATTTCTTCTTTTTCCTTTCAGTTTTCCAGTTTCCTCGAAAATCTTTTAAGGACACTCTGCACAGCATGCCGATATGTGTAAAACTGTGTTTTTCATAGATTCAACTAAAGACATGGGGACAAATGATTTCTTTTTACAACATGCGACTAGTAACAAAGTGCCTGATGATACGCCATTTCTTTGCTAAGTTGCCTCAACACTGGTTCATCCCTTGAGTTAGGTGCAATTTTTGTGCTTGAATGATTCATAGGCTTCCTCCCACCGTCCAAAGACATGCAGCTTGTGGGGATAGGTTAATTGGAAAATCCAAATTGCCACTAGGTGTGAATGTGCGAGTGAATGTGAGTGTGAATGTTGTCTGTCCCTGTGTGTTAGCCCTGCGACAGACTGGCGACCTGTCCAGGGTGTACCCCGCCTCTCGCCCTATGACAGCTGGTATAGGCTCCAGCGCCCCCCGTGACCCTGAAAAGGATAAGCGGCAGTGAATGGATGGATGGATGGATGATTCATAGGTCAGTGTTAAATGGCATAAAAAAAAACCCTGGAGAAGCCTGGAGAACTATCACTATCACAAATTAAAAGAAAGTCTAGCACCTTGGAAGGAAACTATAAAGAAAGGAGAGTGGCTCAAGATTTTTGCACAGTACTGTGCTGTAGAGTGAAGGCAAAATATCGAAGAAGTAAAAATGTGAATGCTTAAACAAAGGACCTTTTCTGGATAAAAGCAAATGTGCTTGGAGCCTTGTCCCTGTCCCACATCCCTCCTGTCCCAAAACTGCAAAGCCTCATGAAAACAAATGAACTAATCTTAGTGCTGCTTTGAAGATTAGCTGATCCCAGATCTAGTTAAGAAAAAAAAGAAGCAGGTCAGCAGAGCAAATGTGCACCACTGCAGAGGAGAGATGTGAAACTGGAGCTGGCTTTGCTTTCTCAACAGACCTGTCAGTCATGGGCCCCACCTCACTGAATTCCTCTATTCTCCCGTGAAAGGCCTTTCCACTTGTCAGAGGACGTACCGCGTCTGAATGCAACAACCAAACCCGGATCAGTTCGGGAGAGTTTCTCGATTGTGTGTCATGTCAGGAGCTGAGCATCCACCGATTACGGCGGGTGTCATCATCATCCCCGAGGCTTCAAAGAGTAAGGGAGAGAGAGGAGATAGAGGAGGAGGGGGAGGTGGTGGAGGTGGTGGGGAGAGAGGGTTGGAGTGGTGTGCTGAGCTATAGGAACAGGCAGCTTGAGTGGGAACTCTAGTACTTGTCATCACAACTGCATGTTGCTGAAAAGTGTGAGGCAGGGGTGTCTGAGTTAAGCGGGGAAGCTTGAGGCGAAGCAGCAACAGCAATTAGAACAACAACAGCTGCGAGAACAACAGCGACAACAGCTCCCATCACAAACAGACAGGTGGAATGGGGCAGGCCTCCTATTTTACTTTATAAGACAGTAAATAAGGCATCACTGTGGGGTGCAGACGGTAGGGTGTGGGTGTGTGTCTGTTTGTGTGTGTGAGAGGAAGGCGAGGAAGCTTAAGTGCTCCCCCTGCAAGTTTTGGAAATGAAATTCATAATAAGATCATATTAAAGCAGTCAAAGTAATTCCTGTCGTGGATTTAATACGATTTTTAATCAGCCATTTAAAAAAATGCAACTTGTCTTTCATACTGAACCTCGTGCGCCGCTTAAGGCTGGCAGCCATCACTGAGACAAATCAGGAGCAGCGTCCAATGTAGCACATTAGCATTTACGACAATAAATGGGAACCTTCTAATGACATAATGTTTTCAGGTAAGAAGGACTTCAGATACTTGGGATACCACGACAGGGGTTTGAAAACTTTACAACGATACTGCAGTGAGTGATTTACCTGTTTTTGTACAGTTGTTGGATTTCATGTAATATTGTAACTTATTTGTAAATTTTAAGCACATTTGGACTATTTATTTACCCCAAAAGAATTACGTTAACACGCATTTCAAAGCTGTGGACTTTTGTGTTTTTAAAAGGCCTAAAAATAATGAAGCTGTTTGAGCGTCAGGGGGGAGAATTTCGGGATTGCTGAATGTATCAACACCTTGCCACAGCGACCTTGGTTAAGATTGGTTTTTGGTTTTCTTTTCAGATTTCTGCGTCTTTGACTTATTGAATAAAACATCTTACTGATGACTGTTTGTTGTGCAATGAACTCTCTAAACTCTGCAGAGTAAACTGAACATGAAACCCATGAAAACAATGACGTATGTCCCCGGCACAGGACAATGCAACCGCTAAAGCTCATCGGAGGAAAGCCGTCCTCAGTTTTAAATATGTCACTGTGCTTTACCGACTTTGGCAGTGTCCCGATGCTTTTGAGAAAAGTCTCTGCCAAACTACAATAACTAGGTCAAGTCAAGCTGCTTAAACGAAGGCTTAAAGTGAGGTAGATGCAATTTCATAGGGAAAGAGCCTGGTGCACACCATCGAATTTAGGGGGAAAATAGGATGCGGCGTGGTTATACTAAGCTAAAATGAACGCAGTCGTAGCAGTTAACTTTTTTTTTCCATGATCGTTATTGCTCTAAACTGTTTAAGAGGGACATTGATTCAACTGTATGGTCATTTTGAGGCTGCAGGTATTGAACTTTATTGCAATACTCTGACCTAATTAACACAGCCCAACAAACGGGCTTTAAAGGATATTAAAAGAGACTTGAGGCTTTCCCACAGAGTCTGGTTATAATTTGCAGTCTGGGGGTGATGGGGGGAGGGGCGTGGGTGGAGAGGGGGCCCCCACAACTCCTGACCTCAGTAGTTTTCTCTGACCGCCCTGCTGATCCACCGCGCACTCAGAGCGGTCACATTTCCGTCTGCTGGCTCATTTCAGAAGGCAGAGACTCTAAATTCTCCTTATGTTCTGTGTTTTCTTTTTTCTTTTCTTTCTTTCTTTTTTTTAAAGTGGACTGACGATAAGCAGACTTATCTCCTCATAATTAGACCCGCTGCACTGCGCACACACCGACGCGCTCTGGAGCGGCGCTTTGTGTGTCTGCTGTGCGTGTGAGTAATAGCGCTTCCCCAGTGTATGCCTCCCTCTAGCCTATAACCCATTATGTGCAGTCGGGAGGCGGAGGCGAGGGCGAGGCAGGGCGCGGGAGGCAGCGGCACGCACGCTCCATTAGCGGACCCACTGCCGCGCCGCTCTGCCGGTAATTTGCGTAACGAGATTGGAGCGAGCCCAGTCGGTCGGCGCGGTCTCCCCGCGAGTACCAGCCTCCCTTCCCCTATCGTCGCACCGCTTTTTCCGGCCTTGTTTCCGATGCAGCCCGCAGCAGCAGCAGCTGCAGCAGGGGAGGAAAACAGACACACAGAGACCGGGGGATGTGTGTGCGGCGCTTTGACAAATGCGGTTTCCCCTCCGTGTTTTCTCCCCCCTCCCTCCGCACGCTCTCTCTCTCTCTCTCGGTGAAATCTCTCCACAGTTCCGTTTTGAGCTGATAACCAGGCGCCATCATGTGGACGAGCACGGCGTGATAAGATAAAAGAAACGGCCACCTGCCTGCGCCGTTAGCGAGTGTGCAGCGATGCGGGAAGAGCGAGCTTTTGAAAGGACTGGAAGAACATAAGCGAAATTATTTATAGGATGAGATCACTTTTAATGGAAATTTACATTTTTGTTCATTTATTTTATTTTTATTTTACTTTTTAGGGGGTATTTTATTATAACACCATATAGGTGCTTGTCGTCTATTTAGCCTACGTTTAACATGTTGTTACTTTTAATCTGATCTTTTCTCTACTTCTCGTTTAAACCGAGACCCTATACACTGGTCAAATTATGAGCTATCTAGTGAATCAAATATGGATTAGATATAATTTCCCAATTTAAAATGAATATTTTTAGTGAACCAAGTGAGGATTTTTTCGTGTTAGAAGAAGTCTTATGGAAACAACAGGAAATCATGATGCAGAACTGGCTACAATGCTGTGCAAAAGTCTTAAAAGTCAAAAGCAATAAAAACTAAAATAGACTTTATTGTAGTTTTTCTTTTTTGAAGTGGTCTTGAGGAACAGTTCTTTCTGAAGGTATTTCAAAGTTTTTCTTTGGACATTGGCTGCTTTTTCACTCATTTCCAGTGCAGTCATTGCACCTGAGCGTTTTCAAAGGAATGTTTCTTTCCACTTAACACCGACCCATGACTCATTCAAGCTTAAAAAAGACACCCTGAATTGGGATGAACCAGAACAAATTGTAAATCGTACCTTTAGGCATTTTGTTACAAGCAGCATGTCACAAAACAAATAATATCTACAGCAGGCAAACGGTATTTGAAAGTCATGTCACATTAAGAAATTTGGAAAATGTCCAAAAGAAACCTTAGAGATGCACCTTATTCTTCAGTTGTTTACTGAAGACTCATCAGAAACGGTGTCAATGAAAGAGTGGCTGTCAATGTATGTTGCCATTTTCCCAGCAGCATATAAATAAATGAGGGCTGGTTCAAAACTTTTGCACAGTACTGTAAATGAAACAAATTCCCAGTTACGTTTCTGTTGAAGCAAAAATGACCACAGTGCAAACAAAAGTGTTATTCTGTATATTTATTGATAATAAGACCACTGATGGTGACTTAGTCGATAGTAGACGGCATGGTGCAGTTCTTCTATGGGTGTCTAGTGACCCCATGTGTAAGCAGGATGGTATTACAATTTAGTATTTACAGGAAAATATCAGTTCAGAGAAAGGTAAAGTAAGTTTAAGAGTGCTGGAAAACATACATTCACTAAATAAATATACAGTTTCAAAAGCAACAAGCTTTGAAAAGCCACAACCAAATACTGACCAAAACCGAATAACAACAGGATCCACAGAGTCTAGACGCTCGCACTCTCTCGCTTACACGCACGCTCAAGGTTACAGAGATAGTCAGCTACAGAGGAACAAAGTCTCACACGCACACGCATACCGAAAGAGAGATAAAAAACCACTTGGTGAAAGTGTAAACTGAATGCCAACCGAACTCTAATAAATACACAGCTAAACTGCGCGTTACTCTCAACGAAACATCGGCCACAATTCTTTTTTTCAGTGCGGGGTCTTCCTATAAACTATTAAACAAATACAGCACAAAGTGTGGATTCAAAACTGTGACACAACATTTATACTGATTAGCATATTAGAATGAGAAACGGTATGTCATATAAATTACATTTCCGATACATATCTACAGCTGATGATGACGATGATTAAGCATGTTGCATGGCACCACACACAATACAGTAGATGAACACGTGTCTTCCTGCTAAATCTGACATCCTTTGCCGTAGCAGACCGCTGACGTTAGCTCAAACCAGCAGAAAACAATTGGCGACCCTAATGATTCGACATGACACTTGCAAGCTGTAAAGCGCTGCTCTGCGAGCTCTTAACCACTAGAACGAAGCAAAAAGTAAGATGGGTCTCTTTAAAGCTAAAATCTGCCAGTAATTTCTACATTTTCTACATATAATAACACGAACACGAGTACTAAAACATCACTAAAGTGTCAGTATGCGTCATATAAGTGCTTGTTTCCCCTTGCAGGCAACTTTCATCCTGTTTTCCATCTGTTCTCTATATCAGCAACACTCTAAATGCGCTTGCAGAGACTGTGTAAAAGTCTGGCCCTTTTTTTTGTATTTAATTCATATTCAGGTTTACAAGTATGACCCTCAAAAAACCCCAGCTGAAGCACATGTGGCCTTTGATTGCTCCTCAAAGGAAGCTGAAGAGCAGTAACCTTAACGATTACTGATTACTAGAGGTCTAATTCAGAGCCTGAAAAAACCCGGTCACACCGGTATTGAAGCAAAATCAGTACATTTAAATGAACTTGCAGTAGTGAAAAGATGTTTAGTTGATGTTTGCATGTTTTTCTGGGTTTTTTTTTTTTAATTTTAAACTGGATAGTCCAATTTTTTTCTTTAATATTTATCTATAACCCTCCTCTACCAACCAAAAAAATGTAGATACAGTTATTAGACAGCATTCAATGGTATAATCTGTGTTTTGTAGAAACTGATTGAGTTAGCATCTACACTAATCTAAGGAGCTTGGAATGACAAGCATCTGGACGTCTTTAAGTTTCCTTGAAGACGTTTCACCTCTCATCCGAGAAGCTTCTTCACTTTTAAGAGCATCTAGTAGAGAGTCCTATCAGAGTGTCCCCAAGAAGGTCATGGAACCTCTATTGATCCTCTACCTAATCACACGAGCCAAGGTGTGAAAACAGGTGTGGGCCAAGGTTTCAGGTGAACCCACTGTGAAACCTAGGCCCAGGTTGTGAGTGGGCGTTAAGGCGTCTGGGAAGGGATCTCAAAACTGGACTATAGACAGTTGGTGTCGTAAACCACCACCTCTGTTCAAAGCTGGTCGTTCACAGTGGACATAAATTGCTTCCTTAAATCCTCTTTCAAACCGTCGTTCTTCTCTGTCCGACATGTGAACACTGGCATCCTCGAAAGAGTGCCCTCTGTCCTTTAGATGCAGAGATGCCATCTACACTAATATGCTAATTGGCAATTGGTGTGACCAGGCCTTTTAGACTGACCTCAAAGGTGTGACTCGCTGAACGAACTGCATTTCATTCCATGCAAAACTAATGACAGACTGTAAAATGTGCGCAAAGTTGACCGTTATTTTGTAGTTTGGTATTTGTATCCCACACTAAAGTTTCAAAATACAATTAAACCTGTGCCATTCATTTTTAAACTACCTAAATACATTATTTCAGACAAGAAAAATATATCATGCTTTGTCTTAAGGTTAAAATAATCTTTCCCCTTCTTTTTCGGCTTCCTCACTTTTCATATAAACCCAAAACATCCTCCTCAGTGCATGTAATTAATTCACAAAGTGTCACAACCAAAGGAATACACAAGGATGAGCGACAGCAAAGTCAAATGCAACAAATGAACCTATCTAGTAAAAGGATTGCTCTCAAGCTTTAGTAAAGTCATTTAGTACAAACATGTGCAGTGTTTTTTTAAGCATGCTGCAGCCAACTGAGAAACCAAGTTTGAGCCCGCTCATCTACCCGAGACCAACACCGCTGTCCACTCAAGACAACTCTGGTCTACCTGCTTGCCGTGGGCCGTCCTGATCCGAGATATGTGCCGGTGAGCAACTTCTACATCGAGCCGCGATGGAACGTGTGGTATAGAAAGCTGTGGTGCAAGTGAGTCATGGAATGGTGCTTTACAGTAAGATACATTAAGATATTACATTAAGATCACAGGCAGAGAGACGGAGGGACGTAAATTCCAATTCGGATGTTGGGTAGAGTTTCAGGAATTTACTCTGGTCGTGTGTCAAGAGTCTTCGTCTCTAATTCTCTTCAACTCCCTCTCTGAAAGATAAAGAAGAGTTCACGCTGTAGGATAGAGAGAACAACATTTTTCTTTAAACTTATTTGGAGAGGTGATCTTTGGTTTTTAATGGCTCTTACCTGCCACCTCACATCAGCTACACCATCTCATACTGATTGGCTGTGATGATCCTGGACAGACAGCAGGCCAGCAGCATGCCAATCAGCTGAAAGACAGAAAAATCGGTGCGTTGAGGATTTATTTATACACCAAACACCAAACACGCACGCCGTCACCTGCAAAAACCTCAACTCCTACCTGTGAGAACGCAATCCCAAACGTCACTCCTGCGATAATGGCCATGTTGGTCTCCATGAAAGAAGTGACCAACTCGAAGCAGCCCTGAAACACAGGGGGCAGGTTAGTCCGCAGAGGGTACGGGGACATGTTATATGAGCAAATCAAAGGCAAGAAGGGTATGTGGGAACGTATCTGAGGCAGGTGTTAGTATATGGAGAAGGCAGGGATTTGAAAAGGCACGTGAGGACGTCTGATGTAAACACGGCTACCTTCTAACCTGTGAGATTTATCGACTATCTGACAGCAGACAAATGAGAAGCAGGAAAACAGAATACAAAAACTGACCTGGTGGTACACCTTGCTCGGGGCTACAGTCGCGTTGCGAAGGTCTTGTGGGTGGCAGTCAGAGGAGTTGAAGCAGCAGCTGGCAGGAATGCCATTTGAGGGATAATAAACGCTCTCAATCCAACTCGTGTAGTTATAAACACCACAGCAACGCAGCTGAAGAGAGGCGGAAACAGAGAAAGATCAGAATTATCCGTCGATAAATCCACATTGAAGAAGTACATCTTTAACGGCGAGTCAAACGGCGAGTTTCCTTTGTTCAACAATTTCCCACATCTTCTTATGTACATCAACCATTCACACCTACACCCACTTCAGTGTAACCAATTAGCCTAGCAAGCATTTTTTTGGACTGTGGGAGGAAGCCAGAATACCCACCCTGACACAGGAAGAACATACACACTGTAATGTTGTAAGACAATGGGTGTTAACCACCACACCACCACGCAGCGCAGTGTCATTTCGTTTTCAGCAAACGTTGCTTAAAAAGGAGTGAATTCAGCATCTGTTCAGCATCAGACCGACACACTTCAAACGCATGAGCCGTGTATGGCAGCTAAGCAACAGTGCCCATTGTTAATAGTCTTATGCCTGATTTAGACACTTTGTAAATCTTTCTAGAAAGATTTATCGGTCTACAGGAAATTAATTTCTCACTGCATGACATCCACTAACTGGGGTGGCAACGGTTTGACCCTCGGTTCTTTGAAGCCAGGCAAATGTGGGTTGTGCTGTAAAGGGCTTCGAGTCATGGATCTGATTATAATGTGATGTGGCTTTTTGTGCACAAACAGTGCTTAAAAGACAATCGTTTCATTGGCTTTGTTGGCAATAAGAAAAATAAAACGTGTACTGACATCTGTGAACCTTTAGCTTTAGTCACGTGTTTTGATTTTCTGCTGTTGGATTCTTTAGCTGTTCATTCATTCTTTATTAGCTTATGCTAAGACCATTTTTTTCATATCCTCTCTCTCTTTCTCATCCCATCTCTTGCTTCTTTCCTGCTCCAAACACATCACATCAGCTGGCAGAGGGTGTTCTTTCCACAGTTAAATCAATCTGATTTTGCCACAGTCCCTATGTGCGAGCCAATCATTTCAGTCCTGTCAAGATTTTTTAAAACTGTTCCTTCCCCTGCTGCTGTCAGCTGTCATTGCAGTGTCAAATCGATGTAAGCCTCCTCCACCCTCTTTAACTCCACTGCCTGTGGGTCTCATGAGTAGTCCTACCCTACCCCCCAGAACTCCACAATCATCCTTAACCCTTTGCTCCACTGTCATAAGCATCTGTAGACTCCAACGGTGGCGGTGGAGAAAAATACCACTTTAAAGTGACGATGTCTCATTTATTTAATCTTGAGGATGAGGGCTCACCTTGTGCTGCAAGTTATCGACGGCACGGCTCGCCTCATCCTCGGCATTGTAGTGCTTCACCGCTTCAGTGTACGTTCTGCGGAAGGTTCCCTTGATCTGCGGTTTAGGGACGATCGGAAGCACAGGCATTAACAGAGAAAGGCTGTTTACTGAGCTACAGTCTTAAAAAAGAAAGAAAATTGGTACATGCATACTGACCTCGTGGCGAAACACAAATCCAGAGATGCCCGCCACTAACTCAGCAAGGAAGACGAGTGACAGAAACATGGCATACTGCAGCGAGGGAAGGGAAGGAGGAGGGAGATTTGCATAGTTAGTGTGAAAACCCTCTGCTTTAGATGAATATCATTTGCCTATGGTTGTACTACTACACAACACACACACACACACACACACACACACACACACACACACACACACACACACACTCCAACACATTTACTTGACTGTCATTAATGGAACAAAGTGCCCTGCAGCTACCCCTCTGTGGGATAGCGGTCAACCATTATTCCCTGTATAATGTGACCTGAAGCTAATTAATCAGCATCGACACCATTCACTGCAACATAACACCCCCTCCACCCTCCCCCTCCTCCTCCAACAGCCTCTCACCAGCTTCAGCATCCATGGGCTTCCTCTGCAGGTGGCGAAGCAGCCAAACAGCCCGAAAACAATGATGACTGTCCCGGTGCCGATGAGGACGTACGGGGCGTTGGTGGAGTTGTCGGCTATCAGAGAGATGTACGGGCCCAACATCAGCTTCCCCCATACTCCCACCGCCAGCAGGATAGCTCCTGTTATCTAAAGGGTGGAGGTTGTGAGCGAGACAGATGTTAAACAGAGAAGCACGGACAACAAGAATGAAATTTGCGGAGCAGGCCTTTATTGCTGCACCTCTGCGATATTATGGTTTACAAAAAGTTGTGTTTTAGCGCCACAGCGACAGGGGGGAGGAGGAAGGGGATCAATACGGAACAAGAAAGCAGTGCAATTAGAGTAAGGAGGAGGAGACGGGAGACCGAAGACACAAATTTATCTAGAGTACAGGATGGCGATCACCTGCTTTACTCCTGCACACACACACACACACACACACACACACACACACACACACACACACACACACACACACACACACAGAGGAAGAGAGAAAAGGGAAGAGGACAAATCAAAGAAGCTCTTTGATCCGAGGCGAGACGCTTCCTCCTGTTGCGCCTCTCTTAGCATTTCAAATGAAGGCTACGGATAAAAGAGCGTGTTGTACGAGGCAGCTGAAGCGGCGTGTGTCTCAGCTGGGTATGTCTTGCTGGCATCAGAAAGAGAGCGGGGTGTGGAACGGCTGCTGATGAGCTGACTCCAGCGAGGGCCAACTCATCATCCTAACCTCCTTTCTTCCAAGAGGAGGCTGTTCGCCGTCCTGCTGCCAAGGCCCTCTGACTGGAGGGGGAGCAGCCTGTACAAAATGTCTCTGTGCAGCCTGAAACCTTTAAAGCTAATGAGAGAAATACACTCGGCTCTCTGCGGTTCCCTCTTAGCTATTAGTCACTGATGCAGAAGCGAAACAGAAATGATTAACAGCAATACGGAAACCGGGGCTGCCTGTAAATTCAGAAAAGCCTCCGCAGGTTAATGGTGGTGTTAACAACATTTACACTTTGCCCCCTTGGCAGGGTGCACACACAATGCCTTGACAAAGGTCTTTCACCATGACTAATAGGCAGCCTGTGCTTTGACTGAGCTGCTTTGTTCTGACTTGTTTGTTTGCAGGTTTTGAGCAAACCTTAGGTGTCCTTTTGACCTGTAGCTTCAGAATATAATAATAAAATGCAGTTGCGGAGTAAAATGGCTCAACGTAATTGTTGCTCATGCAAAAATGCGCTTATGAATTTTCCTATCAGCATCATGGCACGCCCAGACAATGAGGTCAGCTACGGCCTACGGCGAGGCAAAGCACTTTAACTGAACTAGTGCTGTATCTTCAAATTCCTTGTTTGAGGCTGTAAAAATAATTTGCATGAGTGATTCATCCATTAACCCCCGGGACAGACTGCCGACCTGTCCAGGGTGTACCCCGCCTCTCGCACCGTGACAGCTGAGATAGACTCCACGCATCCACGACCCTGAATTGGATAAGTGTGAGAAAAATGGACGGCTGGATGGTTCTACCTATTAAGTGTTCGATGCATCATGCAGCAGCATCGGGTCTGACAATGACTTTTTCAGCACTTTACTCCGTGCATGCACATAAGTTGACTTGTGCTGTCTTTAAATCATTTGCACTGTAACAACACACAAAGCACTACAAATTGACATATTGTAACTTTAAAGTTGATCTCAGTACAAACATGGGGCAAGAACTGATGAATGATTAATTCAGTTTCTCACTCTGTTTTGGTCTCTATCAAATAGCTGTCTTGTTATCTGCTCTACAATATTAACCACTGAGCTGCATAATTTATCTAACCCCAGTTTGATGGCGAGCATGTAGTGAAATGTAGTGCAATCACAGCTTTTTTGGCTGATACCAGTCTCACAGATTTGGAAAGAAGGTTGCTGAAAGCAGTGAGACTAAACCAAACTGTTAAAGTCACAAAACAAAAAGCTAAAAGACGCTAAAGAGCTGCAGAATCTCTGTGGCTTCATCACTACAACTCATATTATATGTACTCATCCAATTATTAGTAACAGAGTAATGCTCATATGTATAATCAGTTGTAAGTAGGCAAGGAAAAAGACTTTTGGCACCAGAAGCCTTCTGGTTTCCATCTGTGTGTGCTTATAGTTCTATTGACTATATTATGTAAATTATATTATGTTCGAGCAGGCTTGCAGGTAAACAGTCCATCTGGAGAGCAAAAGCAGGATGGCATTTGACAACTATGATCATTTTTTTTGAAACACCTTTAAACAGAAATCTTTTACAGTCATTTAATCTTGACTAAATAATAAAATTAAGCACATTTTTAGGCAACTTTCTGTGACATATGCATGGCTGTCTCTCGCCCTTATGAACTTAAATGGAACACTCTACAAATGAGAGACTTCAGAGCAGAGATGTCAAACTCATTTTCAATTGTACAGCCCACTTTGACCTTAAGTGGACCGGACAAGTGAAACTCCCACTTTTTGTCAATGTAAAGACGTTTAGCTACACATTTAATCGCTGAGATATCTAAATGTAAGATAAAGAAGTATAATTCCAACAGCACATGTCAGTTTGTTTACATGATAAATGTGTAAGATTACAGAAAAAAGTTCTGGTAACTCACTATCCAGTTTCGTTGATTTTTGTTCTTTGTTTTTCTTGATTGATGAACATTTTCTTCTTTTTCTTAACAGAAATCTCTATAATAAACAGTGAAAAACAGTCATTTAACTGTTTATCTATTACTTCGCTGCTTTGGTGCCTTATGAATGGCTGTGGGGGAGGTCTTTATCAGAGGAACAAGCGGTAAAACTTGTAATTTTTGTAAAGTACAAAAATTTATGTTCGCCATCATATTTTCAGTCATCCAGTGGACCAGATTGGAGTCTTTGCATGGCCGATTCTGGGCCCTGGGCCGTATGTTTGACACGCCTGCTTTAGACCATCAGCAAAAAATGATCGATTCGCCTACCTCTGTAATGCGATAATAATCGACGCAATTACATTTCTGTTGAGAGACTGTTTTTGGACACTTCATAGATGGACGCTTCAAATTAAATAATTGACAAAGAAATGCACTTCATCACTTCACTGATGCAAAAATCATTTAAAAAATCCAATAGTGCCATAAAGCAGCTGTGGACAGTGATTTGCAACATTACCCCCTGAAAGCCAATACAGCGGAGAGAACATTTCTGGTTCATAAAATGTATTTTTTTCTCCTCCGCACTCTCAATTTAAATCTATACTGGAAAACCAGAGGACACTGAAAGTATTCAGATAACACAATGTGATATAAAGAAAGATATATCGGCTTCGAAATGTGGAAGAAGAGAAAAAAAGCAGCATTTTTAAGAGGCTCCACAGATGCAAAAGTTGAAACACTATGACTAAATGGGATAGGTCTGCTATTACACTGTCATTTCACTCAACCCTCTTGTACAAAGTGTTGGCGAAATTGATGCAACTTAACATATGTAAGCAAGCTGTTTTTTTCAGTTCCCTGCTCAGCTGAACTGAAGGACTGCGGGCTGATGATTAGCTTCTTTAGTAATGATAGCTACTCTTTCTATTAACAGTGAATCTAATAGCCAGAGCAGACTGTCATTCCGGAGAACAGTCCTCTTGATGACGATCTACTCACTGTTTATGGCCTACGCCATCAGCGACAAAATGTCTCTCCTCAAAAGAGTTGCTGCCGCTGCATACCAATAAATGATCATCTTGTCACTGCTAAAGTGCTAATTTTAAAGTCAACTGGGAAATCAAGTCCGAGAAGCATGGGGCAAAATCATCTCGACTTCACTTCTGCTGCTGAATTTCAAACACCTCTGCCTCCTCCTCCTTCTCCACCCCCCTCCACCCACCCACCCTCGGGCGTTTTGTTTGAAATTCAATGCCCGACTGGCCACCCTGGTTCCAGCACAGAGTTTAAAACAGGTCACCCTCCTCCCTCCTCCTCCTCCTCCCTTCATCAGCCCCATAAAGAAACAGAAGGTGCAATGACAAAATATATGACTCCACCACCTGCTCTGCGTTCCCCAGCCCAGTATGTGCACACCCATGTATGTGTGTGTGTGTCTCTGAAGTATGGCGATACAGTTCTTCCCACTTATGACATTATTTGCCACGAGAAACCCATAGAAACACTTCTCCTGCACTAAACGTGGTGCCAGCGCTCTCTCCGAGCTCTGCCCTAAGGGGCTGAGGACACCCAGTGAGCTGTGAGACTCTTCTGCACTTTTGGCGCACGAAGCATGAAACCTGAAGCTGTTGATGTAAGGGAGTGCTAAAAGACCATCCAATCCAGACTAAATATAAAAGTTCACACGCGTGACACCGGTGCATGTCTACAATGTAGGAAGACACACAGCACAACTCTTCTATTCAAGAGTTTTTCGACTACAGATCCTAACTCGAAGGGCTGATCTCAGCTTTAACGTTCTACAAAGTTAGGGTTAATTCAGTTAGGATTTATTCAGGTTTTGCTCAAAGGAAAGTATTGAAGCTTTTGTTTTTTTTAGCTTTCTAGGGTGAATGTTCAGGGTGAGTGCAGAGGGGAGCTTTTAGATCATTTCCCCCTGGCTATATCTGGCTGCTACCAAAAAGACAGACAGGAATAAGTCTGTAATGCACAATTATGGCTAAAAAAAATCAGTCACACAGTACTGTGTTCAGTGCTGCCTTATGTTTATACTGTTCCCTGCATGATCATATTTGAAGACTGGGCTGATAATCAAAAGGTAAACAGAGGCAAATCCAAAGCACTGCAAATCAAACAGAGATAGCATTTCACTCCTCACTTCACGGATTAATCGCAAACTAATTTATCTCAAAATTTGGTTTTAGCGATTCCTTGAGTGATCTGCCGTATCAAATCCTCGGGAAAAGTAGTATAAGGAGCGTTAAATACAACTGAGCAGAATCTATTTTTTTTGTATTATTTTCGAATCGGAAAAAGAATTTGCTGCTTAACACCCTAGTAAAAAAAGAGCTGGCAGAAATATTGATTGTGCACTACAAATTTAAGGCTTTTGTAGCGCTGTGTTGGTTTGCATAATTTGTATTTGCGCTTTCATTATTAAGCGTGTAAAATATTCAAACAAAAGAAGGTGGGCCATGCACAGGGGGAGGATGTCCGCACACAGAAACATGCATATTCCTAAAATATAGGACTTAACAAAAACATATGGCACTTTATAAAGATGTCAAGTAAACATGATGGACATTTTTCATCATTTATATATTTATATATATATTTATAATATGCTAGGAAAATGGGAAAAAGAGTAGGAGCAGTGATGTTTTGAAACATGCTCAAACATACATAGAAACACAGAATATAAGCCAAACAGAGTTTGTACAACTCTAACAAGCTTGAATTTCAGTATTTGTTATGACAACCTTTATGCTTCAACACAGCCTGACCTCTCTTAGATATGTTTTCTTGTTATTTCTTGTTGAGGCCCGGGCTCTGGGGAGGCCCATCCATGACAAGATCTCTAACAACACTGGCGAAAAAGCCAAAACCAAACCATGACAGAACCTCCGCTGTGTTTCACAGATGGCTGTAGACACTCATTGTTTTGTACATATTGTCCATGATCTTCACCAAAAATTTCACATTTTTATTTATTGTTCTATAAGATGTGTTGCCACTGATTTTTAGTCTAGTTCCTGATAGCCTTTTAGGCATTTTTCATGGATTCATTAATAAATAAATGGTAATAAATCAAGTGCTTTTGCAAAAAAATTACTTTTAACAAAGTGAGTTAGATGCCTTTTATTATAGTTGAATGACTCATTGGTAATTATTTTGTGGCTTAACAATCAAAAATCAGTGTCCAGTGACAAACTTTGAAAGACCTTCAGGAAGTCATTTTTTAAAAAATGACAAGAAGGTCTGGCTGCTCAGAAAAAAAAAGAAAGAAAGAAAGAAAGAAGAGATGGCTCAAGACTTTTGCACAGCACTGTATCATACAACACAACAGCACAAACCCAAAGGACAACCCTAAAATTACAACTCTTCTGCATAGCCAGCAACTGAAATTGGAAAAATAAAAAAAACCTAAAACAATTATGTAGTCGATATATTATTGACTGATGTATATTGAAACACATTTGAATGATATTTCAATATAAATTAAATATCTTGTTCTGTCTTCTTCAGTGGGAGGATTTAATGAATTTCCCTGTTTATGTTATATTAAACTGAATATTTTGAGTTTATGGACTCTTGGGCAGACAAAAAATACTCTTTTTCTAAGTGTTTGCTACATAAAACAATAATTTGGAGTAATTGCTTATTGCATCACCGCTTTCAGCAAAGTGCTGGATATTTACATCCTTTCACCACAACAAAACACGGAGTCAACAAAACTAATAAGCAGTATCTGCATTAACGTCACATTTAAAGTTAGCAGGTATTTACTGCTAACAGGACTGCTGTATTTCAATATGACACTGCCACTGTGTATTTACAATCCACTATTTCAGATAGAAATACTATCCTGTTGACTACACTGCACTTATATTTGTTATGCAGCTCTACAGATTATGATTTAAAAGCTGACAAAGCGCATATAAAACACACACAACAGTTTTTATGTGGTTAGTTAAACCACATAAATCTACATTTAAATGAGTGAAACTAGTTCTGCTGCTGCGAACAGCAATACTGAAATACAGCAATAATTATGAAGTAGCGGTAAAACAATGTGAAGCTGATAGAGCTTACAGACCTTTTACTTTTCTACGCTCATTTTTGCCCTGCAGTGGAGTATTTCACAGCACTACATGATGTGCGAGGAAGGCTACAATGCCAAAATATGTCATCACAAGCAAGACACAAGCAAGACTGTAAAAAATAGGGATAAGGAAAAGAATCGATACAGCATAGTACAGAATAAATTAAAACACGTCTCGTTTGACAGGAGGCAATCTTTCTGCAAGCAGTCGCAGTCTGACTCAGACTGACTGCATTTAATCTCAAACTGCTGTCTAATTTATAAATGCAGACAGGTTCCCAACATGCTACCATCAGTCTGAATGACTCTTTATCAATTAGTGCAATTCGAAGGGTTTCGACACAACTTGGTGCCACTGGTTGTATTCTGGTTACATTCCTGTAGAACAGAAAGGTTGGTGAGCACAAATGTAATAGTTAAATGTGAGTTTATGTCTATGCAGACAGCAACGGATGTGTGATTTTTGATCATTTATCATCGGTAAACTCTGTATTATCAGAAACAGATTGCATCTCATTGCTAACTTGAGCCCCTGATGCTGTCTTACAACATTTATTCCAGGTTTTAGTCAGAGTGTTGACAATATCATTTTGAAGACAAAAAAAACAAGAAGTGAGATAACGTTATCTTATTGGATAAAACAGATCCTGAGTGTTTAACTTTGAGGACCTTATTTGCTATCGTAAAATCGCAATATTTAATATCATAAACCCTGAATCAACCCTTAGTTATCCTCTAATGGACTTATGCTGCTGGGGATTTCCATGATGCACTGAGTGTTTGTCTTTCTCTCACCAAGTGTTTATGCACCACTCTGCAATTAATTATGAGATATTATTAATCTCTGGCTATCTTCCACAGCACGTCCTCTGTCTTGTCTCCCTACCCTCACCCCCAACTGGTCGTGGCAGATGGCTGCTCCACCCTGAGGCTGGTTATGGTGGAGGGTTTCTTCTTGTTAAAAGGGAGTTTTTTCTTCCCACTGTTGCCAAATCTCTTGCTCACAGGGGGGCGTCTGATTGTTGGGGGTTTCCCTGTATTACTGTACGGCCTTTACCTTTACATAAATAAAATTAACATCAAAAAATGTAAAAAATAAAATTTTAAAAATCACAATATGGTAGAGTGAAGTGTTGTGACGATTTATAGCGGGATGTCTGGTGAGTGCCACCTTTAGTAATAAGTAATTAGTACATAATGCACTCGTTTTAAATTTGATGCCTTCACGCATTGATATGAATCAGCTAATCGCACTGATTTATCCATATTTTTGGTAGTTTATTCATAATTTGTAGTCTTTTATGTAACGTTTAAGTCTGGAGCGCAACAGAGTAGCATCATGTGCACTTGTTTCTGACGATGAAGTAAAAATAAATTCCACCACTGAGGCTACACCGACGGTGCAAGGGCCCTTTAAGAATCTATACCAGCGACCCCGAAATCTATAGTATGTGGCCGGGGAAAATGGGCTCTAACCAGGGCCTCACTGCACAGACCAGGCCCTTAACGCCGGAGTTAAACCATCGCAGTGATGTTAACATCATCCACCTCGCTAACTGATACCAACCATGATGCTATATGTGATATAAGCTACGCACTGACGCCCAGCAGCCAAAACGGGCTGTGTGTAACCTTAACCCCGTTACATAGCCCGCTAGTAGATAACAAATGTCCCACAGACGCCGAAATAGGCGGCTTAATTTCACCTGTGTGGATTATTATCAAAATTGAGCGTTTATTCAAACGACGGAATGGATCCGTCGATGATGCTGGCACTGTCCACTCCTTCATCGCGCACAACAAAAACAGAGCAGCGGCGGATTGAGATGGACTGACATCTTCCTCCGCAGGGTATTTCTTTTGTGTTTAAGAGGATAGAAAAAGGCTACCTACCCAAAATACGAACGAGTAGACGATGAGGAGAGTTTTAAGGCAGGTGATGACCGGTTTGGTCTCCATTGTGGATCTACGCTGGACCCGCTGTGGTAAAAAATTAACGGGAGCGGAAAAAAACAGAAACGTCTCCTGCGAGCTGTCGCGTTGCGCCCCTGCTCTGATGCAGCCGCACGGCGTCACTAGACCTGCTCACAGCTCTCACATCATGATCACTGCTCTTTTTCATTTAGCATCAAACAGCAGCATCGATTACTGCATGAGGCCAACAGTTTTTAATAATGCTGAATTTCCTCAGTGGCGGAAGAAAAATATAGATCCAGGTGACTCCAGTAAAAGCTTCTTAAACTGAGTGAAAATAACAAATACTCCATTAATAGTCAAAATTTACACTCCAAAGGTTATTCAGGTAAAGTGAGTACCATGCATTGGTGTGTTGTTAAGTTTGCTGACTTACAAAGAAATGAACAGTCTCTAATTTTTATGGAGAGACAGAATATCAACCAAAAAATCCAGAAAAAAAGAAACCACATTATACAAAAGTTAGAAATTGATTTTTATTTAATCCCCGAGCAAAACATGACTTAGTACTTGGTGGAAAAACTCTTGTTGCTAAGTACAGTAGTAAGATGTTTATTGTAGTAGTTGATCACCAAGTTTGCACATGTCTCAGTAGGGATTTTGTCTCACTCCCCTATTAAGGAAACTCTAAATCCTTTAGATTTCTTGAGTGCTGCTTGGCAACTTAAAGCTTCAGCCCCCTCCACAGATTTTCTGTAGGATTGTGGTCTGGAGACTGGAGACTGTGCTTCTAACCAGTCCTCTTTCTCTTGCTGGAAGAACCATGACCCATCTTTAGTGTTCTGTATGAAGGAAGGGAGTTTTTGTCCAATGTTTTATGGTACATGGCCCCATCCAGTGTGATGGGGACCCTGTACCCTTAACAGAAAAAATAGCCCCAACGTCCCAAACACAGCAGGCCCATTTGATGCCTAAGAGATCGATTTTAGTTTCATCTGACCACAACACTTTCTCCCAAGCCTTGTCTAAATCACTCAGCTGTTCACTGGAAACTTTGCGGTTGCTACAAGATTTCAATCCATTATGCTGTAGTGCGTTACCAATGGTGTTCGTGGTGACTGTGGTTCCAGCTACCTTCAGATCATTAACAAACTCCTCCAGTGTAGTTTTCAGGTGATCTGGCACTCTTTTAATAAGGCAAGATTTTGCATGGAGCTCTAGACCAAGTGAGATTGATCGTTTTAGATCTCTTCCATTTCCAAATAATCACACCAATAGTTGTTACCTTCTCACCAAGTTTCTTGATGGTGGTCCTGTAGCAAATTCGAGCCTTGCACAGCTCTACAATCCTGTTACTAACATCCTTTGACAGCTCTTTGGCCATGCTTGTGGTGGTGGAGAGATTGGAAGGGAAAAATTGAGATAGAATGAGACAGAATAATACAAAATGTGAGTACAAAAGTACTCATGTTTTGCACTCAAAAGTGCAAAATTTCCTAGAAGCTTAAAAAAAAAAATGTTGGTATATTATAATTACAACTGAAAATGTAGAAGTTCCTAGAACCCTTAGATTTTTAGTTTTTCCAAATCATCTGTGGGGCTTTAACAGCAGTACAAGCCCCCACTGCATAACAAATACTAAATGGTATGTTACCTGAGGTGAAGAAGCTCAGTGGGTCACTCAAAGCTACAAGGCTATTAGAAAAGGATTCCAAGTTCACAAGACCACTGCGCATTCCTTCATAAAGAAGTTCAAGAGCACTCCAACTATGTCAAGGTTGTAATCCCAAAGTGTCCTCAGCCTTGGCGCAAAAAGGTTGTGCTAGTCAGCAGTAATCCAAGAATGACCTTCAAGGCCATCTTGGAGACTTGTCAGCCTGAACCAGAAAGAGACTGCAGTGCACCTGTTTAGCTTTTGGAAAGCAGCGCTTAGAGTAGGGTGAAGCTTTCTAGTCATCCAGTTTGTGATCTGGCAAAACAAAACTTGAGCTGTTTGGCCACATGGTAGCAGTCTTTATATAGAGGAAAGGAGTGCATGCAATTCAATTTTGCTTCCTTTAGTACAGGCACAGGATCACGAAAAATGTGGGCTAGATTCTTGATCCTTGATGAGAACATAAAACAATCGGCCTCTTATTTGAGTTTACGCTGTAACTGTATCTCAGACACAAGGCCAAAGATATCCAGAAATAGTTCACCAATAATCATATGAAGGTTCTTGAGTGGCCTATGCTGAAAAATGAATGGCCTAAGATACTGAAAGACACAAGAAACTACAAGAAAATACATCCCTTAAACAATATTTTATTGATTATTAAAATGGGAATGGTTGATTATTAAAGCTAACATTTTGTGCACTTTGGCAGAAAAACTTGGTAAAAATTTGAGTTTTCAGTCACTGGTGTTGGAGATCTTGTCAAAATGAATTGAATTATGAACACAGAAAAGTACCATGAGGTTTTGATCACACATCCAATACCATCTGGGGAAAGCATCTAATTGGCAATAGCTTCATTTTTCAGCAACACACTGCCAATGAAAAGCATCTCTTGGATAGAAAAACACACAGTGGAACACTATCAGCCATGCATTGGTCTCCCCAGACCCTGGATTTCAACATTGTTGAAGCAGTGTGGGATCATCTTGAAAAAAAAAAACAGAAAAAAAGGCAGGCAACATAAAGAAGAATGCAAGAATGCTTTGAATGTCCTTCAAGAAGCCTGGAGAACTATTCATATAGACTCCTATAGGAGCTTGCTTCAGTGAGTTCAACAGTGTCCTAAAGATAAAGGTGGTCACACGAAATATTGTACAAACTCTGTTCTTGCCTTATGTTCTTTACTACCATGTATATCTGCACGTTTCAAAACATCACTGTCCCAACTGCCAATTTTTCTGGCAAAATATAATGACATGAGGCATGTCTCAAGATTCTTGCACAGTACTATATATAGTGTGGAAATATTATAAAAAACTTGTGTAATCATATATTAAACAGATACCTTCAGGGAGCTCTCCAGCTGCATGGGTACAGTCCTTTCAGACAAATATAGATGCACCCAGTTAACTGGCAAGCAAGTGAATGTTACTAAAAATTTCCATATACAAGAGTTTGAAAACCTTTATAGAGTTATGTATTGTTGTAAAGGAGGATATGTCATATCATGCAAAAATAAATAGCAATGTTGGCACAATGCAGATAAAATCTGGGATTTAGACTCTAATACAACATATACTATATGGTCAACTCACCTTCAAGGTGGGGACCCAAGACTACTGTCGAGATTTTAGTATCTGATTAGTTTAGAAAATGATGTTTTGTTTTGTTTATTTTTTTTTGTATATAATGACACCACTTCTTCATTTCTGTGTGAAACTGTTTCATAATTAGTTTGTGCTTGTGGCAAAAAACATGTTTTGTGAGGTCACTCAAAAGTCTAGTCAAGGCCATCCTTGCACTTTTGTGAAGGTTTTTATCTCGAGGTTGTCAGAGTGTTGTTGTTAGAGTGCAGAGGCACGGTAATCTCCTTTTTCTTTCCGTTTGACCAGTCTTTTCTAATTAGCTTCCAGTACAGTTCAGCGGTTGGAAAATTAGAGCGTACAGACGCCGCTTGACAATAAATCCACCTGCAATAAAATCTGTTTAACATTTATCGGAGAACAAACAGTCAAGGCTAGGACTGCGCTTTGTACCAATTTGTGTGATGTCTGAATAAAAGACATTTCAGACATCAAATGCACATCTGTTGACCTAGAAAAATCTATTAGCGCCTGAGCGCTACACAGGAAAAAAGAAGAACAAAAGCCAGCATCTTAGAAAATCTTACAGCTCACACAAATCGTACGGTGGTCATAGTGTATTAAGTGTAGTAAACAGGCTGATGTACCATCTCTAACCCAATACACAGACTAATCTACACTTTGCTGCGTTAACATCACACCTGCTGTCATGCCTTTTTAACCTGCACAGGAGATTTACAAAGACACCTCAACTTTTGGGATTCTGAATTAAATAGCACGTTTGAGCGCTCAATAGAAACCTGGATCGATGTCTAAATTATTCAGCAGCAGAAACACCGCTCCTGCTGTCAAGAGCCTACAGTTTTATGTCACGTGCCAATTCATGTAACACATTAAATGTTTTAAAAAAATGTTTTTAAGTCTATTACAAAGACCATAAAGGTGCCACGCGGATGAATCTGTTTAACATGCAAGCACGGTAACTATTACACCATCTACAGATGCTTTATTCATGCTGGGTTACAGCTCATTAACGTTCATTCTTGGCTCAAATGCCAACAGATCCATATCTGTTCAGCCAATAGTGTGATGCAGCTTTTTCTGGAGGAAGAAAACATAAGAGGACTTTGAGTTGGGATTTTCTTTTCTTTTTTTTTGACTAGCAGCAGCATTTCCAAGAATAGCCGGTATAGAATTACATATAAAACAAAAGGGAACATAAAAACATACCATCTGCACTCAAAAAGAAAAATTCTGTTTTTTGTCCCGTGTAATTTTGTTATACAAGTACAGTATAAAACATGAAATTAACTTGAAATTGGTCAAATGGAATTTACTTGCTTGGTATCTATTTGGTTCATACCAAGCATATTTTCCTTAATGATTAAATATTTGAATGAATAAACTTAAAAAAAAAAAAAACCCAAACATTTCAAATGTCAAATAATTGCTTCATGTTTGCCTTTTTTTGAGTGTACCTTCTATTCTGCAAGACATAAGCTGTCTAAGTATTTTCATTTAAAAAAGAAGTCAAGGATTTTTAGTGAGGTAAGTATCTTCTTTAATTTAACTAAAAACACACAAATAAACAAACAAAAAAAAATTCACGGTTCCAGTGGTCATGTCTTCTTTTCAAAAGTATGACTACATATGTTTTTCTCAATGAAACATAACATTAATTAAACACAGATATTAAAACCAACAACACAACATAAAACTTAACAGAACAGAACAGACAATCACTCAGTCAAAAGACACAAAGATATTGCGCCGTGTGCCAGTGCAACACTTTGTTCTAAACCTACCACAATATTGAGGTTCAGTTCAAGTTTGTTCAGTCAGCAATAAATACATGAGCTCCTCAAGATGTTTT
Source organism: Pelmatolapia mariae (assembly GCF_036321145.2). Classification (NCBI taxonomy): domain Eukaryota; kingdom Metazoa; phylum Chordata; class Actinopteri; order Cichliformes; family Cichlidae; genus Pelmatolapia; species Pelmatolapia mariae. Next base: position 22,798,742 of record NC_086241.1, read on the forward strand.
TTATGACACGGGGGCCTCGTGCAAGAACAGATTTGTCCCTAAGTGACAGATTTAAGAGAACTTCTCACATTTTGAAATGAAATTCATGAGAGGTCCACTCGTGCACTTTATATAGAGAAAAACTGAATCTTATTTTTGTTAATTTGAAAGACATTTTCTTTAATGTTGCCTGCCGTGCTGCAGTAATTTCACCAATATTTTTGTAAGACGGTGACCTTTTTGCAAGTCACTGTCCGGGTGCAACGTGTGTCTGATAGGATATCTAACTTGTTTAGCTGTTTTCACACCTTGAATTATTCTAGACATTACTTCACAGAGGCGCATGTGATCGGAGACAATTTTAACCTGCCAGCTCAAGCCTGTGTGAAATCAGACCGCACTAATGTGAGAATGGCGCAGCTAAATGTTCTCCTGGTGTATTCACACATTTTGTGTCTTGCCTCCTGCCTTATTTGGATGGCCCCCTCACCTACAGCAAGTCTGACTGGAAACTGTTTCCTGCTGTGTGCCACATGTAGGAAAGAACAACTATGGATAATTTTCAGATCTAATTCCCTCGACTTTTTCCAGGGATTCTTGTGTGAAAACAGCTGTACACTGTTTCAAACTGTATTCTTAGATGCTGGACTTGAAAGCTCTGCAGTGTAAAACTGTTCTTGCATGAGGTCTCGTGTATAAAACCTTATGCACATTCCCTGTGTGTATTAAGCTGGTAGTTTACATAAAAGTTCCCAGTGTGAGAGGTTTACCCAGCCTTCATCAGGTCACCTGAGTGGGCTGGATGACTGACATCTCTACAAACACAGTTCTGGACAGCAAGTGAAATTGCAGGGGTGAAGCCACCGTTTTCATGTTCCCTCAAAGGCACCAGTCTTTCTGATCCCTGATGTGCTGCCTTGTTGAAATACAAGCTCTCACTCCACTGCTGCTTTTCAAGGCCTTCAATATTTTCAAAGCTATCAGTCCTCCTTTCAAGGTTTTCGCCCCTCTGGCTCTAATCACCACCGATCTCTATACTGACCCGAACTCAGCCATCCAGGCTTCGTATTTTTCCAGGTCTGCAGCAGAAACAGACTTTGAGATCTTCTTGAGTGTCAGGGTGAAGTCCTCCATGGTCACAGGCATCTGCAGCTCTTCTTTGGACAGAGCTCGGATCTCCTCGGGGCTCAGGCCTTGGATTCGACGACGCATCGCCATCATGGAGGCGTCCCTGACGTATGTGTAAAGAAACAAGCAGGGAGTGGACAGAGAGAGACAGAAGACAGTTACTCTTGGCACGCCAAACATAATTGCACTGTTTTAAATTACACATTTGCTGTGTTTTAGCCCTGTCAGAAAGGATTGTGCCTGAGCTGTGATGAAATCCTGCAGGCTACGCTGTATGTTGGACAATGAGCATGCATCCAAGGTCAATGAAACAATGTGAGGGAGAGATGAGCAGAGACAGCTTTGGATGCATGAAATGCCTGCCATTCCTGGCAGTGGTACAGCAGAAAGGATCCCCACATCAAGGACAGGACAGTGAGGATAAAAGTCTTACACTAAAACAACTGCTACACTGCACTACAATCAAAACAGTGCTGTGTGTTTGAAGAGACAGGGCTGATAAAAACACAACAGGGACGACGTGACCTCATGATCTGACAGTCAAATTATCATTAGCGTGTGTGCAGTTACTCTTTGCATAATTTGCTTGTTTAGCAAGTAATAACAGAGTTATACATTTAGGTAGAGATGAAGCAAATTACTAGCAGCCTGTGTTCCTGAGTTGATTGGTATTTATATGGAAAGGTACTGAAAGAAGGCATTGCAGTTATGCATTAGATAAAATAATTTTTTCTCAGTTTACACCCGCACTAAATATAATGATCCTATCATTATATTTAGTGCGGGTGTGCACAGGGCCAGATTAAAGTACCACAGTGATTCAAAAATCGGAGGTTTACTAAAAAGACAACAACTTGAAACTTAAATTTAGTCTACATGCAGGTGCAGGCTCCAAAACATGACAAAGCAATAGGTGGCGATATAACCCTAACCATCCACTGACCAAAAAGGAGAGACATAAAGGCCCACACCTTTCAAATTGCAAGGCAAAATCCCTACCCCGGAAGGAGTTTTTCCAAAAGGTTGAGGCCGCTGAGCACGAAAACTGCTTTGTGGCAGTACTTGTGAAAAACAGAGAGGAAAAAGCCTGAGCTTCCAGTGTGCTAGCAGGACGATCACTGAGGAAGCAGCACTACTCTTGCTTCAGGCTTTTAAAAAAGATAAATTGCACAGCAGCATTCGTAAGCCACTCTGGATAAAGTGACTTAGGAGAATATAACATCAGTCAAAGTCTAAAGTTTTACACAGCACTCCCAAATTGGGAACTTTGCTAAAGACCCAGAGCCAATCAGAAGTTTTTAGCTCCATAGCAACAGTTTGCCATCTCACCACTTATTACATGATACCCCAACAGTGACGTGCGGTGATAACAATCTTTTAATAGTTTAGGTACGAGCATACTGAAACAAAGAACACAAAGCAGCATTTGCTTTACTGTGTTCTGTATATAAAACATGAAGCATGAACTGATAATCAGTTTCTAAAACATACACACCTGCAGACGTTGGTGATGTCTGCTCCAGAGTAGCCCTCGATCTTCTCAGCAATGAGGTCCAGATTTACGTCTGTAGCCAAATCCACCTCTCTCAGGTTGATCCTTAGAAGCTCGACACGACCAACAGCTACATCCAAATACACATACACACACAAAAATTGTTTTAATTTAAGGGCAATGCATCGGAAAACCAGTTAAGGAGAAATGGGAATGAAAAGCAGTAGAGAGGCATATAAAACAATGATTAGAAGTCCACGGTGTTACAAAGTCATCAGTCATCTTAGTTTCTGTGCTGTCAGTCTGTGTCTGCTGAGGTCACCTGAGGGCAGAGGGATGTAGATCCGCTTTTCCAGCCGTCGTCGCAAAGCTTCATCAATGTCCCAGGGGAAGTTTGTGGCAGCCAGGACCATCACCATCTTAGAGGGGTCGTCACCCTCCAGGGCTCCCCCAACACCTGCTCGCAAAAAACAACAAAACAAAATTTTCAGCTTTTTTACGCAACACATTCAGTTTCAAAGTATCTCAAAAAGTTATTTAGCTGTAATGAGGCGCCAAAGGGACAAATGCATTATGACACCTGTCCCGTTTGCTTCTAATTCAAATTTTTGCAATATCCTTGATTAATCCCTCAAACAACTTTAACAGCAAGCCACGCACAGCTTCACCTTCCTATTTCTCTAATGCACTAACCATCCATCTGAATAAGAAGTTCAGATTTGACCCTGCGGCTGGCTTCGTGTTCATCAGATGTTCCTCTCCTGCCACAGATGGAGTCGATCTCGTCTATAAAGATGGTCGTTGGCGCATAAAATCGGGCCTGAGAAGGAAGAAGTTTCGCATTGTGAGTTTCCTTTCCGCTGCAGTGCACACACATGTAAATATGAAGCGGCCGTATTCTTCTGTGCTGCTTTTATCCAAAGTGCTTTGTAATTTCACTTTGATTCACCCATTCAAAAAACATACACACACACTCACAGGGAAGGAGATAAAATGCAAGGGTTCAGCATTTTGCCCATAGGCCCAAATGCTTATTTCCACACACGCTCACCATTTCAAACAGCAGACGGACAAGTTTTTCCGACTCGCCCCTGTATTTGGAGGTCAACGTGGAGGAGGACACATTGAAGAAAGTGGTCCCACATTCTGTGGCCACGGCTTTGGCTAACATGGTTTTCCCCGTACCTGGAGGGCCGACCATTAATACACCCTAAAAAAGCAAAATGTCACACAATCTTAAAACATTAGACAAGTAAACAAATGAACCTGCACACACACACACACAGAGAAAGGATCAGGCTGCAAACACAGAAGATCAGTATTCAGATCACTACGACCATTAACAGTCGTTATATCAGTATGCGGCTCCCACATTCCTTTTAAGAACTTCATGGGAAATAGACTTAATGGCTGCCTTGTCAAGACTCACATGAGAAGATCGATACCAAGTTAAACATTACGCTAGTTGAGCACACAGGAGATTTGGGGGGAGGGGGCTAGCTCAGTCCAGATGTTAAAAAAAAGAAAAAAAATCCATTTACCAGCACCTCTAAAGCTTGCTCCTGTGAGAATAGGATATTAGTCTGAATGTGAATGGATTGCCTTCCCGTAGACTGTAATCCCTGTTTGAGACTGGATAATTGCGTGTTATTTAAAAGCCTGTGATATTAAACAAAAGTGTCAAACCCTGATTTAAATCTCCTCTATAACCATTTTTTAATATCGCTGCCACTCCGGCGTCTAACAGTTCTATATCTGCTCGGCGCCTTTTGCTACGGAGATTACAGAAACCACAAAAGGAAGCACGGCTGACATAATCCATTTCATTTTAAAGAAATTTTATTTTTATGCCTCAATCAATTTAGGCTAGTGTGTCTTATGCTGACTGCAGGACTGAGTCGAGCGACTCGGAATATAAAACAGTACTGCGGTGGGTATTGATCAGAATCTCAGCAGGAGCAGATGGGAGCGTATGTGCACCTGCATTAGGAGTAGAAACAGTCAGACGTGCTGCAGAGCACAGAACAAAACGGAACTGCGTAGACCAAAATGTGCGTGCTAATAAAACACATACCTCCACTCACCTGTGTGCTGAGAAAACAACCATTAACCTGTTTTCCTCTGCAACTGACTTATCGCTCTTTAATTTTACTTCACTTTCAGTGATTAAAAAAAGAAAAAAAAGACTATCCATCTATTTAAAGTTAGTGAAGAATTTTAATTATGCATGCCTATATAAGACAAATGAAAAGCATTGTGCTGCTATAACTCCCTCCATAAAGTATTAACCCTCACATGGTTGGGCCTCAGGGGAAGCAGTCTCACATGATGAAAGTTGAACCGAGGCTGATGCAGAAGAAGCCTCCCATCTCTGTGGAGTCTGTGGAGACTTTGACTTTGTAAAAACATTTTAGTTGGCGCATTTTACTTGTGATCAGGCTACGTGATCAGCCAATCTCCGAAGCTTACCGCTCTTTCTGAATTTAGCCAACTGCATTCTGCAGTGTATTGGTAGATGTTACCTGTTTATAGATAATATGAATGACATTACATATGCAAGTTGTTCCATTTTATCAAATGACATTTGCAGATTGGTTCTTATTCTTAAAATGTGTCTTCATCTTCCTCGTCAGTCATTTATTTGAGGCTGAAGTTATCACAAATGAAAATTATTTGATTATTTAATGGTTTTTTGTGATGTTTGTCAAGCTCTCTGTGTTAGCTTGCTCTCCCTCTCCACTCGCTGAACCTCGACTTTATGGAAATTTGCATGCATGAACACAAGACAGAAATATAAAGGAAAGCATCACTTTCTGATTCTGAACAGGCACGACTTGTTTAACATTTACTGTTAATGTTACTGTTAGGTGAGCCAAAATATTATTATTTATTGTCTTTATTTAAAATAAGCACATGTTGACTGTGAACGACTTCAACGTGATTTTATGCTGTATTTACTTGGAACTGTTAAGTTGTTGGTGGAATCTTTTATGCCACGGCAGAGTTGTTAACGTTAGAAGAGAAATGATAAGTTTGACATTTTAATTAGTCAAGTGAGAGAGAGAAATGTGCTGCATGAGGCCAAATCTCACATGATCAGATACAACGAGACGATAATTTTTTAGGAAATTATACAGGAAAGTTTGGAAACATGTGGACAGAAAGGAGCACGATAAAACAAAAGTCTGCAGAACTGAACTGAGGCTGACTTGAGTTGACAGTGATGGTGTCAACAGAAATGGTGCACTGGAATAAAGTACTAGATTTAGTGTGAAGCTAACTAGTCTTGATGTAGAAGTTGGTGTTGACCTTAACGCTCAAACTTTGATGTAGCTGGTGCAACATGCTGCAAGACACTCAAAATGGTAGGTGTGTTCCAGAACAAAGTGAGTAGCTCACAGCTGAAAAACATCTTTATAGATTTCTGCAATTACTCACTCGTTTTTTAAAACCCCCAGTAAGGAACTAGATAAAGTTTGCATGTAGAGAATATGTGAAAAATCACAGGTGTGTGTGTATGTGTGTGTACCTTCCAAGGGCGGCGAATGCCCTTAAAGAAATCAGGCATCCACATCGGCAACACCACTGCTTCTCTCAAGAGCTTCTTAGCATCTTCCAAATCAGCAATGTCATTCCTGCAGTTTACCAAAGTAATTAGCCAGCAGCACTGTTGAAATGTGTCCTCATTGCAGAACCTTAGAAGTATTATATAAGTATCAGAGGATACTTCCATACCAGTGCACGTTAGGGTTACGGGACACAATATCTCTCTCCAGCGAGTCCACTAGGTCACTGTCATATCCTGTGCCATCAAACTTCTTATGCCCTTCATCCCCCTGCACATCTCCCCCTTTCTTTCCCTAATGGAGACAAAAAGGTGGAAAAGAAACAGAACAAAAACTTGATGTGTTTGGAGCACAGACTTACTCATTTCCTATTTATCAATCTGTGCATTAAACCATGACACAGCTGGAGTCTGAACCTTGTCGTCTTTGCATTTGGTGAATCCCGGCCGGTCTGCTTTAGCGTTGGCCTGAGCACGGCCTCCCGGCCCTGCCCCTCGATGCTGCAGGCCAGGGGACTCTTTCCTCTGCTGCTTCACTCCACTGTTGGGCCGCTTTATTGGAACAGGATTCCTACAGAGACACACGCGCAGGAATATAGAAATGGATAATAGTGTGATAATAATAGGACACACCTACACAGAGAGCCATCAACCACAGGTTTCCATCGGTTTACCAAAAGTTCCTTTAGAGCATTAGTTATAAACCAGCTCTGCTACTTTTCTGCAGAGGCACATTGTGCTTGTAGAGATGAAAGTGATTATGCAAAATATGTCTCTTTGTACTTTAAAGAGCGCTTCCTTATGGAGATGTTGTGTTCCACAGAGTTTCTGGGTAGCATCACTAACAATCATCTCTGTCAAAACTGATGTTCAGTAAGTTAAATACATATATAGTTTGCCACTGAGAAAGCATTTGTAATCTGCAGTTAAAGGGGAAAAAAGTCCATATTTTGTGTTTTTGTTGTTTTAAACTCAACATGAAAAGAAAAAAAGAGAGAACTGACAAAAAGATAGCAGTCTGCAAGAATCTTTCTAAGCTTTCCTGGTATTATATGTATTATATGGAATTAATGGACTTAAAATAATACAGTTTTTCCTCCAGAATTTAGAAAGTGAGGCTAAGACACTGCACTGGGCATTTAGTTTAATAATGGGTGAGATTGGAGTATAGTTTAAAACAAAATTATAACCCAAACTTTTTGAGATCACAGTGCGACATGCTTACTATAACGCTAAATAAGAACTACTTTATGTTCTTCTTTCCAACTGATACCTCAGCTGGTATATGTTTGCTGGCTCACATATTCAAAACTTCACTTATTTATTTTAACTGACAGCAGGAAAAGAAGAAAAAAAAAATCCATGAAGCTAAAAACGTAGCTCCAACACATCCACACACCTGTGCTCTGCAGGGATGGGAGGGGGCCACACAGCTGGATCTTCTAGTCTCTCCTCTGGCTGCAGGGCTTGGATGTCAGTCGGCTTCTCTGACTTAAAGCTCTCCAGCGTTGCCATGATACTTTTCACTTGCTCGTACTCCTCAGTCAGTTCCTTACCAAGCTGGAAACAAACGGAAGAAGTGTTGTGTTTGCACTGCATCACTGACCATCCAGCTGAAAATACAGCAGCTGAACTAACAAAAACATACAAAAAAAAACACCAAGCAATGCACAATGTTAGGCAAAAAACAAAACAAAACCACAAAAACCAAAAAACTCCTTCACGAAGCAGGGCGTAAAACACAATATACACACACACACACACACACACACACACACACACACATACATACATACATATATATACATATATATATGGCCTGTGTGTGTCTGTCTGTGCAACAATTTGGGTAGTTAGTTTTAAATTCAGGATTCTCTGAGTGCCATGCTTCTCTCTTATAATGTGTTTTTCTTTTATAATGCTTTTACATGTGTTTTGTCCACCAGAGACGACCAAGCTAATAGATCGCAACAAACATGAGAAATTACACAAATTAAAACTTTCTTAAAATAATGCACCTTAAACAAAAAAAAACAGCCTTTGACATTAGAGGAAAGCTTTTCATCCAGGATTAAGTCCCACGTACATTTGAACTGAAGTCTCAGGTTCAGTAACTAATATACCAGGGGACTCACCTGTTGCCATCTGACTATAAGTGCAGGGTCTCTGAGGGACTGACAGTGCTTGTGGATCTGTTGAATGACGCCCTGGTAGTACACAATGGAGGAGTCATAGTTCCCAAGCAAGGCGTACTCACGGCCCTTCTTGGCGTTGTCACATATTTCTGCCAGATTCATGCTTAATAACAGCTACATGGAAATAAGAAACAAGCAATTGCATGACCTGATTAGTGAAACAGTAAGAGTTCAAAGGTTAATGCTAGCTCAGTGTTTCAATCTAAAGCCTCCACATTTTTATTCCTTTTATTAATATTATTATCATTACGTGTCCTCATTATAATTGAATCTTATAACAAGGTGGAGCAGCTCCTCGAATGTCGGCTGCCCATCAGATAACTCAGAAACGGCTACACCCGGTAAAGCACGTTAGTTAAGCTAGCTGATGTCGGTTTTGAATGAACGCATTTGCCCGAGGCGCTGTACCTGATCACTAAATGAAACCTCTGTTCAAATTTTTGAGCACACCCTGTAATATTACCGGCGTTAGCCCTTTGCTAGCTTGCCACTAGGCCACAGACGAGAAAACAAAACGAATCCTGTGCCAATAACCCAAACGGTACTTAATCCTCCCAGCTTGCGTTCAAATTGCCCGCAGACAAAAACACCCTACCGACGAGCTAAATTCAATTTTAATTGCGTGTTCACAGGGAAAAAAATTCTCATACCTGTATGAAAAGCCCTCGCTTGTATGTTTTTTAATCAGATGTCCAGCATTGAGGACAGTGTTACCATGGCCGCGGAGACGCCGCGCGAGGAATACAAACAGCTCTTTGCCGTGCTGCTTTCACGGATCTGCTCAAGCTGGTAAATGTGACACCCTAGACGTCGCCGATGAAAGCAATTCGGTTGCTGACCTGTGATCGCTGCTTATATATTAACGCCATTAACGCAGTGAAAATCTAACCTAGTAAGGCCTAAATTGTTAGATGTATTCTATGTATAACTACACAATTAGCTACAAGTGAAGGGTTTGCCATTTTACGTGTTTTCGCTAATTTATCAAAAGAGCTATGTCATGCACAAGTCTGCCACTGGTCGTCGCTAATGTGTCAAATACTGCAAGGTATCTTTGATTTCACTAAAAAGCTTATAGCTGTAGTTTTGGAACTTTTAATCGTGTAACACGATCCTTTTCAGGTGATTAAATGAGACTTTTTTTCCCTTAGCACAAATTAAAGTGGATCTAGATTGGCTACAGGTCATGAATTAAAATGAAAAATAAACACTTGACACACCAGCTGTGAAGCAATAACTGACAGAGCAGTCACATAACACTTTGAGTGGCAAACAACACCAGAAACATTCAGAAAACATGACACTGAAACAACCACTTTTATTGATTTGCATCTGTACAGTGTATTATTATTATTGTATACATGCAACAAATTAAACAGTCAGCTGTGGTGTTTTTCCTCAGATCCACAGAGTTTCTTTTTAGGCATGCTTTTCAAGTGAACTATGTGGAGCAGCTACATTTTATCCCTTGAGTTCTTGAGCTTTCTCCCCAAACAGCTGTCCATGTGCATGAGCTGACACAAATACATTCAATAACAGCACCAAGTCTCACACTGCACTTTTAAGAACTAAAATATCACTTCAGAACATTCAATTGCAGTGTTCGTCACAGTATCAGCATATCCTATTGGTCCCTTTAAACACACACACACAAAAACCAAATTTTCTCTTCATTAAGTTTGTCTTTTAATTGCATTGAGATCTGCAGGTACATTATAGTGCAGTAATGCTGCTGTACTGGCGACGGCTGCATATCATTTATGATCATGCATCCACTAAAGTGCGCTCTGCAATCTTCTGTTTGCAGACTCGGTGATCCGAAGTGCAGTTTGGGCTACAAATACTCGGCATAGCTCCATATGCATTCATGCATTTTACTGACTTGTTTATTTAATTTAGCTGTGCCTCATACCAGGCAGGGAAAATTGTAAAATCTTACCAAGCTTCTGTCATTTCTAGCTAACTGATATGAGAGTGCTTTGTAAATTTTAAGCCTCGGTGTTGTTGAAATCTGCTTTTCTCAGCACACTCCTGAAGGACCGCCATGATAGTATTATATAATCAAAGTACATCCATGAAGGATGTAGGTGACCTCAGCATTGACAAGTTGCTGCTTCCCGCTCTCTCTGGTTCCACATTTGCCTCAAATTGCTCTCACTGGGCTGCTTTAGTCTCAGGGGTTTGTGGCTCTTCAGCCTGTAAGCTAAAGTCAGAAAGATAGCATCCACGTTTTCCTTTTCAGACGGGTCCTTGGCTGAAGTCTCAAACAGCGGGAAGTTGTAGCTGTCAGCGAGACACTGTGCGGCTGATGTGGGAACCTCCCGGCGGTCCCTCAGGTCACACTTGTTTCCTACCATGATGCGGGGCACAAGGGGCCCCACGGAGTGCCGGCTGCACTCCTGAATCCACTCGGGGAGGCTCTCAAAGGAAGAAAGGCTGGTCACGTCGTACACAAAGATGACAGCGTGGACGCTGCGGTAGTAGTGCTCCACCATGCTCTTCCTGAAGCGCTCCTGACCTGCTGTGTCCCAAATCTGTAACTAGCACAGCAGAAACAAATGATGCCACAGAGTCCTATTTAAAGCATATGGCCAGTGTTATTTTATATTTGTGTTTTTGCCAGCCAGTTCAATAGGAGGCAGCAAAGCGTCATTCCAGCTTCCCTATTTTGTTTATGCTACTCAACTCCAACCTTCAACGTTTGTTCCTACTAAGCAGTGCTTAAATATGCTTTATGTGTGTGTGTGTGTGTGTGTGTGTGTGTGTGTAAATATACATCTCTATTTTTGCAGAGTTAAATACTGTTTTTTCTTAATGTTTCAGCATGATGCATCTTGATTTTTTTTTTCAAAACAAAGTTTTAGCAGCTTCAGGGAAACAATGGAAGGATACTACACAGCAGAATAAGCCATACATTATCACCACAGACTCAAACAACTGCTGGATTTTTGCACTTGCTCAAAAAAAATGTTGGTTAAGTTAGGATAGTTAGGACATTTTTGCAGCAGACACTTGGGCATCTTACAGAAGGAGAACCTGAGGTTTAAATTATTAAACCAGAGATGGCTGAATTCCTTTTATCGGCATTCGGGTAATGTGCATCCTGGCTCACTGCCTTTTACTCACTCACTGTCATGGTTTACTGAAACACCGACAGACAGAGCTAACGTTAGTGTCATTATAATAGACTGCATGTTCCCACTGTAATGAGTCAAATTGTCTGCTGTGGAAAGTGCTCCAAAATAGACCTTTTTTTGACAGCACCTCCAAAAATGGGTTTAAATGTGCGGGAAAAACTATTAAAAATCTACTTGGGTGACTTGTTATTGTGTTGCATCTGGATCACTTCATCAGACTGAGGCATGATCTGTTTCACTTTAACTGGAAGCTCGTAAAAAGGGGGGAAAATCTCCAGGCAAATGAGGACTATAAGCAGGCACAGAATGAAAATAAACACTTATATGTGCAAGAACAGAAATGACTATGAACTGGCTTTACACCAAGTTTCGTTATTCCCTTTCTTGTGAACAATGACAATGGCCTCATAGGGGTGACAAAGCCTTCATTTTAACAACTGGTCAAAGTAAGCTCCATCACATGCCTACAGGCTGAAAACAGACTCCAGGTCAGGCTCTGTGAGCTGACCTATAAACCTAACATAGACAAAAAAGCAGTGGACGTTCACAGGTATCTGCCGTGTGCCTTTCTTAAAATGTGGGACTTCTCACCTTGATACTCTCTCCGTCCAGCTCCAGCGTCCTCTCTCTGAAATCGACCCCGATAGTTGCCTCAGGGTTTTTCAGGAAAGTGCCCCCGCAGAACCGGTAGGTCAAACACGTCTTCCCCACATTTGAGTCTCCTATTACTATTATCTTGAAAATCCGAGCGTGTGTAGTGTCGTATTCGTGGTGAGAGGAGAGCTCCAGGGAGTCGTTTCGACTGAAAATTGTGTCAAATTCCTCCCCAGGTTTGTTTTCTATTGCCATTGCTCATCTTCTCGCGGTCTGGACGGCGCTACAGCTCTGAAATATCGCGAGACCCCAAAGGAGAGTACCTTTGAACCTATGTACTTAAATGTAGCTGTAGGCTACGTGCAGAATACAAGTAATTCATCAAATTCTTGTGTTATTTAGCTGTACACGTTATTCTGTAGAGATCCGATAGTAAACTTGCTAGAGGAAAAGAACAATTAAAAAAATCTAACGTGGAATATGGTTAGAGATTATTTTCCCCTTTCCTTTCTTTTTAATTACTCGGGGGTTTTTTTTAAATCCTATTTTGAATTGAATAAGTGGTAGAAAATAGACGAATTCAATTCTATCAAGTCCGAAAGTCAGTATTTAGTGATTTTGAAGTTGTAATGAAAAATTAGACTGTTGCCAGTCAGATACTTTCCAATAAAAATCTGATGGTGCTTTACTGCAGTCATAATTACTTTCATGAGTTTTGACTAGACCCCCAACACCGCTGGCTGAAGTAGAGCCAGCGGTGATCCATCACTTCGCAAGACACTGATTTTCAGTCCAGGTTTTATGTAATTTGGCCATACACAAAAATGACAGCATGGTTGTGCCGATTTTTTTCTGTTTCCCTTCCTTAAGATTGACCTCATGGCAGCCATCCTCTCTATTCCCGATTTGCCTTCAAGGAACAGCAACAACCCCCCGTATTTTCTTAGAAAAAACACATTTAAAAAAAAGACTAGAAAGTCTAACTGCTTGGAAAAAAAGAAATGAGGGGTGGATCAAGTCTTCCACACAGTAAATACAAGATATTTCAGAAACGTTTTTTTTAAATCTATAAATTTTTATTTTTAAAATCATGTATGCTATTATACTTATTTACATACAGACATATCACTCAACCACAAACACTTCAGTAGGTATCCTCCAAGAGCACAAATATATTAACCTCATACAAATTTGTACAACTTACAAAAAAGAAACAAAGAGAACATCTAACAATGGAAAACCATTAAACAGAGACAGTCTCAAATAAATACAAACATAAGATTTAAAAAAAAAAAAATCATTCTGCTTTTCTGTAGCAATTCAATCAGTCAACACATCATGAATGTCTCATAAAAAAGAAAAAAGTATTACCAATACTTTCATTAATGACACATTTTTCTATTAAAACTCAATCCTCCTAGAATTAGAACCTTTTTGAACTATTTTTCTGTTTTGCACCATATTAAACTCACAATACTCACAAGACCACTCTTCAGAACCCGAACCTTCCAGTTTCACCATGCAGTGGCAATAAATACGACTTCTGTAAAACTCAGCACTACACACACTTGTAGCTCTGCAGCATACACTGATGTTTATTTGACACATTTACCAAAAACAGCTTTGTAATCCACAGCCAAGCACCCCATCTACTTCAAGAAACTTCATTATTCATCAGAGAGACAGTCAGCACTCCACTCATTTAACAGTTTATTTTGTAAACCCAGCTCTGGAACCAGCAGCTCCATTTCTACCACGCCTTCGCTGCATGTCATTACCCACAGTTCCTCCCCCTTTACTTCCAAAACTGCTTGATAAAAACCCCTGACTAAGAGGCACTCATGATTATACTCTTCAGTGTTTTCAGAGGTGCTGATTCAACTTTATGGTCATTATTTTGTGTGATCCAGCATTCTGCTGATGAGGATATGTAATATTTTATCTCCACCATTTATCTCAGTAAGTGCAAATAGCATAGGGGTTGCTTGGCTGTGACAATGGCTTCTCTGCAGTCTTCTAGCAAGCAGATAAATCATCACACCCAAGCAATACTCAAAACCCCTCCCCCCCAAAAAACTGTTGCAACACACACATAAAAAATAAAGTATAGATAAGAAAACACACACATACACTCTGTGATTTCAAACACAATCATAAAACACATCTGCTGTCACCAGAACATTGTGATCGCACTACATCTAAAAAGGAACCTCTGTCATCGCAAATGGGCTAAACCTGAGAGAGTGTACAGTACATTGGCTCCTAGACTTCACGCAGCAGTTTTTGGAGCACCGCCTGTGTGTGTGTGATGTCGCTGTGTGCATCAACTACATAAAAAGGACCATAAATTTTAAAGCCCAGTTCATAACCAGTTCTTTCATAGTCATAAACAAGAGGCACTTGAGATGTCTGATATGACAAACACTCAAGCCATGATTTCACGATGATCTTAAGCTTGCATGCTCATTTATTCACTCTAAAGAGAATGGCTTACCCAAATAACTCTTCATGTAACATAATGTTAAAGCTTAACAGCGGCGCTCCACTCAGGAGTACTAGTGGGCACATTCGTACATCTTTAGGTTATTCTGTAGCTCTCTGGTACAGCTTTGTCAAGCGACATCACTCGAATGTCTCAGCTCGAGTTTGGCGTGGACAAATCTCTCACAGGCTCTACGAGCTAGGAGAGAAGGTCCTCAGGAAGCATGTGACGAAAGCATTACAGATGTGGTATCCATGTGAAACCTTTAGGTGTTGCACGCAAAAGACGCAAAGCACTACTGCTAATCCATCAGTTTTCTTTTTTTCCCTTTTCTACTCCGTAAACTTTTGTTTCACTTGCACTTTCACTGCCACTCTTTTTCCACAAGTGTAGTCCCAGAGATTCTCTGAAATTTTTGAACCAGGAAAAGCAAGGTTGGAAGTAACAGCGTTAAGTGAAGGCTCAGTTCCAGCAAGTATTGCAAAGAATTGCAATTGTTCCCAATTAGTAACCCCTGTATTTGCCCAGCAAAAATGCTGTGAAAGAGGCACAGTAAACATTTTCTCTGGTTTTATGTGTCCCAATATTAACATTACTGATCAGACGTATGAAAAGATTTTTTTTTAACAACCTGTGCTTCTCCTGACTGTTTTAACACTGAATAAATACTTCAATGCTCCCTGTTAGACAAAACCAACCTGTAAAAACCCAATAATTTAATTAATTTTGACACTGCAACACACTTCACTACCAGTTCTCATCAGAGAATGAGCTAGAGCTGCCAGAGTCTGAATCTGCGTCTGTCAGCCCGTCAAAATCCCAGTCTGCACTGGAGCCACTGTCATCGTCCTCCTCTGTGGAGAAGCTGTGGGCAGAGCTAAGGCACGCTGGGTAAACGCGCGTTGAAACACATACGGGCCCCAGCGTGGACACGTACACCGCCATGATATTCTTCCACGTGTCCCTGGCTGGGTCGTACTCGTGAATGAGGACTCTGTTCTTGTTGTGCTGCAGTAAAGTCTGAGTGAGGAGGAGCAGTTTGCCGTTGTGTTGGATCACCTGATAATTTAGAGCTCGGCTGTCGATGGGAATGTCGCCGAGTCTCTTCCACTCACCCCTAGTGGGGCTGTAGGCTTTCACCACAGGGATGTCGCACACACAGACGATCTGGTCCTGGAACACGCAGGCCTTGTGAAGCTTGTCTCGCCTCAGCGACCCACAGTGGCGCCAGCGGTTCCTCTTGGGATCGTAGCAAAGCATTCGCCTTTTGTTCACCACGTACAAGTGGTCGTGTAGAGCTACCACCTGCATTTTACCCAGAGAATGAGGCAGAGGAGCCACAAACGTCCACTGGTTCCTCTGGATGCTGTAACACTCCACCTCCTTCAGTCTGGCATCCGTCACCGGGTTTCTTCCTCCCAGAAGGTACACGTGTCCGTTGAGGTAGCCCATTCCAGAATGTATTCTGCCCAGTGGCCTCTCTGCCAACTCCTGCCAGCTGTTGAGCACAGGGTTGTAAAGCCAGAAGTGTTTCGAGAGGTGGGACGCCAAGTACAAGTTGTTTTCGGGGGTGGCACAGGCGATTAAGGACTCCATGGTGGAGCGTTTGTAATCCTGACTGCTCAGATCCTCTAAAGGAGGGGCCATGAAGTACAGGTCCTCCGAGTATGGGTCGCAACACATTATGTTATCATTAGGTAGGCCAAAGAAGAGGATCATCTCTTTTGCGCTCACACCTATTCTGTGTTTTGGCACATCCAGAGTAGCAGACACGACACAGCCGTCCTCGGGGGACTTGTTAAAAAATGATGCCAGGTATTTCTCAATGAAAGGCCTTGCCATGAGGCTCTCCAGGTAACACTTGTCCTTCTCAGTGAACAAGTTCCAGCGGACACACTTTAGCACTTGCAGCGCATCCTCTTTTTTCTGTGCTGCGTTCACCTCGATCCACTGCAGAGCAGCCGAGCACACCTTCTTCTCACAATCCACATCCAGGGTGTCCAGAGACAGCAACTCCTTCAGCTGCTTCAGGTCCAGCTCGCAAAGATCCCCCCCATTACACACCAGGCCGAAGTTCCTGGCAATGAAAGCTTGCGCATTCTCCTTCAGCTCGGGGTTATCATAGGTGTCAGCAAATTTCAGTACCCCCACACAGTTAGACAAGTCCAGTCTCCTTGTCATGAAACTGGAGCAAGCTTTCCTGATGTACTCCAGCTGGAGCATGTTGGCCGCTGCATACAGCCTCTGCACGTTACTCTCCGTGATGGTCACCCTGCCCGTGTAGCAGTAATCGATGATGACGGACATAGACTCAGGATCGACCCCGCGGATGACCACAGTTTCCTGCACGCTCTCGTTTAACCCACCGGTGAACATGCTTTTGAAGTAGGGGCTAGCAGCTGCCAGGACGTTGCGGCTGCAGAAGAAAAGTTGGTCGATGGCACCTCTGGTGGGGTTGCCGCTGTGCTCCAAAGACTCCTCTTCGCACTCAACTCCGATAGTAACGTCCCCGAGCAGCCGGCAATCGTAAAGCAACTTCAACCCGTCCATCAAACCCCGAGCGTGATTGGCGTCCTCCAGCACCTCGGGACCACTGAAGCAACTCAGCGCCGAGGCCATTGTTGCAACTTAAGCGATCAGTTAGCTATTTCACGTCGGCCAGTGTTTCAAATAGCACCGTGTGACGCGGTAAACATGCTCGGTAACGCCAAGTTCCCCGAGCTCTGACAATGACACGTCCGTTTACACGTGAAAATCAAACATAAGCAGTGTGGATAAATGCAACAGCGACTTAACAGCTGAACGGTCGCCAGGATGTCTGAAATCCGGCAGCTGTCGGCCTGTAAATGAGCATAATGTCACGGTCAAAGTAGAAAAAGACCCGCACACCACTTCCAAGGAGCTGCTTTACCGATAACGTTCATTTTCACTAAATTCCTCCTCATTGCTGTTTTCTGTTTTGAGTGTAGCAGCTAGAGCGCCGACACAAGCACAAACGTCAACACGGCCAGGATTTGAGCTACATATTCCGAGAAGAACTTCCACAATAAAGTGCAGTTGTACGTATAGATATCGCGCGTTGTTTTAGTTCATCTTTTTAAGCAGTGCTATACGCTCTGGGTGGATTTTAATATTCTATTTTGTCCACGAATCTCATTTTAAAATACGCAAATTTGTATTTTAAATAAAAATTTAAATATTAAAAAAAATCTTATTTTGAAGGCTTCTTTGATTAACTTCCACACTGGCTCGTTGCGCACTCATACAACCTTGCTTAAAAAAGAGTGCCCTCTGATTGGTTTGTGCAACTGGGTCAACTGAATTTGATTGATTGGAACATAATATGGTTCCTCCCACTACTTTCCCCTTTGCTAAAGCGGATAATTCTGGAAATTAAACAATAGACCTCTATGTCTTGTGTGTTTACTTGTATTTTTATATAATTGTGTTATAATTTTTTTAGAAACTAATACTATTTTGTAATAATCTTAATATATCTATATTTATTATATGTTTATTTGTATTTTTATGTAATTGTGTTATTTCATTTTTATATCATTACCATATTTTCAATTAATCCTTATGTATTATTTCTAATTGCTCACGTGGTCTCAGTCCTTACTGCCTTTAAGCAAAATTATTAATGTAATCCTTTTACAGTCAAATTTTACATTTTGTCCTCAGATAATAATAAACTAACTAATAGAAGTTTAGTAAACTAAATAATAAAAATAGATAATAGATTATTAAGCTGAGGTGAAGGCGGTATCATCATCTGTGGTGTCATCCTTTCATCCAACTCTCATCGTGAATCAATAAATGTGTTTTATGAGTCCCTGCTCTCAGTTAGATAGTTGTCCAGCACATATTGCCACTATAAAACCATAATATTTTAATTTAATGCTTAATAACTCCCCAAACCCCATTTATGATTAATACTGAAGTCTCATAGTCTGGCATGGGCTATTTATTTGATTTGCTGTAACACATTAGAGCTTCTTCTCTGTGGTATATGTGACAGCCAGACACTATGCATAAAAAATATGAAACATATGGATTCATACCATCATTAAAAAATCATGTCCCTTGCACTGCAGTTTAGTATATGCATCATTCAGCCACATGTGCATATTGGCCCTTTATGGTCAGATGTTTGTTTAAATGCAGTATACATATCCACCAATAATTATCTCTCCTTAAAATGGTCCCATCAGCCATACATTACTGCAGACTTTGTCATTTACACATGTGCTCTTTGTAGCCAACTATAACAACATATATACACAGTTGATCCACATAAACTGTCTTGACCTTTGTCGTTTGTACATCAATTAAAATAAATAAACTTTTTAAAATCAAAGGATTCCAAAGACAGCCTTTATCCTTATTGCAAGGCTTTAATTTCTTGCACTACAAAAAGTAGCATATATCATGATTTGTTGGTTAATTGACTCTGAGTCCGTTTGCTTCTTTGCAGTATCACATATGCACACGTAGAACACAAATCACAGACATAGCCGCAGCTACTTGCGTTTCCACCCAGGTTTAAGTAAATCTACGACTTAGGTCGTTGATTTTACGTAGTGCGTCTCGGTTGTCGATGGTCCTGTGGACTGTGATGAGGAAGGGGAAGGCAGAGGGAAGCTCCACCCTTTGACTCAGTTTCTGGTGACCCCAGTGGAGGCAGTGCAGTCTCTCAGCCAGGTCCCGTCTGCCAGCTCGCTCCAGTCCGTCTTGCAGCAGCTTGGTCTTATTTGGCTTGTCCCATGACTTCTCGTACCTGTGAATAAAGAGGAACCTCTAAAAAGTATTTCATGGAAAGAAGAGAAATTCACTGATGTATAAAAAGCAAAAAAAAAGAAAAGAAAAAAAAAAAGAACTGTATATAAGTGACAGAGTGTTTAGAGAGCCCAAGTGACCTTGGTAAAACACAAATAAGTAATTTAGGTTTCTCACATGAGATTGCTGGGCATCTACTTCAATTTTTTAAGACTACAATGATTTCAGATGACGTATAAAACTGGACTAAACACTGCTAAGATAATCAGATGTTGGCTTTTGATTTAGAAACACCAGTTTCTAAACAAAGCACACAATATTTTCAAAAGTATACACACAGACTTTACCAGCTTTCCAGCATGGCCTTGGCCTGGACACTCTTCTCTGTAGAGCTGGCGTGGAAGCGTCCTATCTCAGTTCTGTTGAAGCCGAGCTCATATGCCAAAACTGTCCACTCAAAACCAAGCTGCCTGGAAATCTCCTGCAGCGTCTTTAGATTGATCACAGCATCCTGTAAGCAAAAAAAAAAAAAAGAGGAGGGGGGGGGGGATTCCATTGAGAAAAACGATCTAGTATAAATGATCTGCGCAAAAGTGCAGATGAAAGCAGATTAGACATACCTCCTGGGCTTTGTTGGGCATTATCAAAAACTCCAAAAGGTCAGCACTGCGCACCCAATATCTGTCTTCAGGTCTGGTTTAATGATTTTGCGCAAAAGATAAAAGATAAGAGATTTTAGTCACCTTCCCTGAGGTACAGTATGTTAAAGTAGAGCGTGTTTGAGTGTTACTCTGGAGATTTAAAATCAACATACTCACTTGTTAAACATTAGTCACTCTGTGACCACCTTGTGACACTAACAGCTGCCACAGTGAATCTTCCACTTCAAACCTCAAAACCCCCTAACTGTAATGTGCTAAAACTGAATTCTACATTTATTTTTTGAGCAGTAGCTTCCATAATATCAGTGATATTAGCATTCAGATATACTTTACACTTGAAGGAATACAGGACTGAACTTGGTTTACTATTGTACTTTTACTAGGGAAGAATACAGGAATATGGTTTCGCCCTTAGACCACCGTTACTCCAAATACTTTTAAGCTGAGTCATATCTGAGTTAAAGAAGGCATATATTTTGAACTGCAGTAAGTAAAGCTACAACTCCCCATTCATCCATCCCTTCGCAACTTTTCAATGGCCAGGTCATGGGGGGCAGAGGTCTAAGTCCCCAGCCACCTGTTCCCAAACCAGCCAGGAGACATAATTTCCTTGGTCTGCTCAGGCATCTTGTCCTAGTGGGAGATGCTCAAAACAACTGGAGGCGTTCAGACATAAAAATAAAAAGAATTGCAATGACTGAGGTGTTTGTGTGTCCTAGAGAGCCTATAGTTATGTCTTCGTGGACAACATGCTCCTGGTAGGGTTTCCGCAGCTCATCACTGGCTGCAATCACTTTCCCCTTTTGCAGTTTACCTTTTTTCCCCCCTCAATTCTTTACAAACAATTTTAATGAAGAAGAATGAAAAAACGTTTTGAAATGCTTTTATTCACTTTAAAAATTCACTTCTTCTGTAATTTCTTGCCATCCATTAAAAGCATGAGGGCTCCTTGTGCAATATCACTGCAGCAGTTACGCTTATCAAAGAACATTTCGGAATTGAATGTAAACATTAAATAAAAAGAAACTAACCAAAAGATAAAGTGTGTACAAGGTCATTAATGGATCTAATACTGAATGTGTTAATCAGAATTCTGATCCAAAGTGCTGCAAGGTCCAGCCAATAACTATAACTAACATAAATTACATTACTTCTTCTTCTTTTTCACTTTTTTGTTTTTTACAGGCACGGGAAGTAACAAAATTCAAACTTCAGGTTCAACTTCATATCTGACACCACAGCCTGAAAAAAATAGTACTTCCAAAACTAATCATATGAAATCATTAAAAGCATGTACAAAAGCATGGGATATATTTTTCTAAGCTTTCGGTTGGAGAGAGACGTTTATTCTGCTCAATGCAAGAATTAACAACGACAAACCAAGAAACACATATCAGAGAGGATCTGTTTCACATTTAACAGCTGATTATCAGAGTATTGCCTGGTTGTTTCATGGTGTGTCAAGTCAAGGTTAAGATCCAGCCTGCTGGACCTGTACGCTCAACAGTCCTCACTTTGTCCTTCAGCAAGGAGTAGTGCTTATATTCATGATAATTGTCACTCTCACAGGTCTCAGCCCAAGTCTAGAGACCTGCTGAAAGAGACATTTTAAATCAGCTGGTGCCTACACATCGATACCCTGTGCACCTCTCAAATTTCAGCTTATTTGGGTTCAGTAGCAGCCATCTTTCCAGCTGCCGTCCCTCAGGGCACTCAGAGCAGCCAGGCTCTTTGGAGGAGTAAGCAAACTGCAGACAGAAAAAAAAAAACAATATTATATAAGCATATAAGTTAATCAAAGTTAAATAAAAAGATCCATCATCCCACAAAGAATCAGACCTGTGAATCCAGTGTGGCAGGTGAGAATTCTACCATTGAACCACCAATGCCACACCTAAAGATTGCTACAATGCCACTCCCCCACATACTGAAAACACTAATAGTCTGACCAGGTTTGTCATCATATACTTCAATTGATTAACCAATTCATGGCTCAGAAAATTTTATTTTACTGTCATCAGAGGATGAATTTTACCACCTCTGGTGATCCCCTGAGATAACCTTCTCATCAGGTCTAAATTTGAAGTTATCAAGTGCCTTTTTGCACATGCTCGTCAGTACTCATGTTGGTGTAGTTCCCCTTTAAACCCAAAGGAGTTAGCATATGTGTGCTTACCTGCGCGTGGGTTGGGTGATTTTACTGGGACGTGGAACGCCACTTGTTCCTATGAAGGAGGCTGGCCGAGGGAGGGAACTGCGGGGGACAGATGACTGGTTGGTGCTGGTGGGTTTGAGGGCCTGTGGTAGCAAACTAATGCTGCTGCTGGGTTTGAGGGGTTGAGGCAGCGCGGCACTGCTGGAGATGGAGTTCAGACTGGCAGAGGTGGACAGAGAGGTGGAGGTGGGTCCCTGCTGGACTGTGGGGCTTACGTAGGCTGTGGCTTTTAGAGTGTGTCGTGCTGTTGTAGGGAAACTCCCGACACTCTGGACTCGCTGACTGAGCTGGCCTGGGGAAGGAACTGAAGGAATATTATGAAGCAAAAGTGTCATACTGCAATCCCTAGATTTTAAGTTGTCATCATTAGGCTGAGCGTTAACAGTTTATAAAAGTGAGTTTTTTCCTTTCTTTGATCATTCGCACACATAAAAACAGGCGTCTTACTGGAGGATTGAAGTCGTGCAAGCCCACTCGATGAGTCAAAGCTCTGGCTGTTCCGGAGGGAGGGCATCGTTGGCAAAGAGGAGGGACCGTGGGAGGGTGGGTTGACAGGGGAAGCCAGGCATGGAATGCTGGGGACACTAGGCATGCTGGGAGCTCGGATCAGGTTGGGCATGCTTCTTCGCAGCTTGTCTATGCAACAACATCAACAAAGCTGATCAGGTATTGCAGGTGCCCAGTTGCCTTTTTTTTTTAGCTTTTCAAAGTTTTAGGAAAGTATGAAAGTAAGCACTCTCAGCAAAGATATAATGCATAGCATACTTTCCTGTAGAACCACATCCTGTAGAACCACTTTAAATTTAAGAAGAATGACACATCATATCCATTAATGAATGAATATTTTCATGTAGTCCACTCAAAATGTTGCATTATTCTTTTAACTATACTGACTTAATTTAACTTAGGACTTTAAAGAGGGGGAGAATCTAATACTTGCTCCTCAAAGTAACAGCAGTATCTGTCTTAGACTAAAACAATCAGTCAGTCATGCAATTATCTCTATAGACTGATATCTGCATATAAAGACACGCAATCTGCAGAGAAGGGACAACTGTACTTTAATAGTTTTCTGTTTCTTTTAGTCTAATTACATCTGAGCGGGCCTTGGTTGCATGCAGGTAAACAGTGTGTGAAGAGCAAAATGATTGCATTTGCTGAAACGCAATCTTAAAACACTTCGCTTAAAACACCTGATTAACATTTATCAGCGTTTATAAAGATTGACATGCTGATAGAACAGAAGTCCAAAGATACTGACTGATCCCTGAGTTTTTAACAGTCATCTATCAGATATGTTCCCAGATCAGATCAGGTCACTCACCTGTGCTATTTGTGTATGCTGTTTGTGTCTCTGTGATCAGGCTAGAGGGTCCAGAGTACTGGGAGTGTCCACTGAGTGAAAACTGATGGGTGGTTGAGCTGCGTCTGCAGTCTCTGAAACTGGAGAAGGTGTGAGAGTGGGGCAGGCTGCCCCGCTGCATAGAGCCTGTGCGGAACAGTCGAGGCTGGGGAGGTGGGAGCTGGTCGTAACCCTCGTCCTCCTCGTCCTCCTCCTCGAGATCCATCTGACTGCGCCTGAGGGTGTGCAAGGAGAAGCTGGAGCTGCGACGGCTGGCCGTGGCCGTAGCCGTGGCTGTGGCTGAGGTAGAGGCGTAGTCTTGTCGGAGGCCTACAGGGGTGACAAATCAATGCATTTGTCCGAGGAAAGCACGAACCCTGCGTGGTATAGGATACATTTCCTTCTGGAGGCGCCCCTCATTCATTATTCACTTACTGAATCGGCAGACCAGACTGATATAGGGAAGTTTATTCTGAAATGTCCTGCATAATTTAATAGCACACAAGCGCATCAAGATATCGCTTCCTTTCAACTTCGTAAAGGTCAAACATTTATGTTAGTTTCAGCCATTTATTGGCAATGTTGCACAGTAATCTTTTCCAGTCTCTCCACAAGGCAGTGCATTGCTGTTTACAACCAGAGTGGGTGTCAAACAAACACAAAAATTATGGTTGTCATGAAGAGGGAACAGTGAATTTAATAAACAGTATGTGGATACATTTGTTGTAAAAGGACTTTAAGGACTAAATATTACTTATGAACACTCTTATGAAGGTGGTTCTTATTAGCAATGACAGTTAATAGTCTGTAGTGTAAATATATGGGCGTTCACGTATTCGTTTTTAAAGCAATGTCAAACAATTTTCATGCCTTACAATAAATTTGTGGGTGGCTGCAGGTACGTAGAGAAGAACTTTATTTAGATTTCCATAAGAGCACAGTTGGTGTCTGATTAAGAACTTTTTATGCTGAGGCAAGAGTGATTTGCAGCTCCATGCCACATATCACTGTACCTGCTGGTGTCCAATCAAAACCGAAAGACTTGATTCATATGTCTCAGATAATCTCTGATGTTTGGATGACATGAACTCCAAATGTGTTTTCACTCTCGTAAAAGGACAGCATTGGCACATACTGCTTTGGCAAAGGGTCAGTTTACTATGGTAAAGGGTCACTTTAATCAGTTTACTATGAGCAGTGTTTCTACATGTTTCAAAATATCACACTTTTCCACAATCAAGTTTTCAGATTTCTCTGCAGACTTTTCAGACCACATCTGCCATCTAGATGCAAATAAAAAAATGTTTATTTTGTAAACAAAATGCCTTACTTTATATTTTATATTTTAGAAGAGAAGGAGGGTTATACAAATATAAAGCATTATATGGATGAAGCAATGTGTTAAATATTAAATTCTATGTTGTGACACTGACTGGATATTCTGACTGCAGGGTGCATTGTAAAATTATTATGGGTAATTGTATATAAAAACTATATTTTTAGATAGGTGCAGATATATAATTATAGATCAAAGCATGAATATGTATATATTCATGTAGAAAGAGACTGTGTATTAGATATGTATATTTATTTATAGATAGTGCATATGTAAATATTAGGCTATATAATCAGGGACACAAATATATGATGAATTAAAAAGGGGAAAAGGAAGTGAACAGGAAATGGTAGATATTTGGGGGATTTCAGTCAATGGGGTTTCATCACAATAATATAATACTGTAGTTGTCTTTTATTTCGTTCTTGTGTGACTTTCTTTCAGTTATTAACATTTGATACTTAAATGTTCAAAATAAAGATTTCATTCATCCATGTATTCTGACTACATTCTATATATGTGCGGTTAGTTCATACCAATCATTTAACCCAAAACTCAAACAAGTTAAATGCACAGTATTTTACTCAAGCTGACCAATGAAAATTAGTTGGACAAAAGAAGGTACGGTTTACCTTCCTTTCCTCCATCACTAAGTAACTTATATGTTGGTTATTGTGATGTGACTGTGATGTTTTGTTCAGGGATCTTCCAGTTTCACACAGTTTCAGGCACTTGTGCAGAGCTGTTTTCCAGTCCTGTGATGCACAGGCGTAGAGGCAGCTCTGCGTAGGAGTGCGCTATGAGTCGGGTGCCGTACTTCTTGCCTTCCTTTTCTCGACTGTAGCCCACGCTTTCTAACACATTGGTAAACATTTTGGCTGCGATGGCTCCCTGCTTCAAACGCCTTGAAAAACATTCTGCTTATATCATTTTATTAGCAGAGATGAGAAGAAATTAAGAGGAGCAGTCTAGAAACATTAACAGTTTCCTATATTTTGCTTTTCTAGCTCATTCAATTATTTGCTGTAACAGTTCTACAAAGCCTAGCAAAGTGGCTCTGCAATCAGCTGCTTTCCTTTGCGGAAGGCATAATTCAAACCACCGACCACATCCCTACGTCAGAATATAAAGTGGACAAAAGCACGATCTGACAATACCATTCCAACCCATCGCGACCTCTATCTGTAGCAGCGTTTCCTCAAATTTCTCATATTTTCCCTCACATTTTGTATGAAACATCTAAACAGTCTACTCACTCTCCTCCTGAAGTCGTGCCATGACCTCCACATCTGTCATGTCCTGCAGTTTGTAGCTCATGGAGATCGAGTCATCTTCCAGCTCTGACACACCCACCTCGCTGTCCAGGGAAGACTGAGGGGTAATCGCCGCATGCCGACGGCCCGCGTCTAAAAAAAACAAAAACAAAACAAAAACATGCAAGTCAACATCCCAACATTCACTTTCAATGCATTTCTCTGACCGCGTCTCTGAGTTGTGAAATATATGTGTACATAACTGTCGCAGATGGATGGTAACTCACACCTGATGAAACTGCAGAAATTAATGACACGGCAGAGGAGACGTGTTGCGGGTGATTTCTTACTGTGGAGAGTGGAGTTTGACAGGAAGGTGGGTGTTCTGTCAGCGAGGCTGCAGCTGGCCCTGAGAGGGAGACTCGGCTGGAGATAGGACTGACCAGATGACAGCAACGGAGCTTCAAAGGAGAAAATCACAGCACGAGAGAGAAGAAATTCAATCACTGATGACTAGCCTAACCTGCACTCTCTGCTGTTTGTGTTAATATAGAACACAGATGAACGAGCTGAAGGAGCTGTCTTCTGGTGGAGTCTGAAAGTGCTCGTCTCCATCTGTTTGAGGCTATGACCTTATAATCTCCTCCCTGCAGTTTGGTGTAATCTGATTGTAAACTCCAAGGAGCAGGTTGTTTAAGAATCTGGGTTATGTAGCGAGTTCCAAAAGCATTTTGGAAGCAACAGATGCTTTTGGCTCTATGTTGTTATTACTTTTGGATGCAACATGAGACAACAACTATGAGGTCAGCGGAAAGGGTTTTAATACGAGCAATGACGATTATTGTGCCCTAAAGGCTAAAAGGCTTTGAATGTTGCCAATGCAAAATTTTAGCTTTTGCATTATGTGAATTTTTTCCCGTCATTTGCTTTGTTTTGTGATGTTGTTAGATTTTGTTTTCAAAGGGTTAGAGACGCAGGTTTGAGCTGCCTCGCAAAAGTTGCCCAATTTAAAGAGAAACGAGATTAAACATTACCGTCAAGGTGTCACTGTGTTAGCATGCTTCAATTCATTTTAATTAATTAATTAATTAATTAAGCCACAATCACTCTTTAAAAAAGAAAACTGTTTTCTTTAATGTTTCATTATCGCCCAGTCACATTAGAGTAAAACCTGGATGGCAACATCCAATTACCTGGTGATTGCACTGATAATTTTTGCTTTCAACCAATTGATTGGCCCTAGATGCATAGAGCATGCAACTCCCTCAACTTCTGGGCAACCAGAGGAATGTCAACTGCAAAGGTCTGGTGGGAGGCAACCTGTCTCAGACTGCCATCCTGTCTGCAAGGTGTCACTTTGCAATAGAGGATTTGTTTCCGCTGGTTGTGTTCTGGTTAAATTCAACTAATTGCAGACGTGGTCCTCGTCTCCATTTCAAAAACAATGAGATCACAAGTTTATTGTACACTTTGATCGTGCCACAGTCTCCAAAGGCTGTTTCATCTAGTATGACTGTACCATTGTTGAAATCACTTCCAAGCATCTTTATTTATAAGGGCCAAATCACAGTCACCTCGACGCACTTTATATTGTAAGTTAAAGACCCAGTGGACTGGCTATGTATGTGTGTGAATGTGCAAACCCATTATGATTCATCTTTGTCTGTAGAAGATCATCAAATCAAACAGTTTTTGAGAGATTTCAGTTTGGGCCAAATCGGGGAACCAACCAACAAACTTTCATTTCCATCCACAGACCAACTCTGACAGCATGCTTACAAATAAGATGATAAGAAACGTAATAACCCCCCACCCCAAAATAATGGCTCTTTTAAATAGTGAAACTTACCATTTAACAAACATTTAACATTAGTTTGTTTAGTGATTTCAGTTTGTAGGTAGGTACATACTGACTCACACCCACTAAGCCTACCAGAGGTAAGAGTGTCTGTTTTGTGGTTAGCAGGAATCAGACGTGTATTGGTGTTACCTGAGGACTCGGTTAGTGCAGCAGGTTTAGTGTAAGGCAGGATGGGGCAGCTGAGGGTGGAGAGCCCCTCTATGCAGCTGTACGGACGAACGGAGGACACTCCTCGCCACCGCTTTGCTAGAGACAGGATTGCAGGGAAGGGCATGTTAGTCTCTGATTGCTTTAGCATGTAGCACAAACATACAGTACATGGGTTATATATTTTATGACACTCTGGCCAAATGTTAATCTGCTTCTAGCAGATCAGTACTGACCTTGCAAATGTCTGAGCTCGGACAGAAGAGGCTCATACAGTAAGACGAGGTTTAGCTTACCACTGCGGCTTATTGGGCTAAACCGCAGTTATTTTTTGGCTAGGTCTCAGGATAAGCAGGGATTGTGCATGTAGGCTACAATCCATTCCCAAAATCAGAATTAGATTTACTATGAACTAGTTTTTTTGGTGTACACGGTTCATTTATAGTCCTTAAATGTGATTTTCACTACTTTATTCATTTTATGGTTCAACACTACAATAACATGCACTTTATTAATGGCAACTAAGAGCATTTGGGTTTGGGTTACCAGATTGTTTGCTGTCATATCTATTAATTGCTGATAAATAGCCATTAAAGCAATTAGTTGCAATATAAAAAACCCTAGCTACAGGGTACACCTTTAGAGGATGATACTATTATTCTCATTAATTAATGCCAACTAGCAGTGAGTAAATTCAGCTTGGTTACATAACGTGCATTCAGTGTGTCTGATTGGTAGTCTGAGAGGGTTACACCTGACAAAGTGGAGCGTTCGGCACTCCTGACACAAATAAGCTCAAACTCCGCTGGATGAAACTAGCATTCACAGCCAGTTGCACCAACAATGGCTGCTGGCTCTCAAATACAAGGATGTATTCATGACCCCGAGGAGGAGAGCCAGCCTTCCCCGAATACAGCTTCAAAGGAGGAAGAGAACCGTCAACGGCACAAACACACACCAAAAAACATCAACACAGACACTAACAAATATGCATTATCAGGTCACAGTGTGGAGACCACCCACAATTAATATGAAAATATTCCATCACAGGAAATTCTTTCGGATATTAAAGTCAAAGCACGCAGGTGAGCAGCATATAGAGTGGAAAGTATGAGCTTTGAAAGTACAAGTCTCTTGCACAGGCTCTTGGTGCAGGGAGTGCTGAGCGAATCTGACTCGACAACCCATTTAATGTAAGCATGTTTCTATGGTAACCATATCCCCATGCATGAGAGCAGAAACTATAAAGCACCAGATCTGAAACTGGGTCCAGCAGCAAATATATATTTGATAGCACGCAAGTATATGAGGCGTAAGGATTTTGGATTTAGGTTAGCTCGTACATATGTCCCATTATCATTTCTGAAACCTCAATAAACCCCTTGCCCCACTTAGTGGAAACATGCTTAGAGAAAAGGATATTATAGCATGCAAAGACTTTGCTTTGGTCTGCCATGAGTAAAGGTTATGCAGCTGTTAGTAAAACAAAAACTGTGAGGATAATGACAGAGACCGTGTTAAAATGAAAGCAATGGTGGATAAAATGCACCGTCATTCTCAGCAGTAATATTGTTGGTAACTAAGTTGGGTTTCAACCATCTAATCCTTAAACTACTTTTGTTTCAATGACTTTGCTAAAACAGTATTAACATATACATTTAGCACAAAAACTAAGGAAATTTGAGTTTGGTCGACTATTTCTTTGTTGTAACAATGCTTCTTGACGATAACTGTTGGAAAGTCTGTTTATTTCCCCTTAAATGTTGCCATATTTGCAAGAAAAATGCATTTGTGTGTTGAGCAGCACAGCTGAGTATGTAGGTTGCGCCTGTGAAAAGCTGGTGACCAGCATGTGAGGAGGAGGTGGAAGGCTATTGTGGCCGTGTATGTTTCCTATACATGCTACAAAGGCCCCTGTTTGTTAAATGAATACATTGTTAAGCTGTCAGTATGTCTTGTTTCTTCAGACTTCAATCATCCAATCCAATAAACAACACGAAACAAGACTCAAAAGCAGAATGAGCTGTTTGCTGTTGGCAGAGAAGATCTGGATGGTTTTCATAGATTTGGTAAAAACTCAGAATCAGTATGAAACTGCAGTGATTCAATCAGGCCGGCTGCAAACTGCAGACATACCTGTGATACTAGTTCTTCATTCAAGAAAGTGACAACAGCTGTACGACATATATGTAAGTGACAGAGTTAAAATCAGCATGTGTTTTATGGGAATGTTTTTTACCAGAAGAAGCTATGGAGAAAGAAAATTTAAGGCTGTTAGATGTAGTCATCTTACTTTGATCAGCCATAAAGCATATAGACCAGCACAGGC
Organism: Pelmatolapia mariae; assembly: GCF_036321145.2. Lineage (NCBI taxonomy): Eukaryota > Metazoa > Chordata > Actinopteri > Cichliformes > Cichlidae > Pelmatolapia > Pelmatolapia mariae. Next base: position 22,829,238 of record NC_086241.1, read on the forward strand.
CAAAACTGAAAGGCTGTTAATGTGCTCATGGGCATATTGTTATTAATATACATGCTTTTAATATAATATCAATAGTCTATGTTTTAATATCATAGTTACTGTCACTACGGAAACAACATTTGATTCAAAGACTAAGTAGCTACAATAATAACAGATTTATCGATTCTAGATAATCACAATAATCAAACTGTTATGATCTAAAACAGATAAAGGAAAAGATAAAATCTGATTAAGACTGGATCGTCCATTATGAAATCTCATACAGCACAATATTTGTAATATTTCATGCTTAATTCTCATAATGTTGTATGTGAAAACTATGAGTGGATTGAGTTATGAGTTACTCGTGAAAATAGGTAATTAGGTGACATATAAGTCTCGTAAAATGTATATCAAATATAATGTTTTTTTAATAATTTATTTTCGCAGGCTACACTTTATACTTTATTTTTTATTTATAACCTGTATTTAAATTTAAAATGTAAAAATTCCATCACTTAAAATATACTTTTTTCATAAAATCCAGTAAAATCAGGCTGTTATTAGAGGTTCAGATGGTGCAATGATGATAACTTAATGAAAGCTTTATAATTATTTCTGCATTATTTTGCAGTGAACACAAGGTTTAGCCTTTCATGAACACACATCAAGCTCTTCCAAGGTGATCTTTCTTTAATTCATGTATAAATATCTTCATCTTTAGTGGATCTTAAGTACAGCCTGAGATGTGTACACGTGAGTCCTCTGCTACTCCAGAAATAACCACTCACTGGGAACACAGGGTGAAGTAAAACTCACAACTTTAAAGAGAGAGCGAGTGAAATGTTGGAGCCGGTGAGCTCTGTGCAGTGAAAACCTCCCACGGTTCACACGCTGCAGAAGAAATTCTGCTGCACATGGAAACATTTTGTGTGAAGTGTTTTTCAGCTTATGATCACATTTCAGCAGCCAGCGAGGCAGATGTGGCCACAGATGAAGACTGCTAATCCTGGGGCTAAGTACACTGTACCTTGGTCCAGTCTGTGACAGAGGGTCATTTTAGCGAGCTCCACCTCAGGCCCCGGGTGGTCCAGTACCTGCCTGCACCACTGGAGAGGGCTGAGGAAACTGTGGCCCTGCAGCTTAGCTTTGGGACTCACATACAGCCTGGAAAATGCAGCAAAAAAACAGTTAGATCTTGTCAACTTTACAGGAAGCCCGTGTTGTTGTTTTTACACAAAAAACACAGATGATAAATTAACTCAGGGCTGCTGTGTATTTGCAGTGCAATCAAAAAATAGTTGCTAGAGAGCAAAGAAAATAAATAGCAGCTCAAGATCTCAAAGAGTGTGTTTTACAGCCCCAACATTTCTCAGCTGCTATTACCCAGTGAAATAAAACCACTGTGGCTGTGTGATTTTTATACAATCCAAATGCCAACCAAATGCCCTAAAAGTTTCTACAACATGGGAAGAATCTCTGGGACCCAGACCTGGAACAGCAGCAGAAAATGGACGGACCAAATGCATAGACTTGCAAATGGCAATGTTATCTTTTCTGTTGTGAAATTTAGTCAATGATCAATTAGATGGAATTTATTTTCATGCTGTACATGAAATTATCAACCTATTTATCAGCAAATCTCTTCTTCTTCTTCTTTCTTTACAGATCGCCACAGCACATCTTCTGCCTCCATCTCACCCTATCCCCAACCATGAGTGAAAATAATTTAATTGACCTTTATCGTCAGCCAGAAAAGAAATTAAATAAATCCCAAGAAATCCCACGTTTGTCACTGTGTGTGTGTGCCTGAAAATCCTAGTATACTAGGTTCCCAGACTGAAGCTAAATATCTAAGGAAAAGAAAACTTGCCAGACAGAACTGGCCTTTTTTCCCCTCCAGCAACTAGGCCACAGCATTACACTGACTTGGGGGTGGAAGGGTAATTGTGTTAAATGTAGTAAAGCTATACCAGCACAGCGGCTGAACTGTATCTCATCAGCACTGCATTCAGCTGTGTGCTACATTTTCCACATCGTCACACCAGATACATAAAGCTGGAAACGGTTCAGCAGTCAGATACCTTAGTCTACAGCCTGTGCTTCAAAGTAGTTCAGCCTATGGCTGAACACAACACACAAAGCCGAGCTGTTTGATCAGAGGCTGAAGGGGGTCATTGTTTCTAATTTCATCCAGCGCTGCCTACTCTGAATAGATACCTATGCTGCACGCACAGTGCATGCTGGGATGCCCAAAGCTTGTGTCAGATCTGGTTTTTATTGTTTTGCTCCTCGTGTAAGAATCACTCTATTTGCCAGAGTCTGTAAGTCTGTTCCACCAAAACAGATGCAATCAATACATACGATACATGACATACACTGCCTCAAAATGATGGCTGGTTCACTGTCATGTGGCCCATGAAGCATGTATTAGGGTCAGACCAACAGAGGGGGAAACTGACTTTCACTGTAAATTCAAACAAGGCATGTAATGAACTGGTAGACATAAACAGAGCAGTTACCAGCTATCAGGCTCTAAGACGGGGAGCACGACGTTGAGGTCCAAAATCTCAACCTCATCCAAAACAGTCGTGTCTCCAGCGGCGCCGCTGTCCTCCACAGCGGCATCAGGAGACGCCGAGCTCGGCTGAAAATAGGCGAAAGGTTCCTCCGCTGAGCCTCGAGGTGCGGGGACACTTGAAACGTCATATTTAGCAGAAAAGCTGTCGCTCGCGCACGCCGTACCCCCGTGCAGACACGACAACGAGGTCTGAAGATGAGGGCCGATGGAGCAATTGTTTACAGCGTTCGCTCGAGTCCGCAATTGTTCGTTTTGCTTCTCCAATTTTCGCACCAGTTCCTGCAGCTTGAGCACCTCGAGCTCCGCGCTGGTAATTTTATTGTTGCCATTGACGTCTGCCATCATCTGGGGGTTCAACACCTCTGCTTCCATTTGGTAAAAAACACATTGAGATGGGCGGAAAAATAAAGCACGGCCTGCCTGCAGAGGGTCCTCTTCTATTCAGAGAGGGTGTCCAGATTCCCCCCTTTAAGCTGCTACACACACTCTCACAGATACACACTGATGATGCTGCTGCTGCTGGGATGACTGCACAGGCTCCATCTGATTGGTCAGCAGCTTGGAGTTCAACTCCCATCGCACCACTGCTGAGGAAGTATTTATTATAGGCACACACAGAGCGGATAGCCTGAATGTTATCCTCAAGCTACACTTTCGGTCTTGCACAAAAAAAAAAACTAAAACAAAAAAAAACTAAAAACAAAAAAAAAAACCCAATATAAGTCGCCCAGTACAACTGTGGGGGACATTTAAAAATAGTCCCGACAAGACTAATTGAAAAAGTAAGCTGGCATTACAGTAAATAATACAGGAATAGTGTCATTTGATTAGTACGACAGAGGACCACACAGACATTTATTTTTAAAAAAGAACAAAAAAGTAGCTACAGCATTGGCAACCACTTCAATATGTACTCCTGTTTCGCTGCTTGTTAATGCAATTATGTTTGCAGGTACATTTAAGCATGCAGACATGGTCAAGACAACCTGCTGAAGTTGCAACATAGCATGAGATTGGAAAGGAAAGGTGATTTAAGTGACTTTGGCGTGGTTGCTGGACAGCCTAGTCTCAGTATTAGAGAAACTGCTGATCTGCTGGGATTTTCCCACACAACCATCTCTAGTGTTTACAGAAAATGGTGGAAGTGAGCAAAACGTCTGTGGGTCAAAAAGCCTCGTTGATGTCAGAGGGTCAGAGGAACATAACCAGATTGCTTTGAGCTGATAAGAAGGCACCAGTCACTGAAATAAACAATCGTTACACCCAAAGTATGCAGAAGAGCATCTCTGAACATACAACGTGATGAACCTAAAGGGTGCACACACTCACCAAAAATGCGCCATAGTGATTTGAAAAATGTTGCCTGGTTTGATGAGTCTCGGGTTTTTTCTGTATTCAGATGGCGGAGTCATAAATTGTAACAAATGCGCAACGTGTAAGACCAGCAGCAGAAGGCCACACCAGGTTTCACTCGTTAAGCTCAGGCTACAGTTTCCATGGATCACCAAAAGTGGACATCCCTTTATGACTACAGTGTATCCATACTCTGAAGGCTGCTTCTAGCAGGATAACGTGCCATGTCACAAATCATCTCAAACTGCTTTCTTGTTACTTGAGCATGACCACAAGTTCAATGTACTCAAATGACCTCCAGAGTCACCAGTTCTCATCCACCGATTTACTAACAGGAGATTTTCATTATATGCAACTGATAAATCTGCAGCAACTGTCTGATGCTGTCATTACAATGTTCGGCCTCTTTAGAAGTTCAAATTTAGCTTAATTTAGTGCTTATTATGCGCTATGTCACTAAAATAAAATATGATATAGCTTCTTGAATACAAATTAATTGGGCTAATTGAGTTGCATGGCAAAGCTAGAAGGATATCTCATGCAGAAAAGATGTTGAAGACTAAAATATGTATCCAATATACAGTGGATATATAAAATCGATGTAATGTTTCTTTTTTAATAATGTAAACTCAAAATCTTCAATAAAAAGTCTTAATAAAATATGAAAGCATAATATTTTTGCACATAAGTGAAGACCGCAAACCAAATCAAGTTCCTGAACCCACTAAATTAACCAAACAGTGCAGAAGACATGAGTTTGTTGATAAATTTTTATGATAATATATTGTATAATTATCCTAAAATTGTCAAATATATCAAGTTTCATTAACTGTAAATTATGACTTTAATGGTTAGATTACATTTCACTGGTATATAATTAATTAAACACAAAAGTCTTAAAAGAAGTAGAATATTTTAATTTTATTAGATAAAGACACTTTATAGCTTTTATTGCACAAAGAAAAAGCCCCCGGCCCTCAATATTGCAATGTATCGTTTTAGAATGAAGTTTCCCTACAAAATGCAAGCCAAAGACAATAAGAGCTGATATGGTGCATAGAGGTAGATACAGAAACACCAATATCAAGGCAACACAGCTACTATATATTTTATTATATACTGCATTCATGTTATTAAAACGTAACTGTCATTTCAAAAAACACCCACATAAAGACTTGTCAGCTCATTGTAATGCTAGTCCATGAGATCCCATGACACCCAAAGCTGATAATCAATAATCCATTAAGTATATTTGGAGCATCAGCGTCGCCATTTTTCTGTGGGGGAAGGATATGCAATTTGAACCAAGACATTTTGAAATTAAAACAAATAGAGTAATACATACGGTACAAATATTTAGTTACTGGAGCTTTACATTCAGGAAAATGAAGAAATCCTAATAATTACTTACCTTTGGTGACCTCAAAGCAGTTCGAACAGTGCACCATACGCTTGTAAATCCACAAGCTGTCCCCAGCCTTTAGATTACCCAGAGTAATGTTACACACCTCACACTGCCAAAACACAAATGCTCACATGAGGAAACAGAATCCTGAGACAACAATGGCTGTATACATCAAAAATATTCTGTGAGGTCTTAATAATTAGGAGTTCATGAGTCACCGGTAATTTCAAAACAATACTAAGACTTTACTTTGGTAAAGTATTGACATAGTTGTTTTTCAACCACTGCTTGTTGTTGACCAAAGAAAGGAAAGCCCCATCTTAAAATTATTTTACTCACTTTAAAGCAGGAAGCATGGCATTTCATATTTATGTCATCCAGGACCATCTTGGCATCACCAGTGAAGGGCTTACGGCAGACTGTGCACAGATCTTTCTCTAGCACTGTCCTGTGTGGGACAAAGATTTATCAAGAGTTTACATTAGAGTAAAAGAAAAGTGACTGTATATATGTGTTCTTGATTTAATTCTATTAATTTTGTTTTGGTTTTATTTAAATAACACCAAATCACAGCAACAGTTGCCTCAGTGCACTTATATTTTAAGGTAAACCATGCAATAATACAGAGAAAACCCCAACCCCAGTCAGACGGGAAAATCTCCCTTTTAACAGGAAGAAAACTCTGGCAGAACCAAACTCAGGGAGGAAGACAGGATAAAAGACACATCGGGGGAGTGTGACATTGGAAACTGTCTTTTAAAAATGTATCAGCCAATGATCCATACTCAGTTTAAGTTGAATCAGGGTCTGGGGTGGCAGTGTTGAGTTACCACTATTTTAGTGATGTTAAAAATCTCATAAGGGATTCCCACTGAATTTTTTTATAGGTAGTCCATAGTCTGAAAGACTATGGTGAACCTTATTGACCTGCTGTCAATATCAAGTTTACCTTCTTAACTTTCAGCAAACTATAATACCAACAATTGGATGGATTGGTGCAAAAACAATTACAGCAGAAATAAATGGTCCCCTAATTCTACCTCAAACAGCTCGAATTTTTTTCGATTGCCTTGAATGCTGAGCAATGCCCCCTACAGCTAGTTAGGTTTTTAAACAAACACGTGATCTTTAGGTTTACTTTAGGTGTATTTGCTAAAAAGCAATTATTAACATGCTGACATGCTGTATTAAGGTGGTTAATGTGATAGATGCTTAAAATCTGCATATCAGCATATTAGCATGCCGATATTCATGCTTTGCTCAAAGCAACACTGTATCCAAGTACAGCTTCACTGAGCTTCTAGATGACAGTCAGTCTGCACACTTATTTCCACACAAATGTTTTCACTGTCTAAAAAGGCTATTGCTGCCCGATTCCTACCTTTCAGGAGCTGCATACGCACTCTTCACGGAAGACTTTGAGTAGATTGGCTCTGACAGAATGTCATCTGATCTGCTGAGAGAGTTAATGAGAGAGTGTTGTTTTACTAACTCATACAGTGTTTGTGTGCCAGTGATAAGTGTTGGATTCGTTTGTTCAAAAAATAACTTAATACCTGCGGCTCCTGTATGATGTAGAAGAGTAGACGGAGGGACTTGTGATACTGGTGTACTCATAACTGTAAAAAGATAAAATGGCCCAGAGATGACATGTGGAGTTTAGAATATGTTTAGCGCATACTGTTTATAATGTCTTTGTTTGCTTTGCTTCATACCTGGAGTCTGGTCTGGAGTAAGTATAAGTGTTGCGGTTGCTGCTATAGTCATCACTGAGTATGAAAAAAGGGAACAAATCAGGAATAATAGAAAGAGTACAGCCACGCTGCACTATATTTTTATAACAAAAGGTTGAGAGACAGTGATAATAATTACCTGGTAGTTATGGTATAGGAGGTGGTGCGAGTGGAGGGTATATCACTTGAGTATGAACTGTAGCTATAAAGAGGCAATGGAATTAGTTTGATAAGAAAGAGCTGGATGTAGAAAATATTGTTATGATTAAATAAATTAGAGTTTGATGAGGTATACAGAAACAGAAATTCTAAAGGAGAATAATAATAATTTGAATAAGTAAATGGGTAATCCATGAGTGCTCTGTTAGTTTACCTGGAGAGGCTGCGGGTAGAGGATGTTGACACTGGAGAGGGGCTTTCTCCTCTAAATGACAAGATAAACGAAAAAGGTCAATTTGACAAAACTACACACAAACTACACCATTTTTTGGTCATTTTTGTCATTCATTTCTACTGCTTACCCTCTGCTGCTCTCCACAGTGACAGTCTCTGTCTTTTTGATGCTTGAGCTGCTAAAATGGCAAAATGTGAGGTTTCATCCACCACAATGGTGAAATAGTTGTTTTGTTTTTTTAATGACTAAATGCTCGCTGAGATGTCTCACCTGATTGGGGAAGAGGAATCAGATCTGATGGAAGTAGGCAGCAGGGTGTCATACAGGTGATCCTCAGCTCTGCAATGACAGAAATGTAAATTTAGTGATTATACTGTATATGCAGTTCTTATTTTTTAATTATGTTTTCTTTTGTACAACAGTTGAGGTTTATACAAGGTTTATCTTACTTAAAGGAAGTCTTTGTGGGGGTTGTAGTTTTAAAAACATCACTGAAAAAGTAAAAAGAACACCAAACATTTTACTATACTGTTTGTGCATTTATATCAGTGCCACTGTTTGTGTATTGTGCTGCAGTAACTTACTCATCATAGCTGCTTTTCACTGTCACAGTCTTAGTAGTGGACACGATTGATTTGCTGTGATGAAGCCAAAATCAGGTATTACATAATGATCAGTAATGTATGACTATAGTGTCAAATTAAACAGCATCAATTTACTTACTTTAAATGATCTCAATACATCATTTATAAGAACATACCTAATATATAACATATAAGGTATACTGTGACGTGCATTGTGTGCTTTTCAGCAACTCTACTTTCTGTTATGAAAACATTCATTGCTGGCCACTGGAAGCGACATCATTAAATTCAATAACAATTGCAACAATTTATTATATTTTTATTATAGCGTGTATAAAGGCTAAATGGGAGGACTCATAATGAAAGAGTGTATGCATTACCTGTCATCACCCTTGACTGAACCTGGAATGAGTGTATCATAGAGTTGGTCTTTAGCACTGCAACAGACAAAAGTAAGATACATTGTTAGTCATTTTTAATCACATTTTGCTACGTTGAGCTTGGAAGCTCCCTAAACTTTATGATACTAATAAATATTTTTTTAAATCTCTGGCATATTACAAAGTTTAATAAAAGTCATTTACATGGAGTCATGACGTCAGCAAACTTAGCCATGTCAGGAATATTTAGATTCCTGAACATTTACTGCAAAAAACACTAATCATATTCACTCCCACTGCTCTGTCAGATGTGTTGTGTATACTATTTATTTTCAAATGGTTTATTGATCAGCTATGCTTTGTTAAACACTAAAGGAGACTAATACAGAGGTCTGGGGGACAACTACATTGTGGTAGCTCAATGTTTTGGACAAAAGTACATCTCATGGCACAGTTCAATATCAGATAGTAGAATGACAAATTAAATTTATTGTTATATAAAAAATTACTTTTATCTGACTAATTTGAATATGTCATCTTAACAGTATACAGCCCCCCACCCCCACCCCCCCCCCACCCCCACTAGGATGGTACTCACTTTGTGTCGGTGCTGCTTTTCACTGTCACAGTCTTAGTTGTGGAGACAGTTGTTTTGCTGCATAGAGAAAAATGTGTTTTACTGAGAATGTAATTACTGAAATCATCGTGCCATGACCAATATAATCTAAGTTCTGGGCTTCACCTCTCTGTGGGTGACAGATCATCCTGGATGGATGAGGGGAGGTGTGTGTCATAAACTTTGTCCTCCGAACTGCACAGAACAATAAAATATAAACAAATCTGAAATTGCAGGTGACACATGGATTATCATTCTACACTAACTGAATAATCTGTGTCTTACTCTTTGGTGAGGGTAACAGTTGTCTCCGTCACTTTGGGTGTCGTTAAGGTAGGTGAGTAGGGTTGGTATTCTTGCCTGTTTGGAAAGATGGGGAAAAACTCAGCCTCTCATGTAGTATGATGTGCTTATATGTGGCCCCTTTAAGAAACTCTAAATATACATCTAAGTGCTGCAATTTTTTAATATGCTTTTAAAATACTGGGTTAGCTTGTAAAGCAAAAGGTGTTGTGAACTATTATATCTGAAGGCTCAACCTTACTGGCCTATGACTTCTAAGTGAAAGTAGCAATAAGTCAGTATGAAAATATTCAATGTTCAGTATACTACTAAATCCTAGTTTTAGCTATACATATATACAGTGACATTGTATATTCTATGAAAAACTAATTACACCTTTCATGTTTTCATTAAATTTAAGAGGGTAAATTGCAGTAAGGAACTGATAATCAAATACACTTAATTGATCACTCAACCTGACTGACATGATGTTGCAGGATATAAGACTGTCCACAAACCTCAGTGAACGACTAACGACTCGTGACTGATAAAATCATTCGAAAATGTATTACTTCAAGTTTTTGCTGCTAAAGGTTGTTCTACAAGCTAATGAATCCGTGTGGGTACTTAGTGTTTTACAGGACTGCATAGAGTCCTGTCAAGAGTTTCCTTCTCACAGGACTGGTGTATAAGTTCTGGCAAGTACAGTCTGATATTATTACTTCACAGGGTCATTATGATTGATTTCATTCCATAAAAACAATTGTTAAATGTTGTACTTAGTTTCAGTGGAGCTCTTTTTTAACTAATTGATGTATACCTGGGTAGTCTAACCTGTAATGATTAAAAGTGATGTTGGTCATGTTACTAAATATACTTGTTAGTTGCTTGACTTCAGATTCAACAGCCTGATGAGTGACGATGATGCTGTTTCTCATACTGAGGGTAAATAATTAAAGTATTGCTTCTACTATAAATCACACCATTATTTTTACCCTTTGCTGGAAGTCCTGACCCGCTCAGAGAATGTCCCAGAGTTGATTGGAGTTTTAGTCACAGGAGACCTATAAAGGCAAATAAATGTCAATAATATGATGCGGATTACATGTGTAATAATGTAACTTGATGCAGTGTTCCGTACTTGACGCTTTGGGTGGTGGTAATAGTGGTCTCAGTGGTTGATCCATCCTTGGTGACTGTGGTTGTTTTGGTGCTGAAAAAAGAGAGACGTGAAACCCATTTACTTAACGTGTCATTGTAATGCATTAACTTGTTGGTGTGTTCATGCATTCCTTGTGTACCTTGTCTTTGGATACTCTGTCACAGTAGTCTTGGTTGTGGTGGTGCTGCATGGACATGCGAAATACAAAATTACACATTATATTAATTTCTCCTCTGTTGAGTATTGCATTAGCTGTATTAGACTGGAGCTTTACGTACATGGTGGGCGAATCTGCCTTCACAGATGAATATGTGCTGCAACAAAGAGGCAGATCATTCAGGTGATTTCCTATTCAAAAATTCCAGAAAGAGTAAATTTTGTGTTATGAGTTGCTTTACAAAAATGTACCTTTTAGTGTAGGAGGTCTTAGTGGAAGGAAGAGTGCTGCAAAAGAGAAAAAAAACCTCTTACTTAACCTCATGCCTTGAATTGCACAAATTAATAATAACAAAGCTGTAATAAAACTATGACTGTAATAGAAGAAAACTGTACTAACTTGGTCTTCAGGTCATTTTGCTTTCCACCGAACCTTCAGTGAGAGAAATAACACATTATTGTTCCTGCCATTTATATGGCTTTTATTTAAATATATCACATATGTCACACAAATGGTACCTCTTGCTGAGCTCTTGCACAGATGTAGCTGTGTTGCCTGGTTTGGTGGATTTTTCTTCTTCGGGCTCTACACTGTGAGAAATGCATAAAAATTTACAGGATGCAAAAGAATAAGAGACTCTTTTCTTAACTTGAAACCAGTCATCAGAGAACATATTAGTGTTCCTTCATTTGTCTGCAAATTAAGGTGAATTTAAATGTTTGTTTTACCTCGCAAGAGTTTCATTGGATTTGTATCGGCCTAGAACACTTCTGGCGAAGTTTGGATCTTGGCTGTATGAGAAAAAAAACTATTTACACAGAGATGACTCAATGCTGTGACTCGCAAGAGGAATGTGAGAAGGCCTTTTTTTAAGGTTGAAAGAAATCTGAGCTTTGACCCAAAAGTCACACCCAACAATTCTGCCATTCCCTAAATGCATGTGTGAGTAAGCATCTGGGTTTTAACTTTTATCCTTGGTGTACTTACTCAACAGGTTCATCCTCATCATCTGGTTTTCTGATCCAGCTGTTGTCTTTTAGAAGAGACGTCTTGCCTGGTAATACAGGACAGAAAAAACTTAAACATTTATTATTCATTTACTTAATTAAGTAACACACTGTTTTTAAGGATTTAAAAGTTAATACCTGTTTAACAGAACATAATAGAACCATTTAAAAACTAATTAGCACACTGCTCCTGAAAATTAAATGAGGAAGGTATTTATAAAGTTTTCTAATCAATGAATACCCTTTTTTTTTTGCATCTAAGGTCTTGTCTTTACTGCTGCACACTGCAACAACTGCACATTGCTCTATTCGAGCTGTGGTTTCTCTCACTGTGATGCACTTAAAAATTAAATTAAAATATAGCATGTATGGGGCCAACATAAGTACTGGGCTTGTGCATTTGTAAGTATTTTAAGTCTTAGATGAAATAAACTACTCTGTTTTTAAAATTGATTGGTTTATTATTTGTAATTCGAATTTCTGTATCATTTATATCACTATTAATATACAAAATTATATATCTTTATATATTTATAATATGCAATATATCTTTCAGTCTATTTTACTGTTTTTCCCCCATTGTTTTTATTTTGACAAATTCTTTTTAGTTTACATACTCATTTTGACTACAAGCAATAATCTAACCTATTTCAGTGAGTGCAATAATAAAGGGAAACAATTTCATGCATGTTTTAAATATATTAAGTATATTATTAACATAATTAATATGCAACAGAGTCATATAACTACTGGAACCTTTCAGTCTTGCATCTGCTATTTTAAAAATCCACATTACATAGAATTTGCTTCGTAAATTTTATTCTTTGATATTTCTCAACTTACCAGTTTTGTAAGCGCTCATTTTGAAATTTTACCTGTAAGTGTGAAACAACAAGAACATTGATGACGTAACAGAAAAAAAAGGAGCACAGCTCATTAGCCACTGGGTGGCACGCTAGGCTAAAACCTTTCATGTGCCGTTGGTGTCTTTATGCTGCATAATGAAGTGAACAAGTAATCACTACTTTCTGCCATCTGTATACTTGTGTCATGAGCACACACATGCCCTTAATGGACAGACTGGATTTATGAGCTTGCCTTGTTGGGTTTGAAACTGCGTCTGTAGTAAATCAAAAGTTCTGTTTAACACTCAGGAAATATTAAGCTTAAACTGGTTAGTCTTGATTTGTACCCACATGTAAGACACACCCACCCACAACACACCTTCTCCAAACACGCCTTTGTCATCAAAACAGAGACCTTTTGCTGAAGAAAGGCGTGACAGGCCACAGGCTATCGATGATAAAGATTGCGCCCTTTCATCTGCACCCTCCAGGACGAACATACATCATAAACCTCAAGGTAGACTTACAACCCCAACAGAAGTTATTACTGTAAATGGCATATTTGTCTGTTCATGAGTCACATTAGGGGTTTTTTTTTACTGGATATTTAATTATCGGACAATAACAACAACAACAACAACAACAACAATCTTCTAGTTTCTAAAAGATAATTTAAATGTTTTCAGATAAGATATCATAAAACAGATCAAATCTCTCATCCAGTGGTTTATCAGATCTGTTGTGAGAAAAAACATTAAAGGCAGAATATGCTCCTTCAACATACACTCAAAAAACGTTTATGCCCAAAATGCTGACTTTAAGTAATTTGATTACATGTAAAGTTTCCATGTAATTTTGTTACATAAGTACAATTTAAAATGTTACATTTAATGGAATCTGATCAAATGAATTTCACTTGATTTTATACATTCTGTTTTTACCAAGCATATTCTCCTTGACTATGACTAATTTTTTGAATAAAAAAAACTTTTGATTTTATCGCTTTCATCACATTTCACTCAAAATAATTTCTTCATCTTTATTTAGGATGATTGTTTTGAGTGTACAACTGCAAATCAGTCTGTTCTGACTCCTCTTTGTATCTGTAAGGCACGCATTATTTCCTCAAAAGAAATGCAATCTGACATGAACGCTACAATGATATCATTACATAACCCGACAGACAGTGTGTTCTCTGATTTATTTTCCTTTACGCCTCAATGCAAAACACCATCTCAAAAAACTCGTCTCATATACAATCTCAATTTATTGAGTGTATTTTTAATACCTCTGAAGTATCATTACACACAGTTTCAGCTAAAATAAATGATTGATAAAACATTCACACGCAGAGAAAGGGTACATACCTCCACAGAAACCTCTTTGACTTGATGGAAAACTCTCACTTCCAGCTCAGGTCTCAACACCTGTCTGTCACGCTACACAATCACACCCTTGTCATTCCTTCTGCTTTAAACCTTAAGGGAGTGGAGATTCAAGGCCACCCACGGGCGTGGCTTTACGGAAGAATCAGAGAATAGGTTTTCTCTCTCTGTCGCTCTCATTCTACATGTTTCTATCTCCGTCATCAGTGTTTCCTAATTGCTTGTTTTTCGAGAAACATGGAACTGGGTGGAGCGCTGAAATACCTGCAGCTCAACTTGAGTGATGAGGAAGCAAACCTCCAATGTGGGTGTGGGATTCTCTCTGTCCTAATCCTATTACATGCTTGAACTTGCATAAATATATTTTTAACACTAGAAAGTAATCTTGGGGTTTTTTATGCTCATTGTGGTATAATGTAAATTGAAGATAGAATTATAAAGCATGCGCACACACTTCAGTCACTTCATTAGGTACACTTCTAACCAAATTAATCCAGTATGGTAGCTCTGCTATAAATTCCACCTATTAAGAATCCTCTACATTTTTGCTGATGTTGTCAGTAGGTGATAATTCTATTGGGGTCATGAGGCTGAGAGTGTACTCGGTTGCCTGTCATTTTAAATGTAAATGCTGCCTGTGGTGGTGTTTTTATTGCATTCAGTTATGCAGATAGACTAAATGAAGTGGCTTGTGGGTGTATTTGAATATTTTTGGAGGCTTTTTAGCATTTAGTACGACAGTTAAGAGTAAAGCTTGGAGATAGACAGCACCAAATGGCATGGTGCAGGTTCAAACCCGAGCCTTTGCAATAGCCCTACAGCTGAACGTAGGGAGCTCAACCAGAACCCTGTGTTTTTAATGTTTAATGTAGATTTCTGAAGGAGTTGCCAAAGGTACCAGTTATACCAACTTAACATGCAAAACCAGGATGTTAAACTTGTTTTATACTGTGGGTCACATACAACACACTTTGATCTTAAGTGGGCCGGACAAGTGACACTGCACACTTAACCCTTGCACTAACTTAATATAATGAAAAAAGTGCAGTTTCAACAGTATGTCTCTATTTTTCTCCATGATTAAAAAAAATTCTGCTGTAGTAAATGAAACTTATCTGCTTATCTTTGGGCTTAAAATGTAAGAAATAAATGTGTAAAATTACAGAAAAGGCTCTGGTAGCTCATTGCACAGACTGTCCAGTAATCTTTTCTTTCTTTCTTTCTTTCTTTCTTTCTTTCTTTCTTTCTTTCTTTTTTTTTTTTTTTTACTGTGGACCCATTGTGAAAAACAGAAATTCCTCGTAAATGTCTTTAGCAGATATTGAAAAAGTGTTATCTTCTCTCATTTACTAATTACTTTCATGTAGCGCGAACCTCCATGGAGGAAGTCTTTATCACTAACAAAAGCTGTAAAACCTACAAAAGTACAGTTAAAATTTCAAAACTGGTGCCCTCCTTCATTGAATTGGGGTCTCCCCACAGGTCTTATGTTTGAACCTCTGGGTAAAAGGATTACCCCGCTATATAACCATGTATCAACATTCCCTTGACTTTATAGCACTTTGGATGGGAGTGGATACTTTACACGTGTATAGTAATAAAAGTACTTGTTATCTAACATCACCGAGGTCCAATAAAATTTCACAACAACCCAAACTCAGACCTTATGCCTTTGAGGTCTGGTCACAAAGCAGCTTGGCTACTGATGATTGATTAGCTGTTTCTGCTGCCTTAAACATTTAGACTTTGAACAAGATTTCTTCTGATATGGCGTGTAGTTCAGCTGATTAATAATGTGTCCTGCCAGCCAAACCGACATACCTGACTTGCTCAATGACAGACTTGGGAGGTCTCAGACCGATGCTTAAGAATGTCAAGTGACAGTCAGTCTTGAAGCATGAATGTCACACTGTCTGTGTGTGAGCTTGATTATTGGGAGTGCCGTCTTTTGAATGGTCATAGGTATGAAAGGTGCATAACATCCATGGGTGTGACAACACAATACTGATAGGTGAAATCCTCCTAGTCACAGCGACAGTACGAGAGGAATGCAGGCTATCCAGACCTGACTTAAAGGTTAAAGCAGTCTGAAGCAAAGATTTTAAAAGACACATTTTTGAAGGAAATACCCTCTCAGCTATGATTATGATTTGTCTTTAACTAGCTGAACTTGTCTGTATATTAATGAGCAACTTGAGAACCCTCAGATTCATTTCCTTAGAGTTCGAGATGTCTCTGCTCTCTTTGCAGACTTTACAACGTTTAAGTAAAAGATCAACACTGGGTGGCGCTAGAGCTATAATGATAGAAATTATTTTCCAGGTTGCTTAGCTACGTGGAAATATATAAATGTAAGACAAGTTGCTCAAGGCAAAACATGTCCTTAAGATTTACTGTTAGTGAGTCAGAAGAAAAGAATAAATATAACCTATGCTATCAAGATGACTGAAAGAGTTAGTTGTAAATATGAAGTGTCAATACCAAACAGATAAATGCAGAAGCTACTTTCAGCTGCCCCTTTAGTCACAAAGGGTCACTACAGCAGGTATAGCCCCCTGTATTTGATTTGGAAGCTGGTGCCTCCACAAAATTTTTTTAGCTGCCTGACAAAGAGCTCAAGTTTTCCTTTATAGGTCACAGGTCTCTTGATTTTTGTAACATGCAACAACTGCACTATTTAGAAGAAATACAATCGGAAAAAATCATATAATAATGCAGTGAATGCATTTCACTCTAATCCGAGCAATTTGAACATAAGAGGTTTGAGTCAACATCAGCACTTTCATTCAAGCATAAATGAGGCACATCGATGTGTGCGAGGAACCAATTAATTTCCTCTCCAGTCACGTAGAGAAACACATTAGGAGTCATTAGCTGCCATTAGAAACACAGTCCTACTGGGTTTTAGATCGTTAATATTCTCAATGAATGAAAAGAAACAAAATACGACAGATGCTTGAAAAAGATTACCCACGTTTGAAACTAATTGCTTGAACTTTAAACACCACATTTCATTTCCCAGGATGATTGAAGGCTGACATAGTTCTATCCATATAGTTGATTTTGTCAAGGCACATTATGTCAGGTCAATACTGATGATGCTGAGACACTATGATATAAAGAGATCAGAGTTAAAACGTAAAACCTAACAACCTACTTAGACTCTAATAGAAGCCCCATCTCCTATGTGTGTGTGTGTGTGTGTGTGTGTGTGTGTGTGTGTGTGTGTGTGTGTGTGTGTGTGTGTGTGTGTGTGTGTGTGTGTGTGTGTGTCTGAGGCGGCTGGATATCGTCTCTGTCAGCTCTGCTCATGTTTGTGTCCTATATGGACTTCTACTCTGCCCAGGCATCTCTGCCCCTCCTCCCTCTATTTACTGTAACTGGCCAGAGCTGAGAAAACCAGGGGTTAATAAGGGAGCAGCCTCTGTATGTGACTGCATCTTCAATACCGAATCGTGCTCTTTTCATAACCTGCCACGTAGAGCCAATTACAACTGCTATGATGCACTTCAAGAGAGCTGCTTTTCACTTCTAATATTTCACATGACAGCTGTGAGAGCACAATTCTTCAGGTTTTGCCATGGCAGATGCATGCTGGCACTCTGACACTGATAATCTCTCAATGCTTTCTCGGTTGCTATGAGAAGAGACAGTAGACCTACCTCTCTCTTGTCATTGGGCCACTGCAATACTGTGCAGCCAATAAAGCACCACTAGGGCCTGTGTACCCCTTTGTCATTCTTTCTCGCTCTCTCTCCCTAAATAAATGCATCACCCCTCCACATGCACAGACATTTAAAAGGATGCAGCGAAGCATGTTTGAAACATGACCTGCTAATTGCATCATCCGTTGCTATATCATACGTGAAAGTATAAACACCTGTTTCCTTTTCCACTTTATACTGCAGTAGGGTGTTTTTTTGGCCTTTGCTTCCATTTTGCTGTTACCCAACACACTGTTTCTCCTTTTTTCTTTTTCTTTTTTTTATCTCTCTCCTTGCAGCTCCCCCTGCACCCCTGTGTCACCCTTTAAAATATCGCCATCACCATCGCAATCTGGGTAATGCATAGCTGACGCACTTCGGTAGTGTGCAGCTTTACTCTGAGGCAGTAATGAGAAGATAAAACAATCACACTCAGTGAACAATCCCCCCACAGCAGTACGGTGAAGATCAATTAAGAGGGACGGCAGATCGATAACTGCAGTCCTGGTGCCAGCTAAGGAGAAGTTCAAGAAGGTAGATCAAAGGGCAGGG
The DNA here is from genome assembly GCF_036321145.2 of Pelmatolapia mariae. NCBI lineage: Eukaryota > Metazoa > Chordata > Actinopteri > Cichliformes > Cichlidae > Pelmatolapia > Pelmatolapia mariae. The sequence goes on from NC_086241.1 coordinate 22,847,357, forward strand.
TTCACAGCTACACAGGGTTCACTGTGTAAATGGAGCAATGCTAAACGGAATAGTGCAGCACGCAAAAAAAAAAAAAAAATCAAAGCAGTTTTAAAAATATGCAACTCTGTTTTTAAAGGCCACTCTTATTGCGGACAACGATTCCAAGAGCAATCCATCTGTGTATTTGTGTGTGCCAATTTTAGATCAACCTGGGAGGGGCCCTTGCTGTATTGACTTCTACAATTTAAATGTCCACAATCCAACTGTGCACAGTGCTCAAAAAATAGCCCTGCGGATTTGCCTTTGATCCGTGAGGCCGTCCTTAGCCTCGACGATTATTTCTCTGAAAAGTGAACTACGCATTTGCAGCGATTGTGTACACAGAGAGGTAATTGATCAGCTAAATCAATGATAGCATCGCTCGTTTCAGACGTATGAAAATATCCCGGCATGCTGGCGACGCAAGGCTCGTCCAGGGAGGGGAGGGATGATGGAGCTAAGATGGCAGCCCAACTGAGGGTGCTGCCTCTCCGGGGTCAAGAAATATTCAAGAAACGAAGCAAAAAACGAAACTCGACAATGCGATTTTTCTAAATGAATGCTTTCGTTTCTGCTTTTTCGCGAGAAATTTCAGTTATGATTTGAGAGGATCATCCTTGGAGTCGAGCACCGTGTTGACGCTGCGGCCGGATCGCAAGACTACACTGGGTTTTTAGCTGCACCACCAGATTGGCTACAATTTGCGCTTATAACCGCTGAGGACCGTGGATGCTCGTTGTGGTTTTTTCGAAGCTCGTAGCGGACAAATGATGTGACATGTGGCGGATACATCGACACGTGGATTGCGTCTGATGGCTAGAGATTATCTGGCTGTGATATCTTTTGTGTGATATATACATATATATGCATTGTTCTGCAAAACGATGATGTGTGCTGCTGCGGCAGCGGCCGCCGGTGGTGGGATTCTGCCCTCCTTATCGCCGTCGATGGGGCTGGGTGTCAGGGTCATTTCTGGAGCAGGAGCCGACCTCTCCACCGTCGGTTCGGGGATGGGTTCTTGCCCGACACCCGGAGTCCAGTCGGATTGTCGGACTCGGTACCAGCTTTTACTCTCAGGACGAGCCCTGGCGGAGAGATACAGACGGATTTATACCACCGCCATCAACGATAAAGAGCAAGGGATAAATCAAGGAAGGTGAGCGGATAAAATGAAATCAAAAATATCGCGGAGGCTGGGCTGTCATTCGTAGGGCTAACTAGGCTAACGAAGCTAAGAGTAACCCTTGCTTAGCGGTGCGTCAGTCAATACCAATGAGCTAACTTCCACGCATATTTCTTATTATATATGGTTTTGGTTGCAAATCATTTTTTTGTCACACAAGCGCGTGTTTTAACTACGGGTAGTATGTCAGGAACTCCATAATTTGTTTGCGGGGTTAGCTTGCTAGGTAGCAATTTTGACTTCGACTTCCTTAGCTTATGGGAGCCATCTAAGCTAACGTTACGTTAGTTCACCCTGATGCGAGGGCTTTGCATTCCCGGTGCAAACTGCTTCGGCTATGAACTGACACACTGTGACTAAAATGCAAGCTTTTTCTACTCGAGACATGTCCACTCGAGAAAAACCTCTCTGTGGGGTGGGTTCGCGTCCAAAACGAGCTAGCCGGCTAGCTGTCATGGGAGTAGTTTGTGATGTTTTGAGTGAGGTGCGATCCGGCTAAATGCGCCCCACTTGTGTAATATGTTTGTTTACTTATGTATTTATTTATTAAACCGTCACTTTACTTCACTGTCACCCATTATTACCGGCCAAGTAGTGGTGTTGTGTGTCTAATTAGGCCCAACGGCGTCATTGTGAGCTAGCTATTCGGAGCATCCGACCTTTCACCAGGTTACCTTAACTTAAACCGGTTAAAGGCAGAGGAAAAAAAGTCACGAGGCTGACTTTGGCTTGCTGTCTATTTAAAAAATAAACAACAAACAAATAAAGAAACAAACAAACACAAAACATTAACTGCTTATTGCTACTGTGCTCACACTTGTTTGAAACGTGAGCCGTGTTTGGGTGAGGATGTGTGGGGAATTTGCTGAACTCATTTGCTGTTCTAGCATAAGCGGGTAATACACTTACGTCATTCTAGTCAGTCAGGTTGTAGACTGAATAGCTGGATCATCGCTGCATCCTCCCCTCACAAATCCAATTGCTGTTCTCAGTGTGTACAATGGTTGCTTTAACCAAGGACCAACATAATGCTGAACGCTACTCTGTTTTTATAAACAAATGCTGAATTAATTGGTGTATATGAAGGAGCAGGCAGAAGAAAATCCTCAGTCTGTCTAGTTGGTGGCTCATGTCCTTTTCAACTAACATCTGCCACCAGATGTTTATTTAAAAAGTGCTTATTTAAGAAGTTGCTTATTTAAAAAGTCATAGGCATGCTCAGTTGGCCTGTTTTGGAAGCTCTTTGGAGAAAGTTGCTAAAAAGGAGTATCTGGATCAGCCTTGATTGAGACCTGCTATCATGCTATTTGTATGGTGCTGGAAAGCAATATTCAGCTATGCTATTAAGTTAAAAAAAATAGGACACTTAAAACCTGTAAATATTTTATGCTTTTTTTTTGTAGTGAGTAACTGTGGTGACTAATTTTAGTGGTGTTTCTATTTCTAGCTTCGTATTACATCTTATTGACAGGTGGATTTGTAAGAGACTGGCCACAAAAAGCCACTGCAAAACAGATTTCAGTGACAGCTCAAAGGCATCAAAGGGGAATTTCTGCAGAAACAAACTAGTGCCTATTTTGGGAAGGTTTGATATGAGAGGCAACAGTGAATGTGAATTTCCTGACGCACTTATGGCGGTTAAGCAAGATGAACTGCGCTTATAGATCTCTGCTTTGCTTGCTCTGCAGAGTGAAACAAAAATGAAACCGACACAGCTGTGTGGGACGTTAGAAAGAATTTAAGATTTTGACATTGACATAGTTTGAAACCTTGCATGAAGAAGAATTGTTTACCTTCCCTCATGTCTGAAGTGTTACTATGTGCTGTCTCTTTAAGTACAATGTTGACCTTTGCTTTACAAATAAAGTGATCCAGTTGTGCACATTTCATTTTTACACTTCCACCTTTGGATGATAGCTTGAGCAAGCTTCTACATTGTTTGAATGTTGACAAGAAGTCCAGAGTTTTTGCTTAAAAAGAGCACAGTTTTGCAAAACTAACTGATCACTGTTTGCTTCCAGGGGAAAGAAGGCATTGAGTAAGAAGAAACTTAAAAGGCGACAGAAGGTCAAGTCAAAAGTCAAATCAAGAACAAAGGTAAGAGGCACTTTAATGTCTAAAAGCTGTTAGGCAATATTAAACTTTGACTTGGACTACCTTTGCTGTACTTGTAAATCCTTAATTCACATTGCTACTACTCTGTAAAAAGTAGTAGGAAATAATCACTCATAACCCTCTCAGTGCTCCTTAAAATATTTAATAAGCATAACACATACTTGATGTATTTCAATTGCTCTCCTCGTGTGAATGAAAACATCAGTTTTATTTCGTAACTGCCATGTTTGCAAATGCGTTGGTATGTCTTTTTAGCTGGCTTGACTGTATTGAACGAATTGAACAGATTAAGGATGAGATTAAAGGCGAGATTAGCTCCTCTGTTGTCTGGAGGGTATTTGGCACAAACATTGTTTTCGTTAAGTCGGGGTCGATCGGGCGCCAGTAAGCCCGTCCGCACAAGAAGCTGACGTGGTGGATAGGCGGAATGAGAGACACATGGGAGTGGCTCTGACTTGTTCATGATGGCCTGTTGCCGAGCAACCTAATGTGTTCCACATCTCCACGGCAACTGTTTCCTGCTTCAGTCTCCTCCTTCCAAAGAGGGATCCTAGCCTGCACCAGAGGATGCTGTTGTGTTTCTCTTTTAGGTGGAGACCTTGCAGGGCCAGCATTTGTTAACAAATCCTAAGATTTATACATTTTGACCTTGGACTGCTCATCTTTTTTTGTACTACAAAACCATGAGTTTTAGTGCTGTTCAGTCCCAGTCAACTCGACTTAAGTTGTTTTTTTTTTCTTCCCTTGACTTTTTATTGCATATAAACTGCATTCTCTTCACTCAGTTGTGAAGTTGTCCAACTCTTGGTTTCTGTGGTTTTTGTTTGTAACAATGTTTGCTGCCCTCTTGGCCAGGTCACTCCTTAAAAAAAAAAGGTGTGAAACTCAGTGAGACCTAATAACAAAATCTGCAATAAGCACAGTCACCTTTGATTATGTCTCATGTTATTTTTTTTATTTATTTTTTCTCGTGATTGATTGCTTGGTCTCCTTTCATGATTTCCCGTATTCGTATTTATTTCTTACAGTTTTTTAAAAATTAGTTTTTGAGCAGTTTACAGGCATAAGCAACAGAGATTAACATGATAATAGCAGAAGAGAAAAGAGGCTTTACTCTGGCTTCTTTTGTCATCTTTCTCCTCAAGTGTTCCAGACAAGCAATCCAGCGTAGAGTGGCCGAGTCAGCTCAGGTTGAATTGCTCACAACGCTATAAGATATTCTGTGTGGTAGGCAAGGCTGGCTGGCAGGGAGGCATAAAAACGTGGGCTGTTACTCTGGCAGTCGTGCTCTATTTGTATGTGTTGTGCTCACTCTTGCTCTTTCACGCCTCTGACACTCGTGTAGTCAGACAAGAGCGTGGTTTGAAAGCTTTTCTCTCCCCCCTCCCTGTCTGCTTCTGTGCTTACAAACGTGAAAGTAGAGTGAGCATAAAGCCAGAGCATAAACACTTATCATCCTAATGAAGAGGATGATGTAATGTCTTGTGTACAGTGAAATGTGTTTTCTGTGCCATTTAGAAAAACTGTCATTATAATGCCAACATAATGGTGCAAAGTAATATTGAAAAGAATACTGTCAAACTTGTATAATAATGTCTTTAAAATCTATTAAAGACAAACACGGGCCGTGAGCATGAGACATTTCATTCAGTGGATATAATAGATGTGAGGGCTTAATTAGTCATGCTATGGCAGCCTAACGTGATGCTGTCTTTGTACACTGGGAACTCCCCTACCTGTGTCACACACCACAGGTGATGTGGTGTTCTTGCAGCAGTTCTTTTTTTGTGTAAGTAATACTTTAATGATTTCAAAGAAAGGAATGCCTAAAACATCACATCTACATAGTATATCCTAAGGTTATATTCATATACAACTATTCTGCACTTACAAGATACAGTTTGGAAATTTCCATAAAGAGCACATTTCCAGTTCAGAATATTCAGACCGTTGCATTTGCAAACTATTTCTATGTTTTTCAGGTGATTTGTGAAATAATGCAAGTGCTGGGGAAGGTTAGGCATCTAAAACCTGGATTGAATTCATTAAAAAATGAATGAATGAATGAATAAATAAATAAATAAATAAATAAATGTGAAGGAAATAAAGTCTGGGGACTGTTGAGAGTTAATGTGTTTGTCCCAGTCCTCAATTGCATGTACTTTAGTTGCCGCACTAAATAAATGTGACCACTTCCTGTATTTGAACAAATTTTTGACATTGTAGCTGTATGAATGTTTTAGACTAAACTGTTCATGATTGACTAACTGTAGTGCAGAGGACACGATACATGGGAAATGTGAAATAATTTTGACGAATAACATGGCAAATATAATCAATAGCGTTTCTATTTCTGCACGCTATTCAGCAAACGAAGAAGAAATAAATACCACAGCACATTAAAATGCATAAAGTATCAAAATGGAAAGGAAGTGATCAAATGTCACCAGTAGGGCTGGGCCATATTATTTGGGTTTAATACTGGTTAAAAACAAAGGAGGTTATAAGATGCTATCAGATCAAAGTAATAGTTCCCTAGGCAGGATGACAACACAAGCCCAGACATGTCTGAGAATGAGAGCGGTGCATCAACATCAAGTGACAATTTAGTACCTAAAAAGGAAGGTATGCCCTTCAACGAAGCACAGTATTTTGCCAAATATCCAATAAAGCTTTTCTAACTAAAGGTGAAAACAACAAACTTGTTTTACCACTTAAGTCAAAAACACACGGTTCAGTATATCCAGGCTCTGAAGGGACGTAAAAGGGGGGATGATAGAACTGGTGATTGACCTAAAAGTAAACTAGTACCTCAATCAAGCGTTGCTGGAGCGCTCCTGTCAAAAGGAAGAGCAAACGTGGATGGAAACTAATGACATGGTTGCGTGGTGGAAAAGGAGGGCTTTAGCAATTAAAAGCTGGAACCAAGAAAAAACCAGGTGGAAAATAATTTTCAATTTCAGTTTTAATATGTGACAGTATTGCGCAGCTCTTGAATGGTTACAAGGATATGTCACTTTAGTCATGGTTAAAATAAAATGTTAAGATGTTATCTTACTACTTTTGTGCCTACATTACATTTGACTTATTCTGTGACACTGCATATAATGCTGTGTCACTACTATTTCTCTGTAATGCTGCTGGCACCTTGAAGCAGTAGATTCACATTTTGAATGAGGTACTCTGTCATCAATGACAGCGGCTCATTGGAAAAGAAGGCTGGAAGATGACCTTAATTTCATTTGGACTAATAAATGCTACTGCCCTGCAAGCTTCAGTAATCAATAAAATGTTGTCCAGTATTTTCTATATCACCATAAATATAATTATAGCAAAGTTTCTTAAATATTGAATTTTGAGGCTGTTTCCCATCACTGATCTGTTTATTACAAAAAAGTCTATATCAATCTTAATCACAGATTTTTGTAGAAAGTCTATCTAGAGATTTCCTGTTTGACTTCCTCTAAAATTAACAAAAGTAATTCTGCAAATTCTTTTTTTTTTTTTTTATAATAAACATTGTAGGCTGAATCGTCATTGCTCATTTCCTTCTTTGGGGAATTTGCTGACAGAACTAAATACCTCAAAAATCAAAGATGCTCTTTGAGCTGATGATTGATCTTATTTATGATACTATGTGCAACCAATAGGAAGAAACTGCAGGACAAAGCCAGAAAACATGATGACAATGATCAGCAAGTATAGCAAGTATAACACATTCGATTTAACATGTGTAGTGGAGGCACCTCTGTCTGATTATAAAGTTGATATTTCTTTTGTTAATGCTTCCTGCATACTTTGCGTTTTTATTCATGTGCAAATAGAGTGAGATTCAGTGCTTTCTTCTGTGGTTCTTAGAAGTGGGCCTTAAATAGGCCAGTTTATAATTTGTCCATACAGTTTTAATGGTTTGTGCCAGATTTTCACCAAGAGAGTCCGGTAATCCAGGTAGATGCTAGATACATGGTTCTGTGACTTAAATGTAACATGTGCACTTGAAAGCCACAAACATAGCAGAGGGCTACAAGGTAATGGGCTACAGAATAACCAATGATAAACATTTTGTCTATTCTATGCTCGAGTCTGAGTAAAGAGGTACGTGGTCTCTCTGAACATTCAGTTATTACTGGATGATGAGATATATATAGATAGATAGATAGATAGATAGATAGATAGATAGATAGATAGATAGATAGAGATATAGATATATAAATTTTTTTTTTTTTTTTTTTTTTTTTTTTTTAAATAAATCTGTTTAACTCCGTTAGTATGGGAGTGGAGACCAGCAGGCCCTCTGTGAAAGCCTCTCCTCTGGAAGATGGTGCTTTTATTCTTGTTTTCCTTATTTTTATTTATTTATTTATTTTTTCCCATAAAGCCAGCAAGCAAAAATGTGAGGCTTTCCTTAAGTGCAGTCAAGGGCTGTGTACCAACCTTTTCAAAGCTTTTAGATGGCCATTAAATCATCACTGAATAGAAACAAAAGAAATGTAATTGAGGAGTGTGTTTGGGTCACGGGTAGTTGTGGTTTGAAAGTTAGAAGAAAAATACAAAACATAAGCAGCATGGTGAGTTTTGCATGCTTGACTCTGCAGTTGTTTATGATCACATGTTTTAATGGTGTCACTTTTGATTATGTTTCTGGTTATTTGACAAGTTTAAATTGGGAACGGTCAGCACAGAGAAACCTGTCACATGCAGTTCGAACTTTCATCGTGAGGAGGACCATGTTTCAGGCTCTAACAAACAAACAGAACAAATGTAGCGTAACATTTCTGAAATCGCTGATTGAGACATTTCACCCTGATCACAAATGTAAATCAGTGGTAGGTAGGCTTGGATGTCTAGCAGACAGAGGTGATCTGTCAAAAGACCAGGGACGTGGTATAAAACCTGATTAATGGGTTAGCAAGGTATGCTGAACTTCATGTCAGAGTTTACATTGTTGGAAGTAGCTGAAGATGGCTCTCACTTAATCTGGTTAGATCACCATGGTAACTGATGGTGGACACATAACCTGGTTTAAAATTCACAGCTTATTTTATTTTTTCTGTCTTTCTGATCAAATGCTACATCAAAGGCCACCTTTTAGCACGTACAGATTCTTGAGTTAAAAAGCTTGAGTTAAAACAGACAGTTGCTAGGCTGACTGGGGTTTTGTTTGAACTTGTTTTAGAGTACATCTGTTAGGAAATTCATGATGCTATGGACTAAAAGTCAGGATATCTTGTCTTCAATTTATCTTTCATCTGTGGTCCATGACTTCTTGTTGCTCAGTAAAGGGTTGGTTGCAGTAGCTTAGGACTGCTAATGTATTGCAAACATATATGGAAATTCTATACCACTCTCCATGATGGTGCTCTCCACACTGCTCTCTCAAATGGCATGAAATGATGAGTAATGCCTCTGAAAAATTTAATTTATCATTATACTACTGCGGCTCTTGTAGTGATGGTGTAAAAAGCTATTTTGGTGAAGCGTGCTGCATGTGAACCCACAATATTGAGTTTGGCTGCTACTTCAAATATGTCTTAAAGCCTAGTGCTGTCATACAGAGATAAGCTGCAGAAGTAACAGTTAAAAATTAAATAAAAGCTACTGCAATTGCTTTATGTAGATGGAGACATGTCTATAGTGATCAGAACAACAGAAACAGAAAAAAATTGTATAAATATTAATCAAACAATAAATGTCTTGGTATCCAGTTCTTGTAGAGACGGGCCAAAAATGCTGAGCTTCTTGCATTAAACCCTCAGCTTCAGCTTGCAGGATTTTGATGTACCTTACCCTTCGGTTTTTACTTTATCTCCCCAGAAATCATATTTTCCTTGCTTCATGGGTTGTTACAGTCTTCTGTGTTCTAAAAGGCTTTAAGTGCTCTGTGCAGACAATGTGCTCCTTTGTAAATACTGCACAGTCACTTGGTCACAAGAGGCTAGGTAGGAGAGCAGGAGACATAAGTGTTAGATGAGGGCTGGAGGCTGATTTGAGCTGAAAATGAATGACCTTTCTTCCCAAATAGATGACATCACCCTCTGTGACTGTGATGCCAAAAGCGCAACACTGGGAGAGAGGGACAATCGATCAATGTGATTCTCTAGAGGTTGCCTCAGGACTGTAGTTCAAAATGCTTTGCTTGGTGGGATGGTGAAAGCTTATCAGTTAGTTTATCAAGTTTCTCTGTGAGCTGTAGTTTCTCCAGTGATTATTTGGATTGGAGTCCTTAAGCTTTGATGTAATGATTAGGATGCAAATTCTCCCTGTTGACTGGTCCAACTCGTTTACATCAGTGATGGCTGACTTGATATTACAAACAGCACTTAGTGTAACACAATTAAACAACATGCAAGAGGCACCATTAGCAACACTTCTCTAAAATGTCTTTTTGTTTCTAATCCCAGTAGGCATGGGTAGAGATTGTAGACTGTTTGCCTGTTCAATGTTAATGATTGAACCTTTTAATTATAATTGTGTAACATAATGAGGATTTTTAAAAATATTTTTAATTGTAGAATTATCTGCTTTAAATTTCTCACCTCACTGCACAACAGTGATGATTTACGTTTATTATTATTATCTTTTTATTTATGTATTTTTTTAGAAATAACTTGGCCATGCCAGCTTATTTCATTTGTCATTTTTCTCTTGAGTGCCTTTTAAAACTTTAATTTCACCACCTTTTTTGTTGCAAAGACATCCTTAAGCATTTTTTTCAGTTTAACTTTTAAGTTCAGCTTGAACTAAGTGGACTAAAGGACACGTTTGCGCACTGTTTATGCTGAATATTGTGTAATTAATTTTGCAACAGCGAAAATGGTCTTGAAATTGGGAAACGCTCGCCTAGTCTGTACAAAGCAAGTGTCCTTAGGAGTCCGAAGCAAAATGAAGAGTTCTTTATTTTCACAGTCACTACGTGAGAGGACAGTGATTGAACTAACCGTGTAAATATGGTGTTCAGCAGACGTCTTACACTCCCAATTTATTTTGGTTATATAATTTTGTTTCAACTTGAATGTAACAGAAAACATCTGCACAGAGTCCCTGAGGTGTAGATTTAGGGAGATTTTCTCTGAGGGATTCTTACCTCATTTGTTGTGGTCAGTAGGCAATGTGCTTTAGAAGTGGGGAGGGTATTGTCAGTGGGCCAAATTAAATTCCTTTTAAAGTAACTGAGTCATGAGGTACACAAAGGAGGAATGGATTACCTACTTGTCCATGTACAGCAGTTATTTTACTGTACCAAAGTGTATTGAATTTTACTATAAATATTGATGTTACAGTTTATAAATGTGGTTTATAATGAGGATTTTCTAACCGACCCTCCTCACTCTTGTTTCCACACAGGCCGAGAGTCTAGATGGAGCACTCTGCGTGCCAGACATCAAGCTACACAGCAACCCTTCTGCATTCAATGTCTACTGCAACGTGCGGCACTGTGTGCTGGACTGGCAGCAAAGAGAGGCCTCCCTGGCGCTGGCCTCCAGGAGCTCGGTACAGAGCGGCGACTCAGACAGCGAGGAGGAGGAGGAGTACCGCGAACCAGCCGTGAAGCTGCCAAAGGTATAAGCAGGAAAGAGCACTATCAGCTGCTTATGTTGTTGTTAGCTGCACTTCCTACTAAAGCGAGCCAGCGTATTCTTTTGATGGATCTGTGAGATCCTTTAGGGCTTACCATTTTTATTGTCATAATTGAGGTTTGTGTTACCAGAGATTTCAAACAACCCCCACCCCAAATCCTGTGAGGCTTCCCCAACTATGTCCTTTTCTCCGTGTGCCTGTTAGAAAAATAAATTCACTCTGTGCCCCTGCTGTTGCTGGGCTGACAATTACACCTGGGAGCAAATTTTACAATTTGATTTCTAATAAAACTGTCTAAATCTGCATGACAGAAAATTTTTGCTCAATTAAAATACCTGCATCTTATGAATACTGAGTGCTGCTGCTCCCTCGTTCACAGCATTTTTGGATTTGACAGTTTTTTTTTAAATTATTTTTATTTATTTTTAAAACCCAGATGCCCATCATGATGCAATCCTCTCAGGGATTTGTCTCCTTCTGGTCCCGATCTAGTGATCTTTCACACTTTGTTTCACACTTCATTGTTTAAAAATAATCCTGACTAATCAGTTTTTTTAAGATAAATGTTGTTTTATCATTGATACCTATGAAATGATTGGTATTGATGATATATTTGCCGATTTGGTCTTTAGTTTCAGCTTATTAACAATGGCTAACAAACACTGTGATTGTAAGCCTCAGTGAAGTCTCAGCTACAAAAATCTTGAAAGTCTTTTTAAAAATATTATGTGTTGTGCAATTTTCCATTATTTTTTCGTGCTGTGCCATTTGTATCCTTCTGTACATTAAAAACAAATCCATTTTACTATATTCGTTACACTGATTTTAAGCTTTCACAAAACAAGTTCTTCAATGAGACAAGAAAGGACATTTGAATCATTATGTGATTCGCTAACAAGCAATTCTGAGAGGGGAATGCTGAATGCCTTCCACTCTTCTCCACATAGCCAAGTAGGTCTGTCATTATACAAAATCTAAGTCCTTCGTAGTCCTCTGCATGCTGTGGGGCCCTGATCAGATGTAGTGGCATTGACTGTAAACATCCACTTCAAACCTTTTAGGGCATGTTCATCTGTTTATTGTAAAATATATAAAAGAAAGCAATTTAACTTGGAGTGCGTTGTTGATTAGCTCATAGAAACTGTCTTCCTTTGGTGTATCTGCAGATCATTGGCATTGGCCTGTGTGGGGTTTTTGAGCTGATAAAAGAGACTCGGTTCTCTCACCCTCTGCTGTGCCTGCGTAGCCTGCAGGCCTTGCTGGACATGCTGCAGGGACAACAGCCTGAGGGCTTCCAGACTGAGCCACCTGATGTGTTAGGTAAAGCAGTATGTGTACTGTCTAATGCATTCCAATGTAATTAGCATATTGTATTTGAAGTATAAAATGCTTATTTTTATGTAGAATCTGCCAAATATATAACGTTCGTTGTTATTACTTTGTTCAGCCATCTTTAGATATTACACTTTAATTGTTTCCTCAAATGGCCAACCTTCCAACCATTTGTTTTGCTTTGCCAGAGTCTCTTTTCCAGTTGTTGTTGGAGACCACGGTTCGGAGCACAGGACCCAATGACCCAACGGGACAGGCCATCACTGCGCTGTCCTGTGCCTGCCTCTTCAGTCTGGTGGTGGCCTGGGGAGACACGGGGAAGATCCTCCAGGCAGCTTCTGCCATTCTTACAAATAATGGCAGTCATGCCTGCCAGACAATACAGGTAAGCAACTAATTCAGACAAATTTGACTGATTGTATACGTGTGTCTTAACTCTTTTTACATGTCTACGATTCATTTTCAAAATCAAAGACAATGTAAGAAGAGTGTCAGTCCACTCTATTCTTTGTACTTTTTTGTTATGCGTTTCTAGAACAAGTACCTTCTGAGATTTCACAATATTTTGTCATGATTATCTGTTTAAATCTCAATCAAATGTCTTGGAAGCAGACATTTATGTGATCCTCTTTGGTTAAGCACAAGCTGGAATCCGTTGAATATGATCTTTTTAGTTTCTAAATATTTTCCACCGGAACATGTAACCCTTCTCTCATGTGCCCAGGTTTCTCTCCATATTGGTAAACATGTTTTTGATCACCAAAGTGCATACTGAAGTGGATAACGTAACCTGGCTCCATGCGTTTCTCAGTGCAGGGAGACTCAGGGCAGTGTCTGGGCAGCACAAATTGAGTTTTGGAAAATGTCAGGCTGCTCTGATCTCCTGTTTGATTATTTTACCCTGACTGCATTCTTCCGCCAATTAGTCGTTCTTCTGTTTGCTTCTGTCCATAGCTTGTTCTCTCCTTCCTGTCTCTGTCTTTTGCACCGTTTTTTCATTTCCTCTGCTCTATACCAAGCTGTTCTTTCGAATTCTTTGCCAAGTTGAACAGCAAGTACTAATAAGTGGAAAGGGTTTGTGACTGAAAACATACTTCTCCTTTTCCTGCATTTGGATGCAATTTCCACATGTGATTGAAGCATAGCGGGACTTGTAGGCTCACACATTTTATCCTATGTAAACACTGGGCTGTGTTTGTTTTTGTTTTTTCCCCTTTGCTTATCTTTTATGTATTAACTGGATTATGAATCATCAAAAATGGCAGGCAGGCTTTTTGAGAAATGTGGGTCTGCGCCTGTCTATGTTCTGTTTCTTTTTTTCTTTTGTGTTTGTTTGCTTTTGTGTTAACAGTAAGATCAGAAGTATGTGTAATGGCTGCCATGGGAGATTGTGTGAAAATGCCACAGACAAAAAATGTACAGGAAACTGCAAGTTTTCCTCCTTGTCTTCCTAAATCTCACCAGGTTCCCACCATACTGAACGCGTTACAGAGGAGTGTACAGGCTGTTCTGGTGGGAAAGATTCAGATCCAGGATTGGTTTGGAAATGGCATCAAACGTGCAGCCTTGATGAACAAGTGGGTCCTGAAGGAGGTGACCATTGATGAAGATGAGCGCTGCCTCCTGCAGACTGATGGTTCCTTCCTGTACTTGCTCTGCAAGGATGGACTCTACAAAGTGGGCTCTGGATACAGCGGCACTGTCAGGGTGCGTAGCAAGAGATGCATATCAGCTTTGTGCAGTTATATTGCTTGAATTTTTCAGAAGCGTTCTGCAGCGTCAGAAAATGACTTGGCTTCAAAAAACTTCAAAAAAATATTTTTTTAAAAACCCAGTTTATGGAAAAAATTTATTTGGAGCAACATGGTTTTCACTGTATGTCTCATAGGTGCATGTGCATAGGAGTAGCTCTATATCTGATAAACTGAGACCTCATGTTAAAATCTGAATTTTCTTCGTACACTGGATCATTTGTTGAAAAATATGTTCAATTCTAAAAGCTATTGGGGATTTAGGTGAGCTCAGCATCCTAAAGTTGCAAGTTTTTCTTCCAACTTTGTTACGGCAGTGCTTTAAAAGTGAAAATGAAGATCATTTTCATTTAAATAAATCATCAAATAAACCTTTTTTGTTTTGTATGACTTTATTTAAGGCTTGTAACTGTTTGCTTTTGTCTTCTCGTGTGTATTCAATTCCTCACAGGGCCACGTGTACAACTCCACGTCTCGAATCAGAAACCGAAAGGAGAAAAGATCCTGGCTGGGCTTTGCTCAGGTGAGTAATGCAAATATTGACATGTATGCATTTTTCTTACATTTTGTTGAATAAGAATAAAGAAAACGTTGAAATATGTGTATGTACGTATTTATATACACGTGTATATACACGTACACACACACACACGATTGGAGCTAGTCATTGACTTCATTGATCATCTGTGTTTTGTCTTCAGGGGTATTTGTTGTATCGGGACACAAGTAACCACAGTATGTCGGCCCTGAAGATCAACCCTGAGACTCTGGAGCATGAGGGGACGGTTGCAATGCCAGGTGATTTATTGACTTGTATTTAAACACCTCAATTAGGCATTACATTTTCAGTGGACAAAATATCAGGTATATTAACCATCACATTGAATTTTGCAGGTCAGCATTCAGATGGACAGAACATCATCTTCACTGATGGAGAATACATTAACCAGATTGCAGCCTGCAAAGATGTAAGTTTAATGTTCCTGCTAAAGCCCATCAGTATTCAGTATTACAGTAACACACTTCATCTTTTTTAGACTCTTAGAAGAACGTGGTGAACTTTAAAAACTGAAACTGATTCAGTCTGCAAAATCTAGGTTTTTCCTGCATGTTTAACTAAACCCTGAAGAAGCTAGCTGTGCATCTGTACTGCTGAGTCTGCTGTAAACACAGGGGAGAGAGCTGGCTTTATTATGCACCCACTTCCTTTTTAATTCTAATGAAATTGTAGTTTTGAATTTTGAATTAAGATAGTTGCAAATTTCTTCACATTAATATAAATCTATAGGCAAGGTAAAAGGCTTTTGGTGCGGGAAGCTATCTGGTTTCCATTTGTAGTTTGCTTATAGTCCATGGTCAATCGACACATCATGTTTGAACAGGTTTAGATTGTCTGCACGTAAACCATTTACATGGCAAGGCAGAGAGGCAGCATATTTCACCTAAATGCAGTTGTGAAATCTTCTGTCAATCAACGATTTAACTTTAAGCCTTTGAAATTTATCTGCTTTCATTAACGGTGACTGGCAGATGGAACAGGAAGTCTTGCCCTACTCATCTGATGACTACACAGGAAGCATCAAGAAACTTGCTGTTGACAACAGAAGCAACTGCTGGATTTATGGCCCTGCATTTATAGCCATTTGCATAGCTTTTAGGCTCTGCAGAAAGGAGGATTAAGGAATTCAACCAATGCAGAGGCCAGCAGTGATGATGCTATATGTAGGCTGACTGAAAATTAGTTGAAACATTTGCAAAAGGGAAAAACAGCAGTGTTTGCTATGGCGCGCGATCAGATATCAAGAATGCATTAAGAGAAGCAAAAAAACTGTGGCTGCTGTGGACGGTATATGTTGTTTGGTTTGCTCTGCATAGCATCTATGGATTACCAGTGGAGTACCATGCTTGGTCCTTGAAGTTCCCAGATTCAAAAAACAAGTCGCTGACTCGCTCAGAGAAGCACTTTTTCCATTAGTACCTACTTGGATCGGCTCAGTGTGTTTTCCATTGCAATTGAGTACAACCTAAGTGCGTGGGGTCGTTATAACAACACGGCCAAGCATCCCGTGACATAATTTGTATGTGACATGAACGCTACAACAAAAGCGGACATCAAGGCAATGGTAGATGTGCAGTCTGGCGTCACATTTTCGGATTGCTTTCAGGTACTAAAAAAAGTAGCTGGTACCAGATATTACCACTTAATGGAAAACCTTAAAACCTGTGTCAGTCTGTACCAAGCCCCCCCAAGTAGGTACAAATGGAAAAAGGGCTATACAGAGAATTGTTTTGCTTCTCTTTTGAATTGTCAAACTTGAATTGAATGGGGAAAGATGGCCACTTCATACCAGCTGGTATGAATTCTCATAGTGACAAATCATTTTTACACGCACTTGTGCAATGACATCCTTACCTTCTTAACAGTGCTATCTGTTTAGTTTCCTTTTGTTAGTTAAAATGAGGTTAACTTTTCAACTTGACTGGACCAGTGAGGCATCTGTCCCTCCCTCACTCCAAAAAGACTCTCAGCTGATCACCAGCTGTGCCGCACAGGGGGTCCAGCTGTGTCTGTGTGTGTTGTGTATATGTGGGTGTGGCAGTGAGGCAAATGGCACCACATGTGGGTATTCTCTGGAGAGCTTAATCTCTCAAGCAGTTATCTGCATAAGCACTCTGTAATGTGAGTGGGGGAGGGGAGTCTCTGAAATCCATATATCTGCCATTGCAGCAAGGCTGTTTCTACACTAATCAAAGGGGGTGGAGTACCGCATGGGGCTCAGAAGCTATATGCATTTATAGTGATCAGCCAGCAGCTTAAACCACCTATAGTTGGAGTTTAATGATTTGAGGCCCATGTGCTCTGCTCTGTGGAAATTAAAGCACATTAGATGAGTCTGTCATTATCACCACGCAGTGAAAACCAGAATAGTCCCACGTCCCAGCATCCACCCCTCAGTTATATCCCTGTTATCTTATAATTATTTCCTTGAGGTCTTCCCATTTTTACTGTTTTCTTTTCTGTAAATCGTCACGGCCATAGTCGTATGTCCTGTGCTCTGCCATGAATCAATGTGATCAATCAGCATGTCACGCCCTACACCATGCTATTAATATTGTCACTGAAGGGGTTTTCAGTACTTCTCTCCACTAATTTATATATAAAACACAATTCTGAGTTGATTAATAAGTAGAACCTGTAAAGAATGGACAAGATTTTTTGCACCTAAAACTTTTTGTTTTCTGTTTGTAGTCCAAAATCTATTGACTTTATTTGAGAGGGCTTTGGCTGTATACATGTAACAGCTATCATGAAAAGCAAAAGAGTGATTGAATGTGCTTTAATATACACAATGATGAGCAGATGGAGACAGAAGCTTTGGGCTGGATGTCCACACTGAAAGCCCCCAAAATATTGTCCGTTATCCCCAGAGGCTAAGTCAGCAGACTAGCTAATAAGTTGTAATGAATGAGTAATTGATGTCTTGATGCAGTTCATTAATCACTTTGGGTGTGACCCATTGTAATGATTGGAGCAGGGATGCATTTTCTTTAAACAGAAGTGTCTTTTGTTAAATGGACCTGGACCATACGTGACACTGTTGCAGTGTTGTGCCATGAAGCTAAGCTGTGTTCTTTCCTGCAGGACGGTTTTGTAGTACGGATCTATACTATGAGTTCAGACCCGGCCCTGCAGCAGGAACTGCAGCTTAAGCTGGCAAGGAAATGTCTGCACGCTTGTGGCATCTCTCTTTTTGACCTCGAGAAGGATCTGCACATAATCAGTAAGTGATGCAAAATACAGATAATATGTGTAATAAAGCTTCACATGCTCTTGTATACCTGCTGAAAGCATTCTGCAGTATACTTGTGTTTGCAAGGTTGCAAATGTGTCAAAAAATTGCTCACAACTTAATGGTATTTTTTTTAAATGGTGCACAGTACTTCCAATCCTGTCCCCTTGTGTTTTTGGCTCTAAATACTATGTTCTTCTCTCAGGCACAGGCTTTGATGAAGAGGCAGCATTGCTTGGAGCAGGCAGGGAGTTTGCTCTGATGAAAACTGCCTCGGGAAAGGTGAGACTGGTGGCGTGTCTGAAATGTTTAACAAAAATGAATGTTGGAACAGCTTCAGCTGCTGAGCTTGAGAGCTTTTGTCTTGCCAATGACAGACCAGGCACTTTGAAGGGTGAACCTGTGGTGGGGGAAGGACTCAGTTGTGTTTCTGCTTGTTTGACTGCATTAAGCCCATCGTACAATTTAACATTCCTGCAGTTTATAACATCTGTACATAGTTAGCCTTAGTCAGATTTTCCAACATCAAGCTGCACAAAAGCCTAATAACACAGACCTTTATGTTTAGGAAATGTTTGCTAGCCCTCTTAGCTAAATTATCTTTAAATAATACAAAATTACAGAGTTGTTTTTATGTCTTAATGTCTGCCTTTTTTGTGCTCTCAGGACACAGCCTTTATTAGTGGTTATAGGCAGGCTGAGCTAAAAAGCTTCTGAACTGGCGTTCCTGTATTTCAGCCAGCTATGCAGTGAGTCTCGCCCTACAGTACTATGTCAGCAACTTCAGGGAGGCACAACAAGGCAGACTGGAAGAGAAGCTTCCTATAGTTTTTGAATTTATATAAGAGTAGAATCAACAGGTGTTATCAAAAATGTTGATACAAGTAATTAAGAGATCAGAGGTTTACAATACTCTCTTGTATAATAAGATGAGAATGCTAACTATGAATGTGGTTTGGGGTGTGTGATTGTTTGTGCCTTTTTATTTTTT
Organism: Pelmatolapia mariae; assembly: GCF_036321145.2. Lineage (NCBI taxonomy): Eukaryota > Metazoa > Chordata > Actinopteri > Cichliformes > Cichlidae > Pelmatolapia > Pelmatolapia mariae. The sequence goes on from NC_086241.1 coordinate 22,866,119, forward strand.
GTAGGTGTGGCACAGTGTGCTTCTCTTCTGCAGTAGATAGCAGTCTAGGGTAGTTGTGTGTTACACATTCCTTTGTCTGTGTAGAGACCTAAACTCACAACGCATTTTATCTGCATATTACCCAGAGTGGATGGGTACAATGGGAACAGATGAATTTTATCCATAAGAAAGTATAAGCATTTAACTCATGACCCAGATTGGGTATGCTTAATGCATGCTACTGTTCTCTCAAATGCTACTGGAGGTAGTGGAGTTGTTTCCAAAGTGAGTGCTGGATAATCTGAGTCATAAAAATTCTTTTGCATACCACACCAGACTTTGTACATATATGACTAAAATAGGGCTGTTCGATATAACGATATGTATCGGATGACGATATAAAAACGTCTATCGTTTCATTTTACGCTATCGTTTGTTTCGTGGTGTTGCAAAATAAACTGAAAAAAACATATTTTTTCATGGTTTTGATGGTCACTGTACTGGCTATATTAATTTCTTAAAGTTCTCGCTTTCTCTTATATTTAATGTAACCACACTACGGAAGCGCCTGTTTTTATGCGTTGTCGTTAGCAACAACTATGGTAAAACCATGGCGTGTCAGCTTGTTTATTTTCCACATAAACCTTTCACAATAAAGCTCAAGATCCTGTTGAGACTTTTCAAAATAAACTGAATCACGTGAAAGAGTATGCAGAGAATTTACGGATGAGAAGCAAAAAAGAGCCGTCAGGTGCTAAAAAGTAAACCTTAGACTCAAACGTTAGAACAGGCTTTTCCCCGCAGCACGCCGTGTAATAAATACTCACAAAGAAAACGGCGGCCGTTACAACTTCTGTCTAAAAATGTATAGTTTCATGCATCGGTTAAAACACTCGACTCCAGCTACATGACGCCCAGCTGGAAACACTTCACGCAAGTCGAGCTGCCCGAGATTCACAGAATTTACAGAAAATGTTACATTTTTGTGATTTATATCGTTATCGGGACGATAGATGTCTTATATCGGGATATGAGATTTTGGTCATATCGCACAGCCCTAGACTAAAAGCTCTTGTATTTGAATTGGCAGCATACACACAAACAAACTTTAGTATAAGAGCCTCAGACTAACATTTTGTAATCCTAAATTTTCTTTTAAAACCCAAACTGTTTTCAGTCTTTTTGCATGTGTTTAAATGAGTCTCCTTGTGTTTTATTTTAGATCTACTATACAGGAAAATACCAGAGTCTGGGTATAAAACAGGGTGGCCCATCAGCAGGGAAATGGGTGGAATTACCCGTTACGAAATCTCCGAAGATTGTCCAGTTCTCAGTCGGCCATGATGGCTCTCATGCGCTGCTAGTGGCTGAAGATGGAAGTGTATTCTTCACAGGGTCGGCCAGCAAAGGGGAAGATGGAGAATCTAGTGAGATGACTATTTGCAAACATTCACCTTGTTAAAACCGGAATGAAAGCCAACTTGGCTGAGAAGCTAAATGTGATGCCTGTTGTGTTCTTTTTTTCAGCTAAAAGTCGCAGACAGCCCAAGCCGTACAAGCCCAAGAAGATGATCAAACTGGAGACCAAGACAGCCGTGTACACAGCATGCAACAATGGCAGCAGCAGCATTGTCACCAAGGATGGAGAACTCTACATGTTTGGCAAAGATGCTATATACAGTGACAGCACCTGTGAGTTGACAGAAACGGAGCATAGATATTTCAACATTTCCTTGTCTGGTCTAATCAACGCTCTAATAATTAAAATTTGTGTCCAAAAGAATTGCTCATTCTCTAAAATCTTTATTTTCAATATTATTTTCCCCTCTACAGGTCAGGTGACAGACCTCAAAGGTCATTTTGTAACTCAGGTTGCCATGGGTAAGGCTCACACATGTGTTCTGACCAAAAACGGTGAAGTGTGGACGTTTGGGGTGAATAACAAAGGCCAGTGTGGTAGAGACACCGGAGCCATGAGCCAGGCAGGAAAAGGTGAGAAGATGGACAAACACACACAGACAGATAAACATAATAAAATCACTCAATTTGAGTTTTTCATTTAAGTACTCTTTTAAATTCTGATCGATCTGATGATTTTCTTTTGTTGTGGACATATCTGTTGTAGCATTTGGTGTTGAGAACATGGCCACAGCCATGGATGAGGACCTAGAGGATGAGTTGGAGGAGAAGGAAGAGAAAAGCATGATGTGCCAGCCAGGCATGCACAAGTGGAAATTGGACCAGTGCATGGTTTGCACAGTGTGTGGAGACTGCACTGGCTACGGTGCCAGTTGTGTCAGTAGTGGACGACCAGACAGAGTGCCGGGAGGGTAAGAGACTTATAATGTCAGGACAGCATCTGTGTTCTTAGGAACCAAAAAAATACTCATGACTGATGGGATCTTTTTAACTGCATTTAAAAAAAAAAAAAAAAAGAAAAGGGATATGAATATCTGTTTTGTTTGTTTACTTTGAACCAGTATCTGTGGCTGTGGATCTGGAGAGTCTGGCTGCTCAGCGTGTGGCTGTTGCAAAGCCTGTGCCAGGGAGCTCGATGGTCAGGAGGCCAGGCAGAGAGGCATCTTTGACGCTGTGAAGGAGATGATTCCATTGGACCTGTTGTTAGGTATGCTAAATGATATCATTCAGCATATTACTTAAAGCCCAGATTTTAATCGTGTTGGCGCAGTGACAAATGCAAGGAGCTAGCCAAAGAACTGCCCATGCTATTTTGGTTCATGTGAGTGTAAAAGTGCAAAGGGAGTGGGCAATGAAATATTCAAGTAAGGATTTAAAAAAAAAAAAAAAAAAAAAAAAAGGACTCTCTGCGTGCCACATATCTCGTCGTTCTGAAATTGCTCTGGCAATCACAGTGAGAAATAAAGAAACGGCATTTCTAAGAAGTCCTTGAGTCATCTGCATGGTTTACACCTGCATTTGGGAGGTGGCACACATTTGGGAGGTGGCACGCAGCATTGTTAAGCTGCAGGATATAACATTTCCCGCATAAACAGGAGAACACGAAGTTACATGGACTGCTGAGAGTAGAGGTATATGTGGTTATTCTGTGGCATCCAGTGGTGGTAAATACAGAGGATGGCGGTGCATAACAGCACTACCCTCTGGTCTGGCAGTCCTAAATTAGAGGCTGCAATTCTGTCAACATAACAGAAGTGAGTACACGCCTGTGCAGTGTTGCTAAAGTATCAAACGATTCACTTTGCAGTAAATGCTTTACAGTAAGGTTGTTCTTCCTTTTTTATGAAACAAAAGGTTCAACTTTTTAGAATGATGGCTTTTCACAGCTCTTTGCACAAAATTTCTGGAAAGAAAAATCTGCTCTTCAGAGACAAATAGTTTTAGCTGCTCTTTTCTAGAGTGGTTATGTTGCTCCATTTTTCTCTTTAAGACTCCCCAAAGGTGTTCTGTTGGATTCGAGTGAGGCGAGATAGTTTCTCCTCTTGTGTGGTTTTGGCAGTGTGCTTCGAATTGTTGTTATGCTGGAAGGGTTCTGGAGACCGGGTGCTATCTTGTCAGCCAGTATTTTAGTATATCCACAGGCATTTATGGTTGCCATCTATAAATGTTCTCTCCCCAAGACCTTTAGCTCTCATGCTGCCCCTTATTATCGCACTCCCACCTCACTGCTTCGCTGCTGGTCATTGCATTGACTGTTGTAGTTGTGGTCTTATCTGAGCTGAGCAGATTTATCTTGGTGTCATCTGACTGAAGAATGTGTGCTCTCAATAGACATCACATTTCTTTTCTTGTTCTTTAGCAAAGTTTAATCTTGTAGTTTTTTGGCCAAACAGCAAGGAGCTTGTTGTTTTTATTTTTTCTCTACTTTGACACCATCCATAGAGCCTGATGTTATGCAGTGTCCTCGCATTGTTCGTTTTCTCTCTTGATGACCAGAGTTACAATCCATAGTGTCCACTCTCAGTGGATGACCACTGCTTCTTCTCATTAGTGATATTATGGCTTTGGTTTAGCTGCTGTCATCAGTCTTCCTGTATTGTGCAGTAGCTTTATTTATTTATTTGTTTTTTAATGCTTCTGGTTACTTTTCGAGTAATAATGCAAACACAGATAAAGCCCATAAATCCCAAACTGGGAAAGATCCAGCGTTCACAGGTCTGTGTATTTTGATGATTATGCAGCTGGGTTTAGTGGACATCACAAGTGTACTCAGTTTTGTTGTTGTTGTTTCTACTTTAGGATCAGTACTAATAAAGCCGTTCCTTTTGGTTTTTAAGAGAGGAAGCACTCTATTTGCCAACTTAGAAATAGTGCTATTTATAATTTGATATACATTTAAATAACTTGAGATAAAAGTGATTGATGTGTAGTCACTTCTGTTCTGTTCATTCTATATCCATAGTACCAAGTCTGAGCCATTTTAATAAGAAGGTAATCAAAGAGTACAAATCGGTCATAGATTAAAACGCAGATAAATGGGAATCCTGCTTTAATCACATTATCTCCAAATCTGTGCAAAGTATGAAATCAGATAGATTGTCCATCATTAAACAACTCCCCATCTTAAAGGTCAAGGAAATGTAAAACAACTGGAGTGCTACTTGCGCTGGTTGTTGCGCCTTCATGAAAATATGCTCTTCTTTTATCCTTTATGCTCTGTCCTTCATGCAGTATATCCATCTTGGCTTAAACACCACCTGCATTGTTTACATTTCACTTAAAGCTGCAAAGACTGACAAATCATATGCATGTTAAAATCTTAATGCATATATATGATGTGACCGTAGCAGCTATATGTTTAGCTGTACATACCTGAGAAAGATTGTCCAGGGCTTAATGTAAGCATTGTATGCTAAGCTTATGAAGGCATGGTGCTTATGCTACATGTCATAATGTTTGTTGCATTTGCTTGAATACATTGCGCACTTGTCACTCATCCTTGGTTATAATCCTTGTGTCGTGCAGTCATTGCTTCTCCATCATGTCTCTCCATCATTCATTGATGTGTGTCTTGTTTTGTTCCGCCCTGCTTTGCCTTCCCTCCTCCTCCTGCATCCTGTCTGGGCTGGCTGTATCTGCGGCCTTTTTGTTTTCAGCTGTGCCTGTCCCTCCCCCTCCAGGAGTCAACATCGAGGAGCACATTCAGATCCGCCAGGAGGAGAAACGACAGAGGATCAATCGCCGGCATAGGTTGGAGGAGGGAAGAGGTATGATTCAGAGCTAGGGGACTAACTTTAATGAAGAAGTGGTTTTTTTTTTTTGGGATGTAGAAAGGACACATTCCTGTGATAGACATTTCAACATAGGAGAGACTATGGAGATGGATGTAACAAATAGGCTTAACTGTATGTCCATCCTTTAAAAAATAAATAAATAAAAAATCAAGTTTCAGGTTACTTACAGGTGCTGTTGTGAGCTTGGGTGTCGTGCCTTGGTGACTTCCCCCTTGCTTGTGTCTCTCTACTTTTATTTTTTATTTTTTACATTTTTTAGCATATGTGTATGGTTGTGGTGTAGTATTATCATGTGTTGTTTCCCATTTGTGAGCATTGTGCATGCATGTGAAAGTTTCTTTCTCCCCCAGGCCCCCTTGTTTTCCCCGGTCCCATTTTTATGAACCAGCGTGAGCAGGCCCTAGCCAGAATAAGACCCCTTCAGGCACTAAGGCATAAACGGGACAAGCACAAAGGTACTACGGTCTTCACTAACTCAACGGGTGCAGAGACACCCCTTTGACTTATCTCCCAATCTGGCTGTCCCGCCCACCTCCTCTCACTCTTTGAAGGCAGGACTCTTGTATCTTCACCAGGTCTCACAGTACCAAAACATGTAGCCAGCTGGAAACGAGGGCTCACTGAGATGCACTGGGGAAAAGCAGCCGTGGTGTATTTAGATTGCGTTAAACACCTAAGAGGCTGATTATTTGAATTCAATTATTTTCTTTTGATTTTTATTATTTAAACATAGAAAAAGGATTGAGGTCCAATGAAGATTTGGTCTTCTAATTTCTTTTCGGGTTTATGAAGTTTTCATCAGCGGAGTACGATGCAGTTAGTAAGACAAAGGTAGAAAGCTATGTCATTGCCTAACTGGATTTACCGTCACCCCCATAGCAAATAGATAAAACTACTGCATTACAAGCAGAGATACTGGGGAGAGTAAGCTTTGACAGTTGACAAGTCTGACACATTTTAAATGTGAAACATTTCGTGGAAATGGCTTTGATGTGTCATCTTAACATAAAGCTTTGTTTGGACACTCATTGTTTGGACACTCAAGTGTTGAAATTGTTAAGACATTGATCAAATCAGTAGAATATGGCCCTATATTTGTAGGTTTTTTTGTGGGTTTTTAATTATTTTTTTTATTTTTATTTTTTGAATAAAACATCTCTTTCCTTTGGAAAAACAACTGGTGGATATGAAGATGGATCCTTGCTTCTTCTTTTTCCCCCCCTCGTCTAACCAGCATAATCCTGGAGGACAGAGAACATAATATAATGTGACTGTTAAATACCTGTTGAACCCCCTTTTTTTTTTTCTTTCTTTCTTTTTTTTTTTTTTAAAGAAAAATCTCATTTGGCTACAAAAATGTCAAATATATCACTTTTTGTGCAGATGTAAAGCAAAAAATTATGATGATATGTGCCATCTAAAGACATAAGAAGCATAACTTGTTCTAGTGTCCCACTGGCACTAATCACTCAGTGGTTTTTGAGTCTGTTTTGCTTTGATGTTTGATGTGCATTTGTAAGTGTAGGTCATTTAGGTTGCATCTAATAAGCATTTTTCTTCATGGTTTTCACAGGCATTATGATAGTGCCTGGTTTTGACCTCCAAAACTGCTTTCATGTGCTTAAGATGTCATTTTAGGAGCACTTCTGTTTATTCTCTAATATTAAGTGTAGTGACAATGAACTAATTTCTTAACCCTTCTAATGTTTGGGCCATGAGCCAGTCAATATTTATTTTGGTCCAAAAAAACAAGAATCCAGAATATATTCTCAGTCACTGTATTCACTGTAATGCATGGCACTCCTCTATCCCAACCTCCTCCTCTCACACACCACAGCTGTGACCTCCTGCAGGGCTCAGAGTAAACCAGACTTCCTGTTAACTCATAAGAGACAAAAAAAACCTCAATTTTTTTTTTCAAAACTGTTGGCAAGCTATAACAGAACTGGTTATCAAAAGCCTTTGTTATGACGGTGTGTCACTCCTTGCTTTGTTTCTCAGCACGTTTTTTTCCCTTTTCTCCCCCCCTTTTTTTTTTTTTTTTTTTTTAAACCTCTTTTCCCTCCAGCTCTGTTTTTTCGAGGATTGTGCAGAGGCTTCCACCTCAGCGGTCTAAAGCTGCTACTAAACTTCACTCTCTGTTCTGTGCTCAAATGTGCTGACTTCAGTGTTTGCCTTATAGATGGTAGCAGTGAGCGTGGGGAGAAGGATGCTAGCAAAATTACAACCTACCCCCCGGGGGCTGTGAGATTTGACTGTGAACTGCGAGCGGTTCAGGTCAGCTGCGGTTTTCACCACTCAGGTGGGTAATTTTCCCTCATAGCAATCACTAGGTTAGATTTGCCTTGATAATTCTAGAAGTTGTTTAAAGCAACTAGTAAGAGTACGGGAATATTAAAGTAATAACGTGACAGTCGTCATGTTGATTTACAGTGGTGCTTATGGAGAATGGAGATGTCTACACGTTTGGGTATGGTCAGCACGGGCAGCTCGGACATGGGGACGTCAACTCCAGGTATTCTTGTCAGATGACCTTGTTTTTTCTTTAATGTGATAGATGTATGTTCAAGTTAAAGTAATTATTTGTTAGCCATAGAATAGTTTCTGTAATTATCCCTGTATATTCTAGTATTATTTAAACATTAAATAATTATAGCTGAACAGACAAATGTCATGGGTATTAAGAGGGAAAACTACATTACAATCATACATTAACTGCAGTTTTGTGGACACACAAATTCATTTAATTTTTCCCTGCTAGGGGCTCTCCAACTCTGGTGCAGGCTCTTCCTGGTCCGAGTGTGCAGGTGACAGCAGGCAGTAACCACACAGCTGTTCTCCTCGTGGATGGGCAGGTCTTCACATTTGGCAGCTTCTCGGTGAGTAAACAGAATCTATTGCAATTCTACCGTAATGCAAAAGTAATCTTTTAAATGTAACAAATGTAACCTTTGCTTTGATCTGTCATGATTGCTTTTGCAAGGGCTGCAGATTTCTTTTGCACTTTGTTTCTGAAACTTAACACTCTCCTTGCTTTTTCAGAAAGGGCAGCTTGGTCGGCCGATCCTGGACATGCCCTACTGGAATGCCAAGCCATCTCCTATGCCCAATATCGGTGCCAAATATGGACGAAAAGCTACATGGATCGGAGCCAGTGGGGACCAGACATTCTTGCGGATCGATGAGGCTCTTATCAACTCCCATGTCCTAGCTACTTCAGAGATCTTTGCCAGCAAACACATCATTGGCCTTGTGCCCTCCTCCGTGTCTGAGCCACCACCATTTAAATGCTTGCTTATCAACAAAATGGATGGAAGCTGCAGAACCTTCAATGACTCTGAGCAGGAGGACCTGCAAGGATTTGGCCTGTGTCTGGACCCAGTGTATGATGTTATATGGAGGTCAGTGTGAGGTCTATGCTTATGTTAGTCAAGGGATAAGCTGGATTCCATCTCAACTCTTTGTTGCACTTTCAGTAGTACAGAAATATTTCTAATTCCTTGCATGTTTAATCCCTGTCATTATTTCCTCCTGCTTCTAGGTTCTTGCCAGCCACCAGAGAGATGTGGTGTTACAATGCAGTGATAGCTGATGCCAGGATGCCCTCTGCAACAGATCTGCAGGCTCGCTGTAGCATCCTTAGTCCAGAGCTTGCATTACCATCAGGATCACACGCAACCACCACTCGCTCTCATGGAGCCCTACACATCCTTGGTAATCCTTTACGCTAGGCATTTACAGTGTCAAATTGCTTATGGGCCTTATGATCTTTTTGTAATGACCTTTTATTAAATCATTGACTTAACTTCTCTGATGGGGCTTTAGCTTAGTCTGTGTAGCTCCTGGGTGTTTCAAATTTTAGCTGCTGTTAATTCAGCAATATTATCCAATGTGAAAGACTGGTTGTTAAGAAATTGGACTTAATTTTATGCTTTTATAGAAATGTATTCTGTATATAACTGCAGGAATCCCATTAGGATGTTAAGTAGGGCTGGGCGATATGGCCTCAAATTCATATCGCGATATAATTTGAAGCATGTGCGATAACGATATATATCACGATATATTCTTTTCTTCTGTATAACGTATTTTCCACACTATAAGGCACACTTAAAATCCTTAAATTTTCTCAAAAATCGAGAGTGTGCCGTATGTATGAATTCTGGTTGTGCTCACTGACCTTGAACCGATTTTGGCGTGTAGAAATCTGTTAAAAAATGTTTTAGTACAACTTTGGTAAGCCTGCTGATGGACTGCTTGATGGATTGTCAGAGCATTACGGCTGCCGTAGTGAGGAGTAATCTGGGTCCAAAACTCCGTCCTTTTCAGGCCCCAAAGTCAAACGAACACTGAGAGTTAAAAACAGTCTAAATTATTTCATCTTTAATTAAATCATCAGCGTTGCTGCTTTATTGGGTCTAACAATTAAGTTTAACATCCATGCATCCATGAAAACAGAATTTATTAAATTTAACGGAGTTAGAAGTTAACTGGAAGTTAGCTCGCTAGTTTATACCTGAACATTTCATACCATTTTTCTGACTGAGAGATTTTTGAAACTAATTAAAACGTACAGCTCTGCTACCACTTCCAACATAAATGAAGACAGAAAACTAAACAGCAGTGGCGTTTGCAGGGTTACCGAAGTTGGACTACCTGGTATATAATGTTGTGCTACGTGATTGCTAGCGACACAGCTATGTTAGCATAACATTAGCACAGTGAAGCTGGAGGATGAACGGCAACTTTTTTTCCACTCGATAAAAGTTAACGTGAGGGATTCTGGTGGTTAGGGACAAATGCAATCGCATAGCAGGATGCTATACACGGGCCAAACTTCAGTCAGGAGAACATAATTTACTGATGATAATGGTTGTAGCCGCTGTGATACTTTCTACCAAAACAGGCGCAGCTTGATGACATCATCAACATGCGCTGTCGCGATAGAGCGATATAGTCAAAATCTCTATCGTTGGCCAAATCTATATCGTTTCTATCGTATATCGTTTATATCGCCCACCCCTAATGTTAAGTTATTTTTCTGGCTTTTTGGGTTTTTTTTTTTTCTTTTTATGAGTGAACTCTTTCATGGGAGACTATAGTATCACCTTTTAATCAGTTCAAGAGAAAACTGATTTGACCTCAGTCAAACAAATGATGTGATTGCAAGAATGCTATGACCACTCTTGTTGATTGTCATTTATTAGTAAGATGAATTATGTTTTTTTTCCACTTAGGTTGCTTGGATACACTGGCTGCCATGCAGGAACTGAAAATGGGTGTAGCCAGCGCTGAGGAAGAAACCCAGGCAGTGATGAAGGTCTACTCCAAGGAGGACTACAGTGTTGTGAACCGCTTTGAGAGTTAGTTCTTGTTCATAAGTAATGACTAAAAGAGACAGGACTTGCACTGACTGATTGAATTGATCTCATCAATATATCAAACTAGGCAGCTGCTTAATCTGTAACATTCAGTGAGGAAAAAATGCCATGGAAAGTCAGTGATCATCTTTGTGACCTTCATAGCTTGACTGTTCCCTTATGCGATGTTGCAGGTCACGGTGGTGGTTGGGGTTACTCGGCCCACTCTGTGGAGGCCATCCGTTTCTGTGCCGACGCAGACATCCTGCTGGGTGGGCTGGGCCTGTTTGGGGGACGAGGGGAGTACACTGCCAAAATCAAGGTGTGCAGTCCCTTGAAATATTTTTACAAAAAATTGCTTTAATTGCATGGATGTGCAAGTTATTGAAAACCATAAGTCAAAACAAGGTTACGTAGGATTTTGAAATTAATACCATAGGTGTATCTTATAGGGGTCTAAGGGTTAGTACGGGCAGTATTTATTTTATTTTTTTTTAATTTATATAATATATTAATCAATTTCTGTTGTTGTGCAGCTGTTTGAGCTTGGCCCTGATGGTGGTGACCATGAGACAGACGGTGATCTGCTGGCTGAGACTGATGTACTCGCTTATGACTGTGCTGCCAGGTATAGTTAATGTATTTGTGTGTATTTTTTGAAAGTGGTTTTAGTCTTGTGGCCATTTCAGTAAAGAAATCGTTGCAGAATCATTTTAAATGGCTGTAACTGATGGTGATCTTATTTTTAGGGAGAAATATGCAATGATGTTTGATGAGCCGGTGCTGCTGCAGCTTGGCTGGTGGTATGTGGCGTGGGCCAGAGTGTCTGGTCCCAGCAGTGACTGCGGCTCCCATGGGCAGGCTACCATCACCACTGATGATGGGTAAAACTGATTTACAGTCACCATGATAAATCAGTAGAGCTGATGGTTTATTTTTCTATTTGTTACATTCTTTTACATTGCTCATGTTGATTTTTCATGTGTCATGATTTGTGTTTTTTCTCCCATTTAGTGTGGTCTTTCAGTTCAAAAGCTCAAAGAAGTCAAATAATGGCACAGATGTCAACGCAGGTCAGATACCTCAGCTGCTTTACAGGCAAGTACTCGCATTTTGTTAAAAGTGGTGTATGTTTTTTGGGGGGTTTGTTTTATTTTTGGTGCCTGTCCAATAAATAAGCTTTATTCTCTTTTCATATTTTAACGTTAGGCTTCCTTCAAATGATGGCAATGCATCTAAAGGCAAACAGCAAACCAGTGAACCAGTCCATATCCTTAAACGCTCATTTGCTCGTACAGTCTCAGTGGTGAGTACTGTCCAAGTGTCTCTGTGTAAGTTATGTAACAGGTCACTTAAAAAAAATTGAACAATGCTGTGTCATCTCGTTGTAGGAGTGTTTTGAGTCTTTGCTGAGTATCCTTCACTGGAGCTGGACCACCTTGGTTTTGGGTGTGGAGGAACTGCGAGGGCTGAAGGGTTTCCAGTACACAGCCACCCTGCTCGACCTTGAGAGACTGCGCTTTGTTGGCACATGCTGCCTCCGCCTGCTCAGGGTCTACATCTGTGAGATTTTTCCCATTGCAGGTAGGAACACAAAGCACTTTATCACTGACAGCATGATGACTGATGGATGACGTCAAAGTCTTTCTTTGCAACAACAAAAGAGTCTTATTCAAACTGTTACTATACATTAAACAAATGATATATAGTTTGTACATAGATTTATATTTATAAAACAATTAAAAAGTTAGAAGACAATCAGTGATTGTGATATTTTTCTTTCTTAAAAAGTGCATTTTAGTTAAACTATGCGTCTTCTGATTACATCTCTTCTTTTCCCATGTTTGATTTCTAGCCAGCACCAAGGCTGTGGTGGAGGAGTCGAGCAAGCTGGCAGAGTGCGTAGGAAAGACACGCAGTCTGCTGAAGAAGATCCTGTCAGAAGGCATGGACAACTGCCTGACCAAGCTGGACAATGACCCACAAGGCTACTTGTCTCAGCCTCTTACTTTGCTGGAAGCTGTGCTGCAGGAGTGCCACAACACCTTCACCGCCTGCTTCCACTCCTTCTATCCAACCCCGGCTCTGCAGTGGGCCTGCCTGTGTGATCTGCTCAACTGCCTGGACCAAGTATGATGATTTCATACAGCTTGTTATCACATTAAAAAAAATCTGTTAGTTTTAGATGACATTTTACTGTACTTTCATTATGAAGGCTTAAAGAGGGGGGAAAAATCTGACCTTCACCATTATTTTTGCTGTATTTCAGGATATCGCTGAGGCTAATTTCCGTACATCCAGCAGCCGTCTCCTGGCAGCCGTAATGTCAGCTCTGTGTAACACATCGGTCAAGCTGACATCCATCCTGCCCATTGCTTATGATGGGGAGGTGCTGCTGCGTTCACTGGTCAAACAAGTAAGCACAGAGAATGACTCGGCCCTTGCTCACCGCTTCCCCCTGCTGGTGGCCCATATGGAGAAGCTCAGCCATGTGAGTTGGCACTGCGTTAATGTTTAGTTGTTTATAGATACAGTCAGTGGACCAGAACATGTTGAGATAACTACATTTGATCACCATCACATTCTCATCCAAATATCTAGATGGCCTATAAAAGAAATCAAAACAGTCATATTAAGTTAGTAATATTGTGTCCACCTTTTAGACGGAGGAGAACCTGATGGGCATGACCAGTTTCCGGGAAGTACTAGAGAAGATGCTGGTGATTGTGGTGCTGCCTGTGAGGAAGAGTTTGAGGAGGGAGGTTGAACTGTTCTCACCACATTTGGTCTCCAACACCTGTGGCCTGCTGGCCTCCATCGTTTCTGAGCTCACCGCCTCTGCCCTGGGCTCTGAGGTAACTTAACGTGCTCTAGTAGCCATTCACCCATCCTCCCACTGTATGCCTGTATGTGGGGCCACTGTTTTGGCTTTAAGCTTTGGTCCTTGTGTGCTCTTGCAAAGCCCCGCTCGCATTACCAGAAATTTCATCTGTACATGCTTATTGTTCTGTGCTTTGACAAAGCAACCTTTTTGATCACATTGATTTGTAGTTTTCAAAGGGCTTTGATTTGCATCCCAGTCACTACAGTTCAGCCAACGTTTGAAAAGAAATCTGTCACTCATGCATTTTCTCATTCTTTTTCTTTTGTCCTGTCTCGTGCCATATTCTTCATATTCTCAAGGCTCTATTGTTGTTGAAGTAATTCCTCTCAGTGACAGACACTGTGTCCTTACTGCAGCTTAAAAAAACACAGAGAGAGCTCAGAGCTTTTCTGTATTGTCTTTACAGCATGCTGAGTCATTAAGTGTGAGTGGCAGACATCTGTTGGCCTCCATCTTTCACACTCTACATTTAATTATCATCACACTCTCTTTTTATACTCATGTACTGCAGGCATGACTCTTTAGCTCTTGTTGCCATAGTAACGTTACTTGACAACTGCCCTCAACAACTACTTTTTTTCTTCTTTTTTTTTCTTTTTTTTTTTTACCCTCTCCCCCCAAGTCTGTTGTCACGGAAACTACTCTTCCTCCCCTGAGTACCTGGATAGGTCCCTCTGCAGCTGTGTCTGGTTCTCAGTAGTCACAGGCTGATATAAATAGTAGTTACCTAATGCATACCAAGCATGAAATGGTTTTATTTCACTTTCATTTATTTTTTTCTGTGAATGCCTTTTGTATGTTTTAGCAACCTTTAAATTATTTACCTTTTCCATCCATCATTTGCACAGTGTTTGCTTGAACTCTGGACATTTGGAGGGTTTTGGTCATTTTACACTTTATTATGAGTATTGCTACCTAGTGTATTGCTACCTAAAATCATGGATTGCGATTTTATATATTTAAAAAAAAAATAAAATTTAGTGTCTTTCTATTTCTCTTCAAGTGTCGTCAGGTGTGTTTGGCTATATTTTTTAGTATTTCATCCTTTATTAGGTTGATGGGCTGAACTCGCTCCACTCAGTGAAAGCATCTCCGAACCGCTTCACCAAAACAAGCCAGGGCCGCAGTTGGAACACAGGCAATGGCTCGCCGGATGCCATCTGTCTGACAGTGGATAAGCCAGGCGTTGTGCTTGTGGGTGTCTGCGTATATGGAGGAGGGGGCATCCATGAGTATGAGCTAGAGGTGCTGGCTGATGATGTAAGTGACTGAAGATTTATTTTTTTTTGTTTTTTGATTTGTTTTGTGGTGCTGCTGAACTAGTTTCCAGTCAGTTAATTATTTATTCTTGTGAATCTTTTTGTTCCCTCGACCTTCAGGCGCAGACAGAGCACCCAGGGGACTCTGCGCATTCTCACAGGTGGACATCTCTGGAGCTGGTGAAGGGCACATACAGCACTGACGATTCCCCCAGTGATATTGCTGAAATTCGCCTGGATAAGGCTGTGCCACTTAAGGTACATAAGCGGTATATGACCTGGTACATAAATGTGTTTGGCCCTAGTAACAAATTTCCTCTTTGTGACTGCTCTTTAGGGGGTGAATTTTTTTTAATATATATTGATCTGTTTAACTTATGGTTAGCTTTAGTATAATGTGATGTCTCCGAGGCTAATTAAAGTCATTAAACTAGACCTCTCAGCTGTGTTTCTGGCGTTAGTGCCTTTGAGTGTTTTTAAGGCAGATATCTGACAGATAATATGGCTTGTGGTGCAGCTAATTGTATTTGAAACATTAGCGTGATACGCCCATATACTCTAAAAAAGGCCTTTTGCTTGCCAAGCTAGCTGATAAATTGGCACTATATGCTCAAAAAAGAGATAAAGAGGTGTCAACATGCAAAATGCCAAACTCAAGAATTTAAAACGAAAGTACAGATTTTTATACACAGTCTATAGTTAAAAAGCAAATATTTATTTAATAAATTTACCGTGTTGCAGGAGGGGGTGAAGTATGCAGTGCGATTACGAAACTACGGTAGCCGGACGGCTAATGGGGACGGAGGGATGACCACAGTGCAGTGCTCCGATGGTGTGTCCTTCACCTTCAGCACCTGCAGCTTGAGTAGCAATGGGACCAACCAGACCAGAGGACAGATCCCACAGATTCTCTATTACAGGTATGCATAAAGCTAGCATCTTCTAATTGCTTGTATCAAAAGTTGTTTTTGTTTTTTTTCTGACTTAAGTGTCTCATTGTTGAAGGAGTGAGTATGATGGGGACCTTCAGTCTCAGCTGCTGAGCAAAGCCAATGAGGAAGACAAAAACTGTAGCAGAGCTCTGTCTGTGGTCAGTGCTGTGGTTAGAGCTGCAAAGGATCTCCTTCACAGGGCATTTGCTGTTGATGGTAAGCACAGCAAATTTTACACAGCTATTATAAAAGCATTGGTTGCTTGTATCTCGGCCTTTCTTCATTTTGTCCTTTCTTGTCTCCAGTGGATGATATTCCTGAGCTTTTAAGCTCTTCTAGCCTGTTCTCTATGCTCCTGCCCCTCATCCTGGCCTACATAGGCCCCGTGGCTGCATCTGTACCAAAGGTATGAGTTCACACTCAGATGGTTTACCTGCCTTCTTAAAATACCACATTTCTCTCTGGTGTAGCACTGCGGCTAACTGCTTGTTCTTTCACATCCAGGCTGCTGTTGAGGTGTTTGGTTTGGTTCAAGAGCTGCTGCCCGCCGTCTCTGCCCTGAACCAAAAATACGCCCCACCCACCTTTAACCCAAACCAATCCACAGACAGCACTACTGGCAACCAGCCTGAACAGGGCCTCTCCGCTTGTACCACCTCTAACCATTATGCAGTAATTGAGAGTGACCACCCTTACAAGCAAGCTGGGGTTACTCAGTACAGGGTAAGGCATCTCTTGCCATGCTTACTAGCTTTAAAATGTGTTAAGAGAAAATTCTAGAATTTTAAGTTGCAACTGATTTCCCTTGTGCTTCACCATGCTTCAGGTATCATTCCCGGACTGCGTCCGCTGGACCACCATTGAGTTTGATCCACAGTGTGGCACTGCACAGCCAGAGGATGTCCTGCGTCTGCTAATCCCAAGCCGAACACTCCACTTGTCTAACCTGGGTGCCAAACCCTTGATCCACGACACCATCAACACCTGGACTGAGCTCAAAAAGTTCTCAGGCTCAACAGGCTGGCCAACCACTGTCCTCGTGCTGCCAGGTGAAAACAGACAAGCAAACCAGCTTAACACCCCCCCCCCCCCCCCAAACAAAACTGCAGGATAGCAAGTTGACATTTATTGGACAATAAGCTACAACAGTGTTATTGAATCCCAATAAACCCCAATGTTTCTAAACCAAGAGACTTAGAAAAGCCAATATACACTAGTGGAGTCAAGGGGAAATGACCACCGCATTTTGGTTAACCTTAGGGTGTAATACAGAAATGTACAATAGGCACAGATGTTTATATAACATATAAATAGTGTTATTATTTATATTACAATTATTAGTACCTTTTGGTAGACACAACCTTTGACAGCTTTTGTTTCCTAATCTTATTTCATTTTAACATATTTAAAGCAAGTTTGGCTGATGAATGATGTAAAAAATTGAAACTGGTCAGATTGTATATGACCAATATTTTTTTCATTTAACAAAACTAAAGCAATCAGTTATGAACATTATTGAATTAGTAACAAAAGTTATGCATCTGTCCTTTATGACTGGCATAATATTTCATCGCCAGTGACCTTTGTTCAAAACTCATGTGGTGTATCAGCCTCTGCACTACTGTGGTATTATTCTTTGCAGGATTATTATATTTCTGCCATAAGTCTTTAGTGGTTAATGAACTTCCTCAAGGCAGCGGAGGGAAATATTGCCCTGGGTGGTGCGTTACTTTCGACAGAAGGGAACTCCGGGCTGGAAGACACCTAAAAAAACTTGTATACCACGGCGGCCACAGAGGCAGAGACAATGCATATTCTGTAGGAGCACCAGTATTCTTTGTTTACTGTGAGAGCTCTAGCAGCATTTTTAATGAAATCTGTTGTGTACTTAAGTATGAGCTCTGAGTAGTGACAACATTCTTAATCCAACATATGTTCATGCGTGCCAGCTGCAGCTCGTTGATGATAATTGTTGGCATCCTTTGTGTACTTTATTCTACTTAATGATGCTTCACTGAGCCACCTGCCACAGCAGGCAGCCATTAGTTTACCAATTATTGTTTTTACAGAGCTCTGCCTAACGGTCTCGTGTTAGATGCATTACTGTGTATTTCTGCTCTATCTGTTTCCAGGAAATGAAGTGCTCTTTTCACTTGAAACGGCCTCAGATTATGTGAAAGATGAGAAAGCCTGCTTCTACGGCTTTAAGTGTGTGGCTGTGGGATATGAATTCAACCCCGGTCCTGATGAGGTACAGATGCTCTTCAGTGAATTGTGCCACCCACTGGCTTTCTGTGTCCTGAGCCTGCAGTTTTACAGCACTTTGTATGCCATCTGTAAAAAAAGTAATAAATACCTTTCTGACAGATGTTTTGTAAATTTCAGGGTATTATCCAACTGGAGAAGGAGTTGGCCTACCTGGGTAGTGTGTGTGCTGCGGCTCTTATGAAGAAAGACTTGGCCCTTCCTATAGGTACAGAAAAAAGTAAAATCAGTGAATTTGAGGCAGGCTTTTGCATAACTCATATAATCATGATTCAATCTTTTATAGGCAATGAGTTGGAGGAAGATCTTGAGATTCTTGAGGAAGCCTCTCTTCAGGTATATCGTCTTTTAAGTTAAATAAATGATCAGGGAAGGTTTAAGTAAAAAAAAAAAAAAAAGAAGCTATCTCTCCTAAGTGCTCAACTTTCCATCTTAACTTTCAAAACATTTTGTTGCCACTCAGGTGTGTAAGGCCCACTCAGGGATCCTTGGGAAGGGTCTGGCCTTGTCTCACTCTCCCACCATCCTGGAGGCCCTTGAGGGGAATCTACCCTTGCACATCCAGACCAATGAGCACTCCTTCCTTGAGGACTTCATCACCTGTGTGCAGAATTCAAGTGGGGGACGTCTGGCTAGGTATGTTTCCATCCTTGGATGAGACAGCAAAATTCAAAATTAATGAAAATTACCTTAGAAGAGCAAAATAATATTCATATTGAATTTCAATTCTTTGAAATAAATAATAGTTGGGCTGTTACTACATATTCTTTCCCTCTTTGTTTGACCAATGCAGATGGCTACAGCCAGACTCTTACGCAGATCCTCAGAAGACATCCCTGATTCTGAACAAAGATGATATTCGCTGTGGGTGGCCAACCACTGTGGTGGTTCAGACCAAAGACCAGTATGGGGATGTAGTGCATGTTCCTAACATGAAGGTCAGGAAAACTCTCTTAAAACAAAGAAGAAACAATTATGTAATTGTGTCTCAAGTGCCAAACCTACAAAAGTAGTTTACTGAATTTGTCGGTCACTGTGTTTATGTTTTGTTTGTAGGTGGAGGTGAAGGCTGTACCTGTTTCACAGAAAAAGTCAGTGCAACCAGAAAATGTGAAGAAGTTGCAGCGACTACCTGGAAGCTGTTCCCCTTCTTCCTCTGGACCCGACCTAACCTTTGGAGGTTTGCCAGTGCCCAAGTTGGAAGCCACCTATGAGCCCATGATTGTGAAAGAGGCTCGGTACATTGCTATTACCATGATGAAGGTCAGCATCGTGTAACTGGGGCGCCACTCGCTACCTCACCTGTGTATATTAGCCTGTTGCAGATTCTGTAGCTCAAGTTGGAGCTGGGTGGTTAGATTCTTAAATACAACATTTAACATTTGGTAACATTAAATAATAAATATTTAAAAAACAGAGCTTCGTTAGAAATGGCTAAAGAAGAATATAGCAATATACATCTGCCAGTGAGTACAGATGTAAGCTGAAAAGAAAAAATGAAAAAACGTTCCACATAAATGTGTATAAATGGATGCGTATGGCCTGTAGCTTGAAGACTATAAAAGCTCCATGTTATTCTAATCCATTTACTGTGTATGAGAATGAGAGAAGTGTGTTACAGGGCTTAGAAATTTTTCCACCAAGTGGTTCAGATTAGAGTAGCATTGACAGACTTTTACTGAAGGACGGTTTCTGTGTATCTGAGGAGGATAAAAAAAGTCAAAAATGAATGGCTTACCTTGGGAGTGACAGCCTTTTAGTTTGCTGTATAAAACATTCAAAAAGCCAGTTGTGTGTTTTTGTTGCATGGTAGTAATGGAAAAAAGTGCTCCTTTGCCATCAATCAGAGGCTAGTCACAAGGCTGGTGTTCATGCTCTCCAGCTTATGATGTACTTAAATGGAAAGCCTGTTTCAGTAGCCCAATTATGTCACTTTGAAGGAAGCTAAAGCCAAGCTCACTGACAACTACACAAGCTGAATTAAAATTACAGTGTGCTACTTTTTCTTTCAGTTGCTGTAGCGTAATCCATTAATGAATATCTGATTGGTGCCCTGTCTTTCAATTAACCAAACAGCAGTTACACTAAGTGTAAAAGAGGAAAAAAAGGCAAATTGTTGAACCCATCATGAGTTTGTATCATAGATGGGGAATGTGACTTGACTTAAAAAAAAAAAAAAGGGGGGGGGGGGGCAAACTAGTGTATTTGCTGTTGCTCTTACATTACATCTGTGTCTGTTTTAGGCATATGAAAACTACTCCTTTGAAGAGCTGCGCTTTGCTTCCCCCACCCCAAAGAGGTAAGACAGTGCAGAAAAAAGAACAGACTTTCCACGGAGACGCAGTCTACTTATTGTTCATTGCCCACACAGACCCAGCGAGAATATGCTCATCCGTGCCAACACTGATGGAACCTACAGTGCCAATTGGACTCCAGGAGCAGTTGGCCTCTATACGATCCACGTCACCATTGATGGCATTGAAATAGGTAATTCAGTCTAAACGCACGTTCAAAAAGCTGGTGCGTTCTCTTAAGTCTTTCCCCATAGAAGCATGAAATTTATATGGAGCAATAAATTTCTTGTGAATCTACAAAGTCGAGTTGTAAATCCTTTTTAAATCATTTAGATGCTGGTTTGGAGGTAGAAGTCAAAGACCCTCCCAAAGGCATGATACCACCTGGGACTCAGATGGTCAAGCCAAAAGCTGAGCCTCAGCCTAGCAAGGTGAGTTTTTCTTTCAGTTGACCAACTAGGACATGAACATGAACAAACACGTTGACATTCACCATGCCTGTTGTCATCCAGCAAATGCAACTCAACAGAGATGGCAACAGGATTTCCTGCCAACACCAAATTCTAACGGATTGAACCAGCTGCTTTATGCAGTATGTTGACATCAGTTTCATCAGAAACACAGAGATCCTTTTTGACCTTTTGAAAAGTTTTTCTTTTTTTCTTTTTTTTTTGTTAGTATTTCAGTTCATACTGAGAATTTTATATGACCTCTGTGTAGCTTTTGGCTGTTTGCACCTCCTCGTTTGGTTTGCTCTGCTGACTAACGATTTGCTGGTTCATAGGAAGCAATGGACCTCAGTCCAGTCCAAGATATTTGGGTCACAAAGTAAACGAGCGAATAAATCCAACTCTTTTACAATGACACGGTAGATTTCGGTGTGATGTCCTTTCTTTTGTGATGCCTCTAACTAGATGAAGACAAACATTAAGATTGAGCACTGTGAGTCTGGTTGTTAGGTTCTATCGTGCATGTATACAGACTGTGTACGTTGACGAGTGCTTAATATGGTGTAGGAACTGGAAATTGCTTCAGATGCAGAAATTGCATCTACCTGATGTTATGCACGTTGGGGTCATCATCATTTTGTGGCCTTTTGAGTTTTGAAATCCATAATGGGGGAAACAAGCAACAATGTGTGCCTTTTTCAATCACTTGTGTATACTCCTTTTGGATATGTTTTAAAAGTTTTGTTTTGGTTTTTTTTTCTTCATGCATCAGTGTAGATAACACACAACAAACTTCATAACAGGTGCTAATGAAATGAAGCTCCTTAAGATTGGTCATCTTTTGCTGTGTGTATGCTTGTACTTGGAAGCGGGCTTTGTCTGGATTAAAGCATGCGATCTATCACTGTCAACTGCTTTCTCCTTTTTCTTTTCCTACTGCTCTTATTGACTTTATTTTTCTCCTTTCTGTTCTTTACCCCTGCCGCTCACGGTCTCCATCTCCCCTCTGCTTCTCTCAGGTCCGCAAATTTGTATCCAAGGACAGCGCAGGCCTGCGTGTGCGTAGTCACCCCTCCCTGCAGAGTGAACAGATAGGCATAGTGCATGTCAATGGCACCATCACTTTCATTGACGAGGTAATTGACTTTAGACCAGGCAGAAGACCGTAATATATAGTATTCTATGTGGAACACCAGAGTCCACTTTTGTTCTGTTTCTGTGTTTCTTCTTGTTTGAATCAATAAGAGCCGACTCATAATTATTGTAAAATCTAGAGGTTTTTTTCTAGATTAAAGTAATTTTGAGTCTTTTTACATGATTTCTGTAGTTTCTTTGTAATTACCTCTTTCAATAATGATTACTACCTCATAAATTTGTTGCTCTTTATGTTGCTTATTGCTCTTGCAAGGCACTCTGAGGCTCCGTAAACAGCTTGAACACCATCCTCATAAATCCAAATGAGACAATGAATTCTTAAATTACTACGCACTTTATAACTGCAATGTAATTTGGCACGTATTGACTGTATTTGTCAGCCCTGCACAATATCTGCTCTCATCTTTTGGCGTTAGTACCGGAAACATTCATGTAATGTTTCACCTGCATCCTGCTTCACCATGAGCGTGGCGTTATGTAATTACTTTGGGCAGCCTCAGAGATGCCATGCGTATGTATGAGGGCAATCCCCTCCTACTTCCCTAGTAACAGGATGGCATGCCTTTGCTCTACTCTGTTGCTTGTTTTCCCTTAGATCCACAATGATGATGGTGTGTGGCTCAGGCTCAATGATGAAACTGTAAAGAAGTATGTTCCCAACATGAATGGGTACACTGAAGCCTGGTGCCTCTCTTTTAACCAGCACCTGGGCAGGAGCCTACTGGTCCCAGCCGACGTAAGTAGAAGGCGGCCTGCTGAGTAGCCTGTCTCCGTTTACGATTAGAGGCTCCTGCACTGTTTATTTTGGGGAAGAGCTCATCTGTGTTGTTTAATGATAATGGCTTTTCAAGGACTTACCTGGTTTTGTCCTTGAAGCATGGGTAAATCATCAGAGTATCTTATCAGAGTGTACCTGCTGGGGTGTTTCTTGTGCATGGAATATCTCGGTATGAAACTTTGACTAACACACTGTGCAAAGGAACAGCAGCTGGAGTGTGCATGCATTAACTCACGTTTGAAGGCAAAAGGTTTACTGTTACATGACCATCATGTGTTTAGCTGTGGACACTTGGCTCACGTGGTGAGGTAGTATATGTTTAGTGCATTAAAGTAAACCCCAATGCAGGGCCTGTCAGACAAGGAAAAATGTAGTGAAAGAGCACTTGTGTGCTGTTTGCCTTTGCTTATTCTGCACTGTTGAGTCTTCATTTACTCATCGCTTCTCACTCACAGTTCATAAAGAGTTGCTCACTGCAGCATGTGATGGCAAGGAGTTCCCCCCCACACATTTTGCTCCATGCCGCAAAAACCACCCTAAAAATGCCACTGACTCAAATGGGTAATTCAACTGGGTATAATTCAAGAAATTGATGCCGTTTTAAATGGGAATGTATCCAAAGATGGTGGTTTTCTGTCATGAAGCAGTCACTGGCCTGTGAAAGGTTTGAGTGGATAATTGTACCTCTACTTCTCTGTAACTCCACCTCTGCATTGGGATGCAGTGCTAGGAGGCTTCCATGTCTGGTCTCTGTCTGAACAGCATGACACACTACATCATCCAAATGGGGAATTTTTTTGGAAGTTTCTTCTCTATATGTCTTTATTTTTACATTTTTTTTTAAGTCATTTGGTCATGGATTTGGACATGATTGCAATAAGGTGTTGGGAGTGAATTTTCAGTGCCCCTGCAACATTTTTTTTTCTTTGTATGTTTTGTTTTGTTACTGCTTTTAATTCTGCACTCATTGGCTTATTTCAGTGCTCCACAACTAACTGGCCTGTCTGAATCTGTCTTCCTAACTTGACTTATCCTGGAAAATCCACAAGAGCCAAGAGCTTTTTTTTTTCTTCCAAAAAAATACACTAGAACCTCCCCTTTCCCGTTTTTCTCTCCTTTCTTGAGTCGTCTACTGTTTCTTGACTGTTTTACAATTTGTTGCTCAGAATGTCTTTAATGCTAGCCAAGGAGTCAGGGATATCGGCTTTTTGTCATGGACCCCCTTAACTATATTCCCACCACAGGTGAGTTGTGTGAAGGAGGGAACATAGTTTGACTACCCCATAGCCTATCGCCTGTTTCTTTTCTTGTATCCTCGAACCCCTTGTGACTTTGTAGTTGTCCCACAGTGTGAATTTGAGGTATAAGAGGTCAAACTGTATTTGCATGGTTGTCTGTACCGTGATAATACATCATATCGGTGGCTACTGAAGACTCTGCAGTGATCACATTTAGGATTAATAGTAATTGTTTGTATTAAAGCTTGTATGTTGCATGGAGATGAAGATAATAATGTTCAGACTGTTGCATGAGGTCTTGTTTGAAAGGCTTGCCATATCTAGTCCTGTTTCTGTGTGTGCCATAGCATGCCCCCCTTTAACTGAAAATGAGAGCATTTTATTTAAGTTGTTGGTTGTTTTTAACTGGATTACTAAAATGCTAAAGTGAGTGTTTGTCAATTCTTTGTGGGTGAACAGTGTATTTTTAATATCAGGGGCAAATTGCTGTATGATTTTTACTGTGACGACGGAGACACTTACTTCCTTTCCAGTTTCGTGCCAAGCTCAGCTTGCTGGCTGCTGTATGCAGCTTCATAGTTAGTGAACGGATAAGCGAGTTGCATCGGTTTTGTCACTGAACCGTTGGTTAAAAAAAAAAAAAAGCAAATATGCTATTTGAGACCTTAAAGATGGCACTTAATACACGTAAAGAGGGCTGAACTGCATGCTTTTTACAGCATTTCCCTGTGAGGCTGCTAAGTGCGTTTCACCTTCACATTTCTGGGCTTTGTAGTCTGAGCCCTGTGCTGGTCTTGAACATTTTTGCAGCCTATTTTATTGATGTACACTGACTCTAATCCATGCTCTTAACTCTTGCAGGAGGTCAGGGGCCAGTTGGAGGAGAACATAAAGGAGGTGAGCAGCTGCCCTTCCCACGAGGCCCCCATTCGGGTGCAGAACAGAGCAGGGCAGGGCGGCGGTCCGGGGCTTTATAAGGTAGTGAAGACCGGCCCCTCTGGTCACAACATCAGAAGCTGCCCAAACCTTAGGGGTATCCCCATTGGAATGTTAGTTCTTGGCAACAAGGTCAAGGCCATAGGCGAGGTACGCACTCACCCCAAATAATCAAATGTGTTTTCTGTGGCTGGAGCTCAATTATTCAGACTGCTTGGATCAAGCTATACTGATTTTTAGTAGATTTTGGCCTTCAAATGTAATCTCTCTTTCAAAGGGGAATACATGAGCTGCTTCTGGGTGTGTGTGTGTTCTCTATCTTTCTACCCATTGCTGTGGCAGCAACAATTTTCTGCTTGACTGACTAATTCCAGTTTGTCTATGAATCCACTGCAGTTTCAGGGTGTCACATTCAGCTGGCTTGAGGTCTCTCAGTGGAAGCCTAATCACAAAATGCTGGAGCCTTTCTGTGCCTTGACTGTATCTTTCCTGCTCTTGTAATGATTTTTGCCAATATAAGCACCTAAGTTATTTCTTGCCTGGCGATGTGGAGCCTCTCCTCTTTTGGTTATGACCTGTCATTGGCTGCGGTGGTGGTGTGTCATGCTGTTCAGTAGTTTCCTGAGCCTCTACTGGTGTGTGTGGATGTGGGAGATGCTGCCTGCACATACTAATACTTTCATCTGTTTGTGTGTTTTCTGTTTTGTTTTTTGAATTTCCAAAATGATAATATTTCAGGGAGTTGAGAAAACACAGCTTCATGCATTTACCTTTCAATAAACTAGCCCTTAGAGTAAGTTTTGTTTTTATTTTTTTTTTTTAAATTTCAGCTCATCAGTTTTGTCTAGCTGTGTCTGCTAATACACCAAATCAATTTATTGTGATCTGCTGCTCTATATTCTGTATGTGTCAATCAGATGGGATGAATACTTGCATGTCAGTGATCTTGCGTAGAACCTTTTTGTATGTGGTGGATACGGTGGTTGTAGGGTGGGTGAATAAGAAAATTGACTGTAGCTGATTTTGAAAGTGGATTTAAATCTGCTGTTTGTGCGTGTGTGTATGTATGAGCATGGATAAATAGTGTTGCTTATGTATCAGGTGGTCAACTCAGAGGGAACCTGGGTACAGCTGGATAAGAACAGTGTAGTGGAGTTCTGTGAGAGTGATGAAGGAGAGGCCTGGTCACTGGCCAGAGACCGTGGTGGAAACCAATACCTTCGCCACGATGATGGTAGGTGGCGTGGCTGATTAAACAGTTTCTAACCCAGATTTAAGCCCTCCTAATGCCAGATTATGATGAAACAATATTATTAAATTGACTTTTTCAGAGCAAGCATTGCTTGAGCATGGGAACCAGACCCCGCCACCCAGCCCTTTCTCTGTGCAGGCCTTCAATAGAGCCTCAACTTCAAATGGAGCACAGGGCTTTGACTATGGCATCTCCAACAACAAAGGTAAGGTCAGCTTGGAGTAGAGTTAACTTTACAAAAATGCATCATGTGCAGATCACCGTTCCAAGATATAGATTCTCTTTGCTTCCTTTTCTTGTTTATCTTGTACTTTATTGTAACAAAGGCATCAGGACTTTTACTTGCTCTTCTCACTAAAATCCTTTCAAATAAACCATTACTCACCAAACGCCACTCTTTGCGTATAAAAATGAAACAATTTTATTCATTTTTGCTATGCAGATATGTTGCTTTATCAAATTTAATTTGTTTATAACGTTAAAAAAAGAAGAAATTTGCAGTCACAGTGTATACTAGTATCAGACCTTAGTTTAAGTGATGCAGTTGGAGTCGGTCGGTCTTTTCAAATCACAGGCGCCATCTTTCATCTCTTTTTGTTGTGCATGCTTTTTATTGTGTCTACCTTTTGTTATTTCATGCCTGATATTTCTGCATTGTCAGGCATAAATTTGCTTGCATGGGCCAGTCAGTGTGCCCCTGGTCATTTGGGCTAGTAGGGGCTTTGTTTTCAATGTTTGTTTGCAATGTTTTCTACAATATATTGCCAAATACTGCAAACATCACCTAATTAAAGTCAGTGTTTCTGTTACCAAAGTAGCAGTTTTTGTTTTTTTTTTCAAATGGCTTTGCTCTTTCACAAAAAGGAGGTTGCCCCGTTAGGATTCTTAGTCATGCTAATCAGAGAACTCTGGTTATGTTATGCACAATGATTGAAGTTGAAGGTTGTTTTACTTGTCTAGATGTCAGATGCAATAAATCTGCAACTCTAATGCACCTGCATAATACCTTTGCTATGCAGATTGTAAACACATTGTCAAGCTTTCTTCTCTAAATGTCTGTTGGCAAGGAGTGCCTTTGGATTACCGTTATACTTGGATGAAGTTAAGACTGCTTGTAATGTGGAGAAATGGATGTAGTTGCATCCTTTTAACAGGGGCTTGGGTAATCAATGGTAGTTTGTCGTGAATGTTTGTATTTACCTTGACCTGAAAAGTCCTTCCCATTTACGCAAGGTACATAGTCAACCAACCTGTAGAAGTGGTATTAAATCTGTAATTCAATACAGATTATAAAAATAATAAAGTGGTGCTGAAAATATTCACTGAAACATAGAAAATGTGCGTGGAAATGCACGTCTAGAATAAATACTCAACTAATACAAGCATGTCCAACTAGATTTTACAACTCGTGCATGAGTTGAAAGCCCCCACTGAGCCGTCTAATGGAAAGTCTGAATCACTAGCCACCTCTGGATTGAGCTTTCATGCTGTGAGGCGGCATTATGAGTGGGGTCTGAGTGTGCAGGACAGAGAAACCTTAAAAAAAGAAATGGTGTGCTAATGGTTATCAGCCCTCACTTTACAATGTATTTTATAGACATTTAAAAAAACAAAACAAAAAAAACTCTGGAAATGTGTATCGACCAAGTTTTGCAGCTTGGTGCGCAGTGAAACCTTTCACTAAGGAGAAGCTATGCAGTGAGATTTTCCCAAGATGAGGATCTTGGAACTTCTTGTGAGGACACGCAGGGTTTTTGTAACACTGAGCCCTAAAATAAAATAATAAAAAGAACAATATACATTTTCCATAAACTGTTAGGAAAAGGGAGGAAGTGTTGCTGTGCTGTGGTGAAAAAAGTACAATTTGTTGTTGCTAATAGGAATAAACCACCACTCTGTAGTTGCTGGAGTTATCTGGTAGTACTCTGGTAGAACATACCCTGTACTGGGCAGATTTTTAAAGTAACCAATTCGATTTTTTTTCCCCCTTCAATAAAATACTTGTTGGGAGTTGTAGTTTCTTCTTTATATACTTCTTGGCTTGTCTTTTTTGATTGATTGATTTATTTATTTTTTTAAACCTAGGACCATACTAGAACTTTTTGTGCTCAGTTCATCCAGAATAGTATTAAGCCCACCTAGGCTTCATGCTAGTTTCCCAATTCCATCTATGAACAGGACTGCTGGGACTCCGGATGCCCATAATAACTCCTCCTCCTGGCCGATGATTGAAATGATTGATAAGAAAAATAGGTGACTGACCTACATCCCCCATTTAGAATCCTTAAACCATAGTAAAAGCTTTAGTTTGTCCCCTTCCTCTGTCTCCATGTTTGCAGGTGACCGGTTGAGTGCCATACTGAATTCCATTCAGTCTGGGCCCTTCCTCTCAGCAGCTCCCTCCTCCTCCATATTTGAGCAAGCTGCCCAACCTCCCTCCTCTTCCTCCCTTGTCCACAGCCCATTTGTGTTTGGACAATCCCCCTCCCAACTGTCTCAGCCACAACCACAGCTTCTGAGTAAGTCTGTCCAGCTTTCTGACAGCGCTTGCTAGCACAGATTTTGATCCTTTTCCTCCCAACGTTTCGTTTCATGGAATTGTAATCTGTTTTTAATTTATCTGTACTTTTGGGGGAGAACAGGATGATATGTGACACATATCGGCACAGTTGTGTTGTACGGTGCAGAAATATCCTTAACAAGCCAACAAGTCTATTCCATGCTTAAATCTTGTTTCTTATAAAAAACAGGTGACATTACCTTTAAATAATCCATGAGCTGGTACTTTCACTTGTTTTCTAAGCAAGATTTCAAACATTAATAGACTCTATATCCAAGTCAACGGGATATTTTTGCCATGCGCTCAAGTAATTGGCCAAGTTGCTTAATTTTCTGCTTGCTGTGCTTGCTCTCTTGTTTAGCGTGCCTTTTACCCTGTTCTTCATCTGCTTCATTGCTGCTTTGAAATGAAATCTGCATCTTCCATCCTTTAGTAACAGCTTGTTTCACTTTCACCTCAAACAGCCCAGGCTGTGACAGAAAATGCAAACAGAAGTCTGAACAGTTGTTTGTTTATAGTAATTATTAGGTTTTGGGGGATTTTGTTTTTGTTTGTTTTAAACAATGAACGGCTTAAGCAAAAAATAAATAAATAAATAAAAACAGCTATTAACTAATGATATTCTATGTATAACAAGTTTGCGCTTGAAATTTATAATTCAAATTTTTAAAAGCCCTGCAATTCAAAAGACACTGTCTTGTAACACCATCCAAAATCAGTTCACTTGTCTCTAATATTTTCTGCCTGTGTAGCACCCTTTCTCCCTGTTGGTCTTTTCCTCTGCTCTACTGTGTCCTGTCTACTTGTTGTTTTTTTGTTTTTAATCTGTTATCTATTTGTTACGGAGCCCTGAAGATGTCATGGAGAGCAGGGAAATGTTGTTGTTCTTGTTGTTGTTTTGCTTTTTTTAAATGCTCAACTTCTTAATTTATGTTCTTGTTTTAGTATACTAGCAATCTTCCAACCTCCAATAATTTTATAATGGCCACCTTTTCTAAATGAAACTAAATAAATAACATTACTGAAAATGCTGTATCAACTCGGAGATGGATGTACTATGAAGGAAGTTCAACAAAGTCAAGCTTTCTTTGCGTTAGCTGGCTTGACGAAACCTAAAAGCCCAGTCGGAGATGATGAGTTTCATGACCATGGTTATCACATGTGTCTGTTATGCTGGATTTTCTGCTTCATGTTCTGTGTTCACATAAAAAGGGATGTTTTGTATAAGAATATTCCCTCTTGGGAAATGCATGTACCTTCCAAAGACAATGCAATGCACAGTGCTGTAACTTTATAGCTGGGCTTCATTCATGATGATAAGGTGTAGGTTAACAAGTTGCATTTGCCAAGTAGAGAATCTTGTACTTTAAAACGTGCTGAAAATGAAAGAGCTGGTTAAAACATGGCACTTTCAGTTGATTTCCAAACTTTATTTGAAACTGAACATAATCTGGTCTGGACCAGGTTAGGTTCAGCATAAGTTACCATGGTGATTTAGCCAGGTAAAAAGTGGATCACTTTCATGATACTGAAAACTCTGGCTTTGAGCTCGACATAGCTCACTAATCTATTAATCTTGCTTTTTCGTAGGGCAATCCGATCTTCACAATCAATGCCTTTCCAGGAAATACAGAGTTTTAAATAAAGTGAATATCTTTCCCCCACCCCCACCCTAAAATAAAAAAAAAAAAATAAGTATCTGCCGTATAACCAAGTATCTTAAGCAGTTAAACTGTGAGTTCTGCAGCCTTTGTCCGTTTAAGACATCCTACCAAAGGTTGTATTGTTGGCCCCAAAAGAGGAGAGGATTTCACAAATTAACTAAAACATGTGCACAACTTTGTCCATGACATTTACAGGGTTCTTTGTTTTTCTGTTATTCTTCTATAAGTGTTTCTACACGCCAGTCAGTTTGTCTGTCTGTTGAGCCCCTCATCACTGTAACATGTTGTCCTTTTGCCACTTTCTACTCCACCTCCTTGACTCCATTGCCTCTATGCCTTCTTTCTTTTTCTCTGCGGTGGCCTCCTTGCATTCCATGTCTTGTTTGTTTACCTGCTCCACTGTTTTCCGCTGTAGATGGTTCATCATGCAGCCTTGCTTCTCGCGAACGTGTGCACAAAAGCAATGTGTCCGTGGCTGGGCATGGTACTGCTCTCTCATCTCTCGCTCTGAGGCAAAAGGGTGGGTAATCACATCATGCATCATGCCTCCCCTCAGACTGAACAGAGGGTTGGTAGGAACTCAAGTCTGCTCTGTGGTGAATCGAGGGCTTTGTGCTCAACTTTGGGGGGGATTATGTTAGTGCAAAGCTTTAAATTATGGTGTCGAGTTTAAAATATTTAAAGTCTAATGGGAAGAAAATTGAGGAAAAACTGCATTTAAGACTTATTCAGTGTTGCACATGATTTTAAAGTCAGTTAGAAAATACGAATTTTCAAGCTGTTCATTGAATAGACATTTTTTGGATATTTGTAGTTGGCATATAATTACTTGGTTTCTGGTCAATACCAAGGCTATTTCTAGTATTATTAGGAGTGTTCCCTGAACTGGGCTGAGATTCATCTTTCATCAGTGCTTCCATTATCCAGTAGCAGTCTCATTTGCAAAACATCTAGATCAGAGGTGTCAAACATTAGGGCCAGGGGCCAGAACTGGCTCAGTAAAGACTCCAATCAGGGACAGTGCATGGCTTTGCACAATGTTATCCTACTGATAAATGATTGATTCGGCTATTGCCGTTTATACTATGCCACAGTAATTAAGTAATGGATAAATTATTTTAAAAAAACAAAAGTTCCTGTTTTTTCACTGTCTTCTATAGAAATTCAGTTTTTACAGTGGGTGCACAGTAAGTGGATTTTAATTTTTTCATTAGTGTTAAAGAAAATGAACAAAATCTATTATCATTTAGAAAAACCGAGACATGTTGTTTAAAAATTGCACCTTTTCGTATATATTAAGATATCTCAGGCATTTTAAATGTGTAGTTAAACTGACACTGCCAGAAATGGTCCAGCCCGTTTAAGATCAACGTGGGCTGCATGGGCCCATGACATGAGTTTGACACCCCTGATCTAGATGGTCACATAAAAGTCACTAGTTTGTTTTAATAAAATGTATCACTGCCATTTACATTAAAAGACATAACATCTTTCACATTCCTGACATTAGCTCTCTTTTTACTCTTCTCATTCAGTTTTTCTGTACCTTTCTTTGTTTTTCTTATTACGTTTTTGTTTTTCACTCTTACCAGTGATGATACCTTTTTTTTTTTTTGTGGTGTAACTGAGTTTCACCTGTTAATGTTTAGGTGAGCGAGGGAACCTCATGCCTGGTGCACGGCCGATGTCCCCAGCCTCCAAACACCGTCAGGAGAATCGCTCAGCCAAACAGGAGAGCCGCGGAAGTCGCTCCTCTGAGCAGAGCAGGGTCAAAACAAGTGAGGGTGGAATGACAGCTAGCGAGGCCCTTATACTGCGGTCGGACACGGCCAAACTGAGGTCTGACTCGCACAGCCGCTCCCACTCGCCCAATCACAACACACTGCAGGCTCTAAAGGCAGATGGTAGAACTTCAGGAAATCGGTCTGAGTCTCCGAATCCTGGCTCTCGCTCTTCCTCTCCCAAACAAAAAAGTATATCCACGTCAGGCAGGTCTAGCCCCTCCAGCAACTCTTCCCAGCACTCTTCTTCACCCCACCATGACAAGAACCTCCCACCTAAAGTTAGCCCTTCGTCCAAAGCCCAGCTCGATCCTCCAAGAGAGAGATCCAAATCAGACTCTTATACTCTGGACCCAGACACACTGAGAAAGAAGAAGATTCCCCTTACAGAGCCACTTAGGGGCAGATCTACCTCCCCCAAACCTAAACTGTCTCCTAAAGACCCAAATAAAGGGATGACCGGCAACGCAGAGAACCGTGTTCCCTCACCACATGTTACCCAAGAGAACTTGCACAGTGAAGTCGTGGAGGTCTGCACCTCTAGCGCTCTCCTCTCCAATGAGGATGTCAATGATGAGAATGTGGAGCTCCGTAATGCTGAAGAAGGCTCGTGTAAGGTGCACTTCAGCATCGGCAAAGCCCCTGTCGAAGAGGAACTAAAGAGCCGCTCTTCACCCAAAGTCAGCCGCAAAACCTCCAGTCGACACACGCGTTCTAAAAAGGACAAATCCGGGCCTCTGTTTAAAGGAGAGAGCACAACTAGGATTACAGAACCTGCCAAACAGGCCATGTCTCCCTCGGTGGCTGAATGTGCACGCGCAGTCTTTGCAGCATTCCTGTGGCATGAAGGCATTGTCCATGATGCCATGGCCTGCTCCTCCTTCCTCAAGTTCAACCCAGACTTAACCAAAGAGCACGCCCCCATTCGCAGCTCCCTGGGAGGACAGGGCGCTGAGGAGAAGGAGAGCAAATTAAAGAATCGCCACTCCTTGGAGATTTCCTCTGCACTTAACATGTTTAATATTGCTCCACATGGCCCAGACATCTCCAAAATGGGCAGCATCAACAAAAACAAGGTGCTGTCTATGTTGAAGGAACCTCCGCTGCCAGAGAAGTGTGAGGATGGAAAAGGAGAGTCCATTTCCTATGAAATGACGTCCCATCCCTCTATGAGGGCAAAATCAATCTTACCATTAACACTGCAGCATTTGGTTGCATTCTGGGAGGACATTTCTATGGCCACCATCAAGGCAGCAACTCAGAACATGATCTTCCCCAGTCCGGGATCCAGTGCCATCTTAAAAAAGAAAGAGCATGAGAAAGACAGTAAAAAGGCAAAGAAGGAGAAAAAGAAAAGGGAAAAGGCAGAGGTGCGTCCAAGAGGGAATCTGTTTGGAGAGATGGCCCAACTTGCAATGGGTGGACCGGAGAAAGACACCATCTGTGAGCTGTGTGGAGAATCGCACCCTTACCCTGTCACGTACCATATGAGGCAGGCTCATCCAGGTACAGTCAGTGGTATCTTGTAACACACTTTAAATTGTAAGTCTTTTCTGTTTCTTAACGTCCCTCCTTTGTGTTATTATGGCAGGCTGTGGCCGGTATGCAGGGGGTCAGGGCTACAACAGTATTGGCCACTTCTGTGGTGGTTGGGCTGGAAACTGTGGAGACGGCGGCATAGGGGGCAGCACCTGGTACCTGGTGTGTGATCGCTGTCGGGAGAAATACCTAAGAGAGAAACAGACTGCTGCCCGGGAGAAGGTACTGTTTTTAAATCTTCCTCCTTGAATCAGCTTCTGACATCATACTGACTTCCATGAAATAAACTTCGTTGTTTTCCTTTATTTTCCAGGTGAAGCAGTCGAGGAAGAAACCTCTGCAGGTGAAGACTCCAAGGGCGCTGCCCACTATGGAGGCCCACCAGGTGATTCGGGCCAACGCATTGTTCCTACTGTCCCTCAGCAGTGCAGCTGAACCGAGCATGCTGTGCCACCACCCTCCTCGGCCTCTTCATTCCCACCTCCTCCCCAGCCTGAAGGAGGGTGTCTCAGAAGAACTCCCCAATAAAATGGGCTGCCTCTACCTACAGACACTAGCTAGGTAATTACAAGCTCGGACATAGAAAAGAAAACCTTACAGTGATGTGTGCTCATAAAGATTTGAGTCTCTCACTCTCTTCCTTTAGACAACACACTGAGAACTTCGGAGCCTACCAAGATGATAACCTCTTCCAAGATGAGATGAGGTATCTACGCTCAACATCTGTTCCCGCGCCCTATATTTCAGTCACCCCTGACGCCTGCCCCAATGTGTTTGAGGAACCAGAGAGCAACATGAAATCAATGCCACCCAGGTAATTGACAATGAATGTAATTTTTACTACTTTTATTTAAAAGAAGAGTTAATTGCAGCTCTGATTTCCTATTACAGAGATTTTTTCTTTTTTGGTTTATATGTTAGGTTATTTGTTCCCACATTGTTATTCATAACTGACCAACAGATGATGCAATTGTACCAATAGACACTGTTTGCACAAGTTGTTCCCAGCTTGTGTCTCTCCCCTGCACATTCTGACAGCCAGCACACTTAATTAAAAACATCCGCCTCTGTCATGGCAATCCGCATCTTAAATTGTACAAAGAAGGCTTTGTGTTTATGTAAAGGTTTTTTTTTTTTATTGTTAACATCTATACATTCATCCGTCCCTTCCTCCCACAGCTTCAGTAGCTGCTGAACATGTCCATGTACTGTTCTGTCAGCCAACACTTTGATATTGTGTTTAAAGTACTTCAATGTCCTTAAAAATATTTAAGGGGTAACCAGCATTTGTTTGTTTGTGTCTTTTAGTCTCGAGACCAGTCCAATCACAGACAGTGACACAGCTAAGCGGACGGTGTTTCAGAGGTCTTACTCAGTTGTCGCATCAGAATATGACAAGCAACATTCACCCTCTCCAGCACGGGTCAAAGCTGTGCCCAGACGCAGGGTCCATAGTGGTGATGCAGGTAATCGCGTCTTGTCATTTCAAAAAGTGCTTATTGGTCCTTCCAGAGTGAGTTACAGCACCGTGTGTATAAATAAACTACTTTGTCTTCTGTACAGAAGTTGGCTCTTCCCTGTTACGTCACCCATCCCCTGAGCTATCCCGGCTGATCTCAGCCCACGGCTCCCTCAGTAAGGGTGAGAGGAACTTCCAGTGGCCCGTCCTGGCTTTTGTTATCCAGCACCATGACCTGGAGGGCCTAGAGGTGGCCATGAAGCATGCACTGAGGAAGTCTGCCTGCAGGGTGTTTGCCATGGAGGTAAAGTTGTCTGAATAACACAACTCAGTCTTGCCTTAATTATTTTTTAATTACAATATCTTGGGTTCGTAGTCAAGT
This sequence comes from Pelmatolapia mariae, assembly GCF_036321145.2. Classification (NCBI taxonomy): domain Eukaryota; kingdom Metazoa; phylum Chordata; class Actinopteri; order Cichliformes; family Cichlidae; genus Pelmatolapia; species Pelmatolapia mariae. The sequence goes on from NC_086241.1 coordinate 22,901,498, forward strand.
ATTTTAATATTACACCCATTTCTATATTATAATAAGACTAATACATTTTTTTTCATTTCCCTGTCAGGCATTCAACTGGCTTCTGTGCAATGTGATCCAGACCACCTCTCTGCATGATATTCTCTGGCATTTTGTAGCATCGCTCACGCCATCGCCATTTGAACCTGAGGATGAGGAAGACGATGAGAATAAGGGGAACAAAGAAAATTTAGAACAGGTAATGAGTTGTTTAAAGTTACGGAGGGTGATAAGAAGGTGGCTTTACTGTACTTTCTAATTATGAACATCGACTCTGCACAGGAGCGAGACCTTGGCGTTTGCGAACACCCTCTGTCTGACATTGTTATTGCTGGGGAAGCAGCTCATCCTCTGCCCCACACCTTCCACCGCCTCCTTCAGACCATCTCTGACCTCATGATGTCACTTCCCAGTGGCAGCTCACTACAGCAGATGGCACTCAGGTACAGTTTCTCCTTTGTGCCTCCTTTTGTAATTATAGCAGCTCTGAGCTTCTGTGGGAATATAAATGATTGTGACTCTTTGTTTAAGGTGCTGGAGTCTCAAGTTCAAGCAGTCCGACCACCAGTTCCTCCACCAGAGCAATGTTTTCCATCACATCAACAATATCCTATCCAAGTCAGATGATGGAGACAGTGAGGAAAGCTTCAACATCAGCGTGCAGTCCGGATATGAAGCAATGAGCCAGGCAAGAAAATTAACAGCGTATTTAGCAGCCAGCACCTGAGCTTACTCATCTGTCATGATTTAACTTGATAAATGCGTTTGTACCTCGTACAGGATCTCTGCCTGGTCACCTGTTTGAAGGACCTGACCAGTGTAGTAGACATCAAGACGTCCAGTCGCCCTGCCATGATTGGCAGCCTAACAGACGGCTCCACCGAGACCTTCTGGGAGTCTGGAGATGAAGACAAAAACAAAACCAAGAGCATCACCATCAGCTGTGTGAAAGGCATAAACGCTGTTAAGGTGTCTGTTCATGTGGACAACTCCAGGGACATTGGGGTAAGCAAGCAACGGCACAACAAGCGTTGTGGTTAAAATCCTGCTTCTGCAACAGTTTCCTGATGGATTTGAGTAAAATTCTTTTTTCCCCCCTTATATTTACAGAACAAAGTTACTTCTGTGACATTCCTGTGTGGAAAAGCAATAGAAGACCTCTGCAGAATCAAGCAGGTATCTATAATTTAACTTGCTTCACAGTGAATGGCTCTTGTTTTCTGGGCTGCATATACAGTTTACTTCTAAATTATTCTCCTTTTGAAATAAGGAATAAGAAACAACAAACCATCAAATAACATGGCAGTTCTCTACCTTTCTGCGATTCTGTCACAGGCTGACCTCGACTCGCGTCACATGGGCTGGGTGACGAGTGAGCTTCCTGGAGGGGATCATCATGTGATCAAGGTGGAATTGAAAGGTCCTGAAAACACCCTGAGAGTACGTCAGGTGAAGGTCCTCGGTTGGAAAGACGGCGAAGCCATCAAGATACCCGGACAAATCTCAGCCAGCATGGCCCAGCAGAAGAACTGTGAAGCTGAGACTCTCAGAGTTTTCCGCTTAATTACCTCACAGGTCTGCTTATCTGCCTTTTTCACATACCCGCAATTAGCTCTAAACACTTGTAAGCGTTACTCTTTCTTAACCTTTGTTTGTAAATGTAGGTGTTTGGAAAACTAATCTGTGGAGATGCAGAGCCAACTCCAGAGCAGGAGGAGAAAAACCTGCTTTCATCTCCAGAGGGAGAAGACAAGGTCAGCACTTTAGTTATTTAACTGTTTGTTTAGTGACCTCAAACCTGATGTTTTATACGTGCTCATCTTGCATTTCTGTGAACAGGCACCTTCTGACGCTGACCTCAAGGAGCACATGGTGGGAATCATTTTTAGCAGGAGCAAACTGACCAACCTGCAGAAACAGGTCAATAGCAATTTCACTTTAAACCGCTCAACAGTGAAATTCCGTTGTCATTTCGTGGAAATATTACTTCCGTCAGCTAACCTCAGTGGTGTGACATTTTCAGGTTTGTGCACACATCGTTCAAGCCATCCGCATGGAGGCAACGCGTGTGAGAGAGGAGTGGGAACACGCCATCTCCAGCAAAGAGAATGCCAACTCTCAGCCCAGCGACGATGACGCCTCCTCTGACGCCTACTGCTTTGAGCTCCTGTCCATGGTCCTGGCTCTGAGCGGCTCCAACGTCGGCCGCCAGTACCTGGCCCAGCAGCTCACGCTCATGCAGGACCTGTTTTCTCTGCTGCACACAGCTTCTCCAAGAGTACAGAGACAGGTGGGAGAGGATGTAAACACAACAACAACAAAAAAAACCTTTCAGTTTAATGATCAGAGGAAACTTGTGCGGCTTTCTTGTAAACACATTTACATCAGCATCGATTGTGTATTGATTACACTTCCTTCCTCATTACATTCTGTGAGTATTTTGAAAGCTGCTTAGTGTAGTTAGTTTTAAGTTTGGCAGCTTGGACAGTTCCTGCTGTTGTGGTGCCACCTTCTGGCACTCAGTGGAATTACATGATTTGGCAGTGTGACTGTTTTACAGACAAAATGGGGACCCATCTAATTATTCCTCATGAGTGCTTTTAGGGTTTAAAAAAACAAAAAACTGCTCTGGTTTCATTTTTGTGTTAAATGTAGACGATAAAAAAGATTTCCAGAAATCAGATGGAGATCCAACTAGAACAAAGACGTCAATAAATTCTGTTTTTAAATTACTGTAAATTTTGGTGTAGAGTCACTTTGTCATAAAAGGTTTTAAGATATTTGTGTTTACAGATATTTATGTAAATACCTTGTGAGCCTGTTGAAAGTATAATCTTGCTTACCATCTGATTGGCTACTTCTCAGGTGACTTCACTGCTTAGACGTGTCCTGCCGGAGGTGACGCCTGTGCGTCTTGCTAGCATCATTGGGGTGAAGGCTCTGCCACCAGCAGACATCAGTGACATCATTCACTCCACAGAGAAAGGTGATTGGAACAAGCTTGGCATCTTGGACATGTTCCTGGGCTGTATCGCAAAAGCCCTCACTGTGCAGCTGAAAGCCAAAGGCACCACGATCTCTGGTGCAGCCGGAATGACGGCAGGAAAAGGGGTCACCACAGTCACGCTTCCAATGATCTTTAACTCCAGGTAAGGGTCTGTCTTTTTTTTAAATTTGGGATGCTTGAAATTTCCTGAGGTGTAGTTCCTGAAAAATGACAGCTGTGTTATATTCTTAAGCATGTCGCCCCCTCCTGTTATGCTCAGCTATATCCGCAGAGGGGAGAGCCACTGGTGGATGAAAGGCTCCACTCCTCCACAGATTGCGGAGATCATCATAAAGTTGGTTAAAGACATGGCAGCTGTAAGTTTTTGCTGACTTTTTAAGCCATCTCTTGTTTCATGCTGTGTTAAATTTCTCATGTGGTAAAATTATCTCTACATTACCTCTTTATTAGGGGCACCTTTCAGACGCTTGGTCCAGAGTTACCAAAAATGCAATAGCTGAGACCATCATAGCACTGACCAAAATGGAGGAGGAGCATAGGTCTCCTGTACGCTGTATTGCAACCACAAGGGTATGAAAATTTTGTCATAAGCAATTATATAACCTTAAAAATACTGTGTATTTATTATATATCATGTTCCTTTGCTGTTACCTAGCTCTGGCTGGCCTTGGCATCACTGTGTGTGCTGGACCAAGATCACGTAGACAGGCTGTCCTCTGGTCGCTGGATGGGCAAAGATGGCCAGCAGAAGCAGATGGTGAGAAAAAGCTTAAAGCTACACTGTATGACAAATTATTAAAGACAGATCATCAAAAGAGTAATTATTCATTTACTTGTCTTCTGTCTGCAGCCCATGTGTGACAACCATGATGATGGTGAGACAGCAGCCATCATCCTGTGTAACATATGTGGGAACCTTTGCACTGACTGTGACCGCTTCCTTCACCTGCACAGACGCACACGCTCTCACCAGAGACAGGTGAGGTTTAATTTATTACTAGAGACAAATAAAAACAAATTAAACGATATTAAGTAGCCACTCAGTTGGGGAGCTTTAAGTATAATTATTAAGTATAATTTATTATTGAATATATGACAATATTTCACCCAATAACAAGCAGTTGAGGCAGTGGAAATAATTTTTCTTGTAGTGTACAATCAATCATTTTTAATGTGTTTTAGGTGTTTAAAGAGGAAGAGGAGGCCATAAAGGTGGATCTTCATGAAGGCTGTGGGAGGACCAAGCTGTTCTGGCTCATGGCTCTGGCTGACTCAAAGACTATGAAGGCCATGGTGGAGTTCAGAGAGCACACAGGTAACACTAAAATGGGCTTTGTTGGGTAGCATTGCATATATATGGCCATACCAGTAAGCTGATAAAATAACTTCTACTGAAGCTGCATTTTCAGGGCTTCATCTATTCCTATTTTGACCAAGCCTAATAATTTTGTAGGTAAACCAACGTCCAGCAGCTCAGATGCCTGCAGGTTCTGTGGCACGAGAAATGGGACCGAGCTGTCTGCAGTGGGTAGCGTCTGCTCAGATCCAGACTGCCAGGTACCACGCTTGATCTATGGCATGAAATCTCAGTGTCTGTGCTTGTAGTCTATGCAGATGGACTGAGGGGTTTATTAAAACTGTGAGCACCTGGTTTAGTTTCAATAAAAAATTGTTATAGAATATTTTCAATGTCATAAACCTGAGCTGCACCTAAAGGGTCCTCAGTTGTGTCTAAAAGACTTATCTGGAGTGAGCCTTACAAATACTGGGTGAGGAGTCTGAGAGAGCTGATGCACACTTTGGAGGTGATGTTGAACTCTGCGGAAAAGTTGAGAACAGGCAAACAGCAAAGTTTCATCAAATTTAACTTTGTAGTTTTTGCAGAAACTTGCTGACAACCAAACAAAAAATTTAAGCTTCAGAGCTGATTTCCTTTTTAACAATTTAAGATGAGAAATGAGCCTTGAAAAATCCCTTCACCCCTAGTTTTAGTGTAATTTTGTGTGTTTTCTATTTATGTTACAAATAAATAGCTGATTTATTTCTACGATTTTTCTAAGCTTAGCCCAGGCTGAATTTCAAATATTTTGTGTTGTACTTCCTAACACTAACCAACTCTTTTCTGTGGCCACTCAGGAGTACGCTAAACTGGCGTGCAGTAAGACTCATCCCTGCGGACACCCTTGTGGAGGAGTCAAAAACGAGGACAGCTGCCTGCCATGTCTGCACGGCTGTGACAAGAACACAGGCTGCCTGAAACAGGATGCAGATGACATGTGTATGATCTGCTTCACTGAAGCCCTGTCTGCTGCTCCTGCTATACAGGTAGCTCTTTGTTCATTAAAAGCGTCACATCTGGATTTAAATTTGTCCTCCTGTTTAATGTTTAACTTTTTGATCCGTTTCCAGCTGGACTGCACTCACGTGTTCCACCTTCAGTGCACTCGGCGTGTTCTTGAAAATCGCTGGCTGGGGCCTCGGATCACATTTGGGTTCATGTTATGTCCCATTTGCAAGGTAAAATGCTACTTGACCCTCTCTGACTTACGGGAAGACAAAGGGACTGAATTATTTTCACCACACCTAAATTTTGATTGACTCAAGTTTGTTTAAGTGCTTTGTTGAAAAAGCGTTTCCCTCCCATACTGCGACTGCTTTTGTTCATTATCATTTTAGCATGTGAAGTAAACCCAACACTGGCTGGCCTGTTTGTCTCGTTGTTTGCAGAACAAAATCAATCACTCTGTGATCAAGGACCTGCTCGATCCCATTAAGGAGCTTTATGAGGATGTGAGGAGGAAGGCTCTGATGAGGCTCGAGTACGAGGGTCTGCACAAGAGTGAGGCAATAACCACACCAGGGGCACGCTTTCACAATGACCCTGCAGGCTTTGCCATGAACAGATATGCATACTATGTTTGCTACAAGTGCAAGAAGGTACCACCTGGATTAAAGACCTAGTATATTTTAGTGTAACTGTATTATAAGGATGGAGAATAAATGATGCTTTTCTTTTCCAGGCATATTTTGGGGGAGAGGCTCGCTGCGATGCAGAGGCAGGACAGGGAGACGACTACGACCCCAGTGAACTGATCTGTGGAGCATGCTCAGATGTGTCCAGGGCTCAGGTGGGAAATGTGTCTGCGAGGAGCACTTTAAATGAATAATATGACATCTGTAGAACTAACTGACCTATGTTGTTCAGTGTCTTTGAAAGCCAAATTATATTACTTGCAAGTTGTGCGTTTGAGCAAATTACATGAACTGTTAAGTGAATAACAATAAAGAAAGAAAGCCAAAGCTTTCCTTAAAAATGGTGCTCGTCTGTCCTTGAAAAGCAGAATATAATCCCAGCCCTAATATCTTTTGTGTCCTTTCATCAGATGTGCTCCAAGCATGGAACAGACTTCCTTGAGTATAAATGCCGGTACTGTTGCTCTGTGGCTGTTTTCTTCTGCTTTGGCACCACACACTTCTGTAATGCCTGCCATGATGACTTCCAGAGGATGACCAGCGTCCCCAAAGAGGAACTGCCCCATTGTCCTGCAGGTGCTTAACAATTCCTATGTACTTTGTCATAATTCTATACATAAACATGGATGTCATCATGTTATCAGCAATTGGCCACAAATTTGACATTTTCACCGTTGCCATCTTAGCTTTTTGGAGCCATTTATGCATTAGAATGTGAAGTTTGTGAAGGCACTTGCAAGCTTGCTTAGTAAAGTGAAGCACCCACTTGTTTCAGCATCTGCTTGTCACTCAGAGTATTTGTGCTCCTACGAAGGGATAACTTTAGTATAATTTTAATGAGTGGGTTATGAAAACAAAACAAAAACAGTTCCTGTTCAGATGGCATGAAAGAGGAACTTGGCATCAAAAACCAAAACTGTTTATTGTGGCACTTCTCCTCTTAACATGCAGGTCTGTGTGTTTCCACTTGTATTTGGAGTCAACTTCACGTGTTCATTTGAGAAACTGCAGTAGCCACGGCTTAGCTTAATCTTTAACCCTGGAAATTGCTACTTAATAACAAATGACTGAAACTTGGTCACCTTGGTTACTGTGTACAGAGCCACTGTCTTTGAGGTGTTTAGATCAGTGAGAGTGTCCGTCTCTTACTCTGAATAATGATGGGCTGTAACTTGATCACACTGCTCGAAAGACGCAGCTGACCTTTTGCTGCTCCTGTGTTTACATCTCCCATTCCACTTGTTGTTGTTGTTGTCTACAGTATCTGCAGTTTTTACAGATACTATAGCACAAAGGAAGGTTTTGTGACAGGCCTATTTGAGAAACATAATGTTCTTACATCTGAAAGAGGAGTAATGTATAATTCTAGGATGACAAAATATTTTCAACATCCTGTCCTGCGCTCCCTGCACCTGCCCAGACTACAGTAGCTTGATCTCTTTTTGTATTTAGCTACCAGGAGGTTTAATGCTAATGTGTAATTGTTATCCTCTCTGTCACAGGGCCTAAAGGCAAGCAGCTGGAGGGCACTGAATGCCCTTTGCATGTAGTCCACCCACCAACGGGGGAAGAGTTTGCTCTTGGCTGCGGGGTGTGCAGGAACGCCCACACCTTCTAAACAACAAGACTTTTTCTGAAAACCAGTTTGTCTACTGTGATTTCTGGCTGCTGCTGAAGCTCAGCCATCAAGTTTGGCTCTTGCATTGCCAAGACTCCTGGACACTGGACCAGGTTTCTGCTCTACGCCGAGAGTCCTCAGGTCTGCTCTTTCACCACCGTCAGTATCCTTGGCTCCGCTGCGACCGCGAGCAGTAACTCGTTTGGGTTCAGAGTGACCTGAATGGGTGAGGGGAGGGAGGGGGACAAAAGAACAATTGAATTAAAAAGAAAAAAAAAAAGAAGAAAAAAAAATTTCTTGTGACGTGTTTGCATGCGGCCGTTGTATTCCCTCGGCTTCTATAGACGTTGCACACCTCCTGATCACTCAAGTGTAACAATACAAGTTTAAACATTGAATATGAATTACATTTGCATATAGACAACTGTGGATCAGCGTGGGTCTGAAAAAAAGTTGAAAAAAAGAAAATATGGAGCAGGCCGTGTTTCCAGCTTCCTAACTATAAATTTAAAATATTGTTGTATGTAAACTTTTTCGTAAACTTGTACAGTATTCTCCGCTGTCAAGTGCATCATGGGTTGACAGAAGAAGAAAAATAAAGGAGTTGAGTTGGTGGATAAGACTGTTAAGAACATTATGTTTGGGAGGAAAATAGTGTACGATTTATCTAATCTTGTATATAATGATACTATTCAAAAATAGCTGTATTCCGAAGTTGCTACTCTTCACTTCAGTTTTGTTTGATATTCTGGGTTATGTTTTGAGCCAGAACTTTTAATGAAGTGCAATACTGGGTGTGCCTCCTATTTTGCAGCTGTTTAACCTATGGAATGTATGTCAATAAAGCCACTGTACATTTTTATACAGTAGACGGTCGTAATTTTCCCCCTCTTCTAAATGTCACATCTCTTCTGTTGTCTGGAAATGAGAAGATGGATCCTGGCGGCTGCAGTGAACGATGGTGGATGTAAATCCTGGTTGTAATTTATATAAAAAAAAAAAGGATAAACTTATAGTAAGACAGGAAAAAACCCTCTCACAGTATGACTGATTACAGCTGGATGATTTGAGGGTGCCAGTCTTCACACCAAATAAAATATTGCACCTGTAATGCTTTTCCCTATTAGGAGGCAGGGGTAATGGGAGGGAGAGGGGAGGTCAGGGGGGTGGAGTATGGAAACAAAGCAGCTGCTGTTTAAATTTAAATTAAAAAAAAAAAAAAAGCTTCATACTTGTGAATCTGCTCTGTAATATCTGTGGTGGATGGAGTCGAATGGTAATAAACCAGGTTCTCTGTTTTCGCAAAGTAAACACCGTGTCATCCGTTAATGAGTGGTCATATTTCTCTATTCACGACTGAGAGGAAAAGCTAAAACATCAGTGCAAATGAGGAGGGGAAACTTTAAAAGAATGAGTTAGCCTATCATAGATTAAAAATGTTAGGTTTGTCATACTGACTATAATAGTGTGACAGTTGAAAGATTAGCATTAAATAACACATACCTTTAATGCATTTCAAAAGGTTTAGCTGTGTGTTTCCAGACTTGCACCTTAAGTGCTGAATTCACCCTAACTAATGAAGCACACTAACTTTTTCTTATTTTATCCTGTTGAAGTTTCTTGGGCACATGTGCAGTAAAAAGGTGCATGTATGTCTGTGCACTGCTGGAAGATGAGTAAGAGACTGGCACCATGCATAGGTTGCAGGTCTGTTGCAGAGCCCCTCTCAGTATGGCTGCCAGCAGAAGTGTGTCCCTGGTGTTTATTGCTGACAGGATTCTGCAGGGCTATACTCTAACCAGACTGAAACTTTTCTTTGGTCTTCCTCTTTTCCTCCTGTCTGGCAGCTCCATATTCAACCTCCTTTGTCCAATATATCCACTCTCCAAGAAGGGATGGTGGAGCTGAGCTGTCCCTCTGACATACTCATTTCTAATGAAGTGAAAATCTGAGCGTCTTCACCTCAGCCTCCTGTCGTTTTGTTAACCCTTGTGTGGTGTTCGTATTTTTGTTACTCAGCCAGTGTTCATGGGTCTGGTGGACCCGCTAGAGTTTTGGCTTTCCAAATTAACACTATCAAACAATTTTATGTTAAATTACTCAACAGATGTTTACTTCATCCCAATTACAAGCCATATGAACAGCAAACATGGTTAATTTTTTCCCTTTACCTTTGTTAGATCACATTTATGAATTAATGTGCTTCTCGTTTTTTTAAATTTTTTTTTATAAAATCTTATAAAAAAAATAAATCAGTTATAATCAAGTGGAGTTAGTGGAAAGACGCAACACATTTACACTTAAAGCAATATGTTTCACAACTAAATGGGATCAGCTGCTCATCAATGGTGACATTAGGCCCAGGGTTGTAAAACAAGGGGAGGTGGTGCACCCACTTATCCCACACTGTCCTGATGGCAGCTAGCTTGTCTCTCTGCCGTCGAGCTGGTCTGTCGTCTCGGTTATCAAAACGGATAATCCTGGAAATTTTGTGGAAGTTTTCCAGAGACATTGATGCACGGAAAGGTTCTTGCCCGGTTTCTGCATCCCACAGGGATTCTGTGAATTCCCCTTTGGAAAACTCCTGCAAGGATAAGAACCCCAAAGTAGGCCTTTGGGGTTCTTAGATCAATTTGGTCCATCTCCTTCCACCTCTCTCCAAAAACACAGCTTCCTTCTACATTACTGCAATGCAGAATAATTTTCTGGATGGAATCTAGGATGAAAAGCTCAAATGAAGACTTGATGTCCTGCACATGAGTAACGGTCAGCTGTGGTGGCCCTGGCTTATCACAGTAGCAGCTCTGCAGGCTGGCTCATTTCTTGGGTAAGAAGACCATTCAATTTTACCATTTATTGGCATCCATATTTCTTCACCTGCTGTCTGGTGGGCTTGTTCTGGTCCTGGAGCTGGCTGCTGATGGGGTACTCGTCTTCATTTTGTTACTAAATGGTGCTCAACCTCATCCTCTTCTTCAAAGTCACTGTCAGACTCTGAATTTTCAGAAATGTGAAATATTCTGAAACCTCTTTGTCAACATCATCATCCGAAGCTCCTCTCTCTTCCAAAATCAATTGGAAGGCCCTCACAGCACATAATCTTTTCTATCTTGATCAGTTGTGATAAAGAACCACACTGGCAAAGTCTTATTTATAGTATTATGCCCCTAATTTGCAGGTGGGACAGGGTGTGAGAAAATAAAATTTGAATCCCTCAAGAAAGAGGGTAAAATGTGCGGGAATGTAAGAGGTGTAAGAAGGTGTTGATAGTTGAATTTTCAACAATGTTGCAACTTTGTGCAGGAGCAGGAGGGGAAAAAACACTATCAACAGCACCAGGAAGAAGGAAGACAGAGTATGGGAACACAGGACCTACACTTTCAACACTTTTATTAGACCTGGGTCCAGTGGACCCGAACACCTTGTATGTAATGTAAATGCGTGGGGGGATGTACAGTATGAGGTCATTGAAAATTAGTTCGGATTTATGTTCTTTACAGAAAATAAGCCAAAGCCAATGAATTTCAGGTTGAAAAAATAATTAATTGTTTAATTTTTCTTTTGAAAAAAACTGAAAACGGGTCTCACAGACCCGAACACCATACAAGGGTTAATACCAGCAAGTCCAAACCATCTTGTAAACATTCCCTTTGCAGTTATCCGCCCTGCCTGCCCTCTTTTCTCCACCTCTGTTGTGCACTGCACTGCTTTAGATGGTTGGCCACAGGTATTTAAAATCCTCTCCTCCTTGCTAGCTCCACTGTTTCTCCTCTCCCTCTCATTAGCACACATGCAATCTGTCGTCGACTACTAGCTTTCACCCCCTCTTCCCTCCAGAGCATACCTCCACCTCTGGGCTCTCTTCCACCTGTTCCCTAAACATCAGTCTCTGGTTAACCTATCACCATTGCCAACAAGAAGGGGATCAGAGCAGACCCCTGATTGAATCCATTTTAGATACATTTTGTTATGTTGGTTGTCGCTGTCTCTGGAAGAGTATTACTGTATTCAAAAACATAATTTCAGTCAAGCGGTATTGATATTTTGTTGCTCTGTAGAAATAATCGTTGCGTTATCAAGGCTCCCAAACAGGACAACATGCTTTCTTTTATTTTATTTTATTTTATTTTGATTCGGGTGAGTTATCACTCAATCGGAGACGATCTTTACCAACAGCCATTTTGCATCATGTATCCCATAATGCACCGCTGCTGTCACAACATTTCGCCATTTCAGGTTTGGCGGAGAAGGGGGGCGCTCTGTAACTCCCGCGAAGGAATTAGGTCAGCCGAGCGGAGGTGTGTGTTTCTTCATTGAAAACATTTCTCACTCGTTCTCGTTTTCCCGACGGCTCTCTTATCGTGCTCCGATGCGTGTTACCTGGCTGCTGCGGATGAACTTTACCAGCGTCGGCCCGGGCTGAAGAGTCGAGTCAGTTGTCGGATTTTCTAGCTAACAGCTACCAAGCTAGCTGTGTGTAAACAACAAGGTAAGAGCCACTGTAGTCACTAGTAAATAAATAATGAATGTTAATAGAACTTGGTATGAATGGCCAGTGAGTACAGTGGGGTTTAGTGTATTTGCAGCGAATCAAGTGAATTTGCAGCACCAGTTGGCTAAGTCGCTCTGTTAGCTTGTAAGACACTTTTACGTTAATAAATAAGCAATCGTTAACTTGGTTAGCGGTTGCATTTACTCCCCTGTTAGCTTGCTAACTTTACGAGCCACTTTATTGTATTTGTGTGCGTTCATTGTAACCATAGCACTGACAAGCTAGCCCAATAACGTTTGTTTGTTTTTCACTAAGTAAGGTTGTGTGGCTGTGTTTGTAACGTCACAGTCACGTTTCCTCTGAAATATGCAGTGTCACATGCGGTGCAACTTTAGTGTGAGCATTAACGAGCGGTACAAATCCAACAATTAAAAGCTTTAATTGTTGTACTTTGGAAAAATGATGATTCTTCAGAGAAACACAAACACGATTAGATGAAAACAGACTGAGTTAAAAAAAAGAAAGAAAAAAAGCTGGAATGGCTGCAGACCCACCATCTGCACAATATGTTAGCTGCTAGGAATGTTTTAATTATTTTGCAGAGTGCGTCAGAGAGTGATAAACATGCACATTTAATCTGCACCTGTTAGTGCAGGGACAGCAGGGCTGCAGCTAGAGCTTATTGACTCGTGACGTCCTTGATTAGAAACCTTTCAGAAAATTGTGAAAACAAATGGCCACACGTTTCTAAAGTAATGTGCATGTGTAGATTTATTAATCAGTGCATTTTGTTTTGTAAAAGATGAAACGGATGAAAGGAGGAGAGGAGGGAAGCGATGACTCCTCCTGTGAGAGTCCAGCAGAGGTTTGCAAGAAGGTGCGAAAGCAGTTGAGCGAGGATTCGGAGCCAGATGTGCCTGAGTCGCTGGACTGTAACTGGGCACGGCTGCCTCAGGAGCTCCTGCTGCATATCTTCCAGTACCTGCCACTGCTGGACCGGGCTTATGCCTCCCAGGTGTGCCGTGGGTGGAACCAAGCCTTCCACATGCCTGAACTGTGGAGATGCTTTGAGTTTGAGCTCAACCAGCCAGCCAGCTCTTACCTAAAAGCCACACATCCAGACCTTATTAAGCAGATCATAAAGAGGCACTCCAATCACCTGCAGTATGTCAGCTTCAAGGTAAAAATGTCTGTGTAACTGCGTGTGTCCTCATTCTGGGTTCAAACGTTCATAAGCAGCTTCTGTTTAAAAATGTTTCTTGGCTGTTTTTCGAGTGATATGCAATCTTTTCTTTGTTCTTATCAGGTTGACAGTAGTATGGAGTCTGCAGAGGCGGCTTGTGACATTCTTTCACAGTTGGTGAACTGCTCACTGAAGACCTTGGGCCTCATCTCTACAGCCAGGCCCAGTTTCATGGAGGTTCCAAAGGTATAATTAACACAATCACGAGGAGTCTGGGTCTTTACAGTGTCCTGCTCTTTAGATTTGTAAGCAAAATCAAAGGAATTCTTGTTTTAGTGTACATCCCCTCTTATCCATAGTCTCATCTTATCTGAGATTGGGTCTCAAAAGCAGCGTCTGTTCTTATGCATGGCAAACGACACTTTTATTATCAGTCCCACATTTTCAAAAGGACACAGGACTTTATTTATTTACATATCATGAGCTCTATTCCTTGAACCAGTTACATTCAGGTTTCATGGAATCTAGAAGTTATTGAGCAAACTAGCCTAAGGGCGGGACCTTTCTTTTTGTGTGTGTTTGTTTTGTTTGTTTTATCAAGGATTGGAACCTGCTGCACGTTCTGTTATCTGTAGAAATTGACACACCCACTGTCGTCACAGTTCACGTTTTAAAACCTTTGTTAAAAACTGGCTCAGGATCTCAATCTTAGTTGAATTCTTTTGAATGTTTCAAAATCAGGTTTAAGAACTTTTAGGTTCATTAAAGTAGAAAAAAATCACTTGTTTATGAACTTTTGAATGTCACAAAGATCTCAAAAGCTGTTTAAGAACCTGTGGTGACGTCATAGAATTTGAAACGTGCAAACGGCCTCACTCGTTCACCAGGGTGTGCTCTTTTTAGCTTCTGTTTTAAAGACAGCATAAGCCTCTCACAGCCTGTGCTGCTTTTTCTGTGACTATGGATAAATATTAGAGGACGTGTTGTTCTTGGATTTTCTCACAATGCGGTGCTGGTTGCCAAGTTGCGAAAACACCTTTTGGCATAATAAAATCTTCTGAACTTCTCCAAAGAAAGTTCTCAAAATTGCCATTATTACTCACTTTCTGCCAGAGAGGACATTTGATTGAAGGATTTAAACCAAAAGAAAGCTGAATGCAAAAAAACAAAGAAGACTTGTTTTTTCCACATTTCGGAAATAATTAGATATTACACCATTTTCTCCATAAATACTTTTTTGCTATTATAATATGTACCATAAAGTCAAATAGACACCCTTCCAATATTTTGCACAAAATTTTTTTTTTCCCCATTTTCTTGTCCTCACTTTGTAATACAGATCTATGTAGTCTAGCTGTCTGCAGCACCAAAGCTTAAGATTAATTCGAACAGAGGTCCACCCATGCAGTAGACACAAATGAACACACCCTTGCATTTCTTTATGTCAAATTTGTTTACCTTGTCTATAGATTCAATCTACAAATTAAATTTGTATGTAATCTTATCCCACTAATTATGATTAGATTAGGGTTTCTTATTGTACTCAGATTGCAGATTGTGTTTGTATTGTTATATGTAGCAGATTCCTAAGTTTAAGGTTGTCTCAGTAATTACAAATAGTGGTGTGTGAGCCATGACAGAGGCCTGCCTGACGTACCAGGCCCACCAAAAAACTGTATGTTAGTGGGACAGATTATGTTTGGGTAAAAGATCATTCCAGACACAGTTGATTAAATTAGCATTTCAAAGGCGTCAGTCAGGTTTAAAGATCGTTACAATTCAATGTGTCATGTTTGTCCTTCCACAGTCTCACTTCATCTCCGCCCTGACCGTGGTGTTCGTCAACTCCAAATCGTTGTCTTCGCTGAAGATTGATGACACGCCAGTTGATGATCCATCTCTGAAGGTGCTGGTGGCCAACAATAGCGACACCCTGAAACTGCTGAAAATGAGCAGCTGCCCTCACGTCTCTCCTGCAGGTACAGTCTAAGTGCATGTGTTTTTATTTATTTTCTACTTCCAGCATGAATGGAAAATAAGTATAGTGATGTGCAAAAGTCTTGAGCCACCACTCATTGCTTTGTTTTGCTTCAAAAAAAAAAAAAAGAGACAGAATTTGGGTGTCATTGGGGGGGGGGAGTGGCCATCATCAACAAGTTTTTCTTCGGACATTGGCTGCTTTACAGTCCTTGTACCTGAACATTTTCCAAGTAATGTTTTTCTTTATAACATTGACCTATGAATCATCTCAAGCATAAAAAAGGCGCCTAACTCAAAGGATGACTATATCTTGTGTACATAACATGCCTGGATAGAAAAACCATCAATCATTGATTGGCCTTCTCAGCTGTTGAAACATTCATCTTTACATAGTGTTCTGTTCTGTTGAGATGATCCCACAGCATTAAAGGCAGCCAACATCCAAAGACGACAATTAGCATGTCCTTCAAGAATCCTGGAGGACTATTGCTGAAGGCTACTTCAGGAAAGTTTGCATAACAGAGTTCAGGCCGTGTTGAAGAATAAAAGTGATCATACCAAAGTTGATCACCTTTATTGTTGCACAGACTCTGTATTTGCCTTATGCATGGCGTTTCCATTCATGCTTCAATGTTTGAATAAACTGCTGCACATATTTTACATTTTTGAGGAGCATATAAAAAAATAAAAATGAGAGGTGGCTCAAGACTTGTATACTTCACGCTGTATTGATTAAAAAACAGAACTTTATTCACATAAAGAGATAAATTGTTTAGGTTTTGATGTAACTTATGGATTGATAGCTGAACTTTATTTCTTTATTTAAAAAAGCCTGAGAAGAGTCAAAACTATGTGTCTGTAAAACTAGTAGTGGGAAACTAACTTTTAACCTCAATGACTTAGTACATTTAGACCATCCTTCAATTTGTAGGTCTGAGGAGAGACCATCTGAGAATATATGAGAGAAATCCTCTTTTCCTGAAATTCTGAGCTAATATGATTGCTGATTAAACTGCAACTTGTCAGAGAAATGCAGTCGACCTGTTCTTTGATTGAAAGTGAAAACACGATTTGAGAATTTGGTCGCATTAAATGAAACGATCTGCCTGTGCTTTTAGGAATCCTGTGTGTGGCAGACCAGTGTCACGGGCTCCGAGAGCTAGCGCTAAACTACCACCTCCTGAGTGATGAACTCCTGCTGGCGCTCTCCTCTGAAAAGCACGTCCACCTGGAACACTTGCGAATTGATGTGGTGAGCGAAAACCCCGGGCAGCACTTCCACACCATCAAGAAGAGCAGCTGGGACGCTATGATGCGGCACTCGCCCAAATTTAACCTGGTCATGTACTTCTTCCTCTATGAGGACGAGTTCGGCCCCTTCTTTAATGAGGAAATCCCGGTCACACACCTTTACTTCGGCCGCTCAGTGAGCAAAGAGGTCCTGGGCCGAGTGGGCCTCCACTGTCCTCGTTTGGTGGAGCTGGTCGTGTGCGCCAATGGCCTGCGTCCTCTGGATGAGGAGCTGATCCGTATCGCCAAACACTGCACCCAGCTGTCAGCCATCGGCCTGGGTGAGTGCGAAGTGTCCTGCAGCGCGTTTGTGGAGTTCGTCAAAATGTGCGGCCGCCGGCTGTCCCAGCTGTCCATCATGGAGGAGGTACTGATTCCAGATCATAAATACTCCCTGGATGAGATTCACTGGGAGGTGTCGAAGCACCTGGGCCGGGTCTGGTTCCCAGACATGATGCCGACCTGGTAGAGAGTGAAGCCTGTGCTCAGAGTTCAGTATGTCGAGTTTGTGGTGCGGAACAATCAGTGCCTCCATGTTGCGTTGAAAAGCCTCGGCTGGGAAGCTCGATGACAGCATGGAGAGCATGAACTTGCTGAACTCTCGTTAGCAGGGCAGGGATGTAATGTGGCACTCGACAACAACACAATGTTATCACATTATCATGGAAATGCCACAGAATTCCTGCTCGGCTTAATCCGCAGATGGAATTCAGCAAGCTGGCTTCGGCCCACAGAAGAGCAGGAGGAAATTTAAATAAAATGCAATGTTGTTATAACTGCAAATGGAGTTATATGTACATTATAGGCTGGGTATGATAATCTGTGTTGTGAGAGGGGTGTGTGAGTATGTGCATTTATGTGTGAATGTGCGGGTGGGTGTTTACATGTTTTCCAACATTGAGCAGTAAATTGGGACAATTAGGTGCACAATTGCATGTTGTTATGCTACCACTTGGCCTACATAAATCCGGTGTGAGATAGCAGCTCTGCACTCTGTAATACAATATGGCATTGACCGTATGGTTATCTGTACATAGGATGTGACAGAAGGTGTATTTGTCATGTGTGGCTGAATTTTGCAGAAGAGTAGCTGGGTCCTACGCCTCATTTTAACCTAATTTAAAGAACAGTGGTTTTGTTGTTTGTCCTCCTTGCCTGGGGAGCTCCAGTCGTGTCTCACAAAACACGATTGTTGAGCAAATGGAAGATGGTGGAGAGAAAAAGAAATGTGTATATAGGTCTCTAAATTTGTGACGTGAAGGTGTACAGTGTTGATTGATGTCATTGATTTTTATTTTTTTCTCAAAGTTATATTTTGAGGAGTTTTTTTTTCTCCCCCTGCATCAAACACAAATTGGCCTGACAAATGGTTTTATCTATTTTGGAAAAAGGTTTATGTACAGTTATAGATTTCCTAAGCACCTTAGATGAATACCAAATGATAGATGGAATACACCCGGTCCTTGGGACCAAATATGGTGATTATTTATACTGTACTCGGGCTTTGTTGAGTCAAATCCCCAAGTGCCGCATATTGAAGTTGTAAAGCTCTAATTAGAACAATCAAATAATTCTGTGTAAATAGTGCACAGAAATGTCTGAATTTGGAGGTAGAGATCAGTGGTCTCAGTTCTTCACGCTCAGATTGCTTTGTAATCATTCAGTAGACTAGTCTGTATGGCTGTTGGCTTACAGTGCATGCTGGAAATGCAAATCCAACCCATTTGTGTTTCTCAGATGCATTAAAATGAAAATATTTTTTATGTAGGTTTCATTTGTATCTTCTGCTATTTGCCTGTTCAAGCTCTAAACCCCGGTTCTCTGTTGTGGATATCTGCCCTTCCGATTAGTCCACATTTGTTTCTTCATCATGCTATCTTGTATACATGAGAGGAAGCAGTATTCACCCATTATAAACACTGTCTGCAGATTTTTCTTGTGTTCCAAACATCCATTCATTTCAGTCGAAAGAGGTTTGGCAAGTCAGATGAGTGAAACAGTTTTGTTTTTTTCCTTTAAGAAGGAAGTCAAATGCATCTGTATATAAAAACGCTGTGTGTTTGATTATTATGAGTAGAAATGTATTTCCTTATTTCACCCTCTGTCAGGGTTTGAAGTTTCCTTAACCGATGGCTTGTCTTTTATAAAACCAGAGTGCAAGTTATCCTTTACTAGATGGATCTTTTTCATACTATAGCCACTAGAGAAGTTAAAAACTGTGTGTAATTGATTAATAGGGATTATGCTTTTTTTTTTAAATGAATTTCAGTTTTTCAGTTAAACAAAAGCAACCAGCTGTGGTATTTTTCTTTGTTTAGCTGGGTTTAGCTTCCACCTATTGTCACCGTGGTTTTGTTGGATACAGGTGGTCCTAATGTTTTGAGTCCACTACCACAAACTCTCGATCCTTGGAGGGATTTTATTACTTTTTTCCTTTAATGTAGTGGAAAAAGACCCTGTTAAACAGTTGCCTTGAGGTGCTTTATATTTCAAGGCAAAACTATAGTAATAGAGAGAAAACCCCAACAATCACATGACGCCCTATGAGCGAGCACTTGGTGACAGTGAGAATGGAAAAACTCCCTTTTAACAGGAAGAAACCTCTTGCAGAACCAGGCTCAGGGAGGGGCGGTCATCTGCCACACAACTGCTTGGGGTAATGGGAGGAAGATGGGGGGGGGGGGGGGAAGAGTATGCATTTATGGCGTATACATATTAAATATTTAAAGGTTTTTGGTAGTGGACAAACCTTAAGGCAGCACTGCATGTCAATAAAAATTTAGTTTATTTCTGCCAGATTTCATTCCTTTTTACTCAAGTTTTATTTCATATACAATAACTGAGAGACTTGTTGCAAGAGGTGCTTCTTAGTATTATTGAATGAATATAGCCTCTTCACAGTATTTGTTTCTCATCACTGAAGAAGCGGATATCTGTGCTCATGTACATTAGCATCTGAAGGGTACAGTAACACATCTCCTGGTTATTTTATTTGAAAATGTGTGCAGTGCATTAAACAGTGGCCCTAACGTGAAGCCTGTTTTCACTGAGAGCTTGTCTGTATTTGCTTTTATTGGAATATTCGGCTGAAAAAAAAAATGCTTCACATGGTAAATGCTGACCGAGAGAGAGCATTATTTAAATTTTGTCACAAATATGATTGTCAGTAATTATTATTTGAACTTTATTTGGGAGTTAACAGGTGTTAAACACTCTCCTCTAGTTTTGCTTCTGTATGACAAAAGCTTTGTCTGCTTTGCTTTACTGGTCACCTGTCTTGAAATTAAAATTGTTTTGGACATGTGATCTCACACTGTAATAAAAATTTGTGAATGTACTCTGTGCAACTTTCATGTAATTATTTTTCTTTATTAACCGAAGGCACACGTAGTTAAACTCCATAAAAGGACTCAGTTATAAAAATGGGATGCATTTGAGATGAAAAGATGTATGAACAGTTTTCTTAAATTATTATTTCTTAAATAACAAGAAGAACTGAAGTAAAGGGGGAAAAGGGGTGGGGTTGTACATGTATCTTTTATTTATCAAGAAGTCTCTTTTTGGTCATCATATGTCCAAAAATAACAGGAAAATGCAGATTTCTGTCAAATAAGCTAACCCAGAATCCCTGCTTTTACTGTGTGTGGACTGATCGCACTTAAACATGTAGTCAACCCACAAACGCCACTTATCGGCCAGGAAAAGTCCTGCTAAATGTTTCCGAACATTTAAACACTGGAAAGTCCAGAAGTGCTGTTTTGTTTTTTGTTTTTTTTACTTTTTAAACTGATATTACAAACACAGAATGTTATGAAGCAAGAAATGCACTCAGCATATCTGTACATAATGCTCCTTGGTGAGAAATACTGAATTAAAATCTATTTTCCCTTGAAGAAAGTGAGGTTTTATCCTTTGATTGAAACCTTTCAAACAGCTACAGTTGTGTGGAAACTTTTCACAGGACTCAGGTCCTCCAAAAAACTAAGTACACCTTGAATGCTTCCATAGGAATTAAGTAGCAGCTAGGTGATGCTAATCAAATGCACTTGATTAACTGATTAACATCAGCAAGTGTGAGCAGCTCTTCTTTCTAAAAAGAATATGGCAGCATGACTTAGCTTTGCAAAGTTGCATTTGAACAAACCACAGGAATTCTGCAACAATGTCCTTTGGACAGATAAGACCAAAGCGGCCATAATGCACAGCACCGTGTTATCAGCATAAATCTTTCATACCAGCTGTCAAGCACGGTGGTGGAGGGGTGATGATTTGGGCTTGTTTTGCAGCCACAGTACCTGAGGACGTTGCCGTCACTGAGCCAACCATGAACTCTGTATACCAAAATATTCTAGTGACAAATGTGAGGCCATCTGACTCTAGAATATAAGCTAAAGCTTGGCTGAAATTGCATACTCCAAGTGGACAGAGATCCCAAGCACAGCAGCAAGTCTACAACGAAACGGCATAATTTTTTTTGTTGTTGTTATTATGACCCAGCCACAGTTCAGACATCAAGCTGATTAAAAGGCTATGCAGGACCTTAGGAAGGTTGTGCACTGATGAATAATGTAATGATGCAGTAATGTAACGTATATGTAAGTCATATAGAAAACAATGACTAGTTACTTCTGCAAGCCACTGAATCGTGGGGTGTATTTAGTTTTTGAAGGACTTCATAGTCATGTGACAACTTAGTTGAAACGTTTTTTCTTGACTGCTATTTCCAAATAGAAGAAAAAAATTAACCATTCATTGAAGTTTATGTTAATATTGTTGTCATTAGCCTTTCAGCTAATAATATTTAGCAATAAAATAAAAAATTAGTAGTCAAATGGGATTTTAAGGCAAAGGCACTTCTTCATATGTAATCCGCACATATGGAGGTTTCATTGGCAGATGCCAGTACTCAAAGTTGTAGTAGAGGTAGAAGCTCCTTTCCAACACGACCGTCTCAAAAGCCTCCAGCAGACTGATCATGGCATCTCCAAATGTCTGGTGTGGCCTAAATGTGTGGTAAAATTTACGGATGTCCAATGCCAGATTTTTCAATGCAGGCTGTCCGAAAATGGCGCTGTCATTGCCGAGGTACGTGGGCTCTCCGCTGTACAGGTAGATCTTGGTGTAGTTGGTCTGTGATCGGCTGGATAGTTTGGCTCCCAGCTCTGTAAGCTTCCTGTATGTGCGGTGGACAAACTGGGAACAGTCGTAGGATTCGAACCACACCGTGGCGTTGGGGCTGGGGTCAGACCGAACTGTCCACGTCTCATAGTAGATCCCAGTCTCGTTGTCCTCCTGCACCCAGCGGGCCATATCGTTGAACTGCTGCCCTGGAGAATTAAAGAAAAACATGTTAATACCAGAAAAAAAAAATGGGTGTGAAGCAGAAAGTCAAAGAAGACAAGCGTGTAAAAAACATTTTATATGTTCGAGGCATTTAATTCTTGGATGTGCTCTAGCTCTACCTAGACAAGACAAGCTATCAGTCACAATGCCAGAACTGCCTGTTTTGGGTTTTGGAAGCTATCCAGGGCCTCCTGAAGCCAGTGAAACAGTCAATGCAGAATTTCTGTTTCAACATGCTGTCTTTCTACAGTTTTCATGATTACCAAGTACTCTGGTTGTGTATCTGACTCAAAACAAAGTACAAATTTTGTAGTTTTACAACTACAAAAGCAAAATAAGCTGTTTCAGGGTCATGCTCTGCAGGATATATTAGTAGTAAAATGCACAGAATTTGATTAAAGTCTTAAAAAAATCCACATTATCACCAGTCATATCCACTGATGATGTAACAAACCAGGTTTATGTTGGCTTCTCTGTGCACAGATGTGAAGTCTTACCTGTGATTACTCCAATTTTCTCTAAGGTGCCATTCTGTGACCAGTGTAAATCATCGATGCCTTCAAAAAAGCAGGCAGCTCCCTGGTTGCACCAGAAAGGTGCGTAAACTTCTTGTCTGAGGTGAGGAAAAGTGCAGTTGCCCAGCTGAAACAGCTCGTACCACTCCATGGTGTAGTTGGCTCCTGTCTCTGCACTGCTGAACCCAACAGCATCATGCATGATGTGCTGTAAAGAGAACAGAAACATACTCTGGCTTTATGTGTGTGTGTTTCTATGAATAGTGTAGCACAGCTGCACTTCTGTTTTAACAGAGGAAATATTTTTATTAGCCAGAACACAGCGGCCCCTTCACTTCTGTTTTAGAGAATAAAATATTAAATACGAAAAGAAAAATCTTCCCGGGTGCTTTTTGTTTTATCCCTGACTTGTAAACAGACATTTCAGAATTCAAATTACACTACTTACAAACTTTCCCAGCAAACTTCCATACTTGAATTCCCACACTGGAGTCTGCAGCCGATACACCGAGATGGTGTCGCTGTCTCTCATGTTGGGAATCCGTCCATCTGGGTCTCCGGTGGGGCAGAACGGATAGAGAGCTTGACAGTAAGAGTCCACATCAGGCCGACGATCGAAACGCCTGTGGGTGACACGAGACACGTCAGATGTTAAAGTCACTGCGAGCCCAAAGCCTCTTCATGTTAAGCCACCTTTTGTTGCTCTATAAAAATAAGCATATCAACTCAAATATGAACCAGCTGTGACACTGTGTTTTAATTTATACTAAAATGTAAATAAAATTATAATGCAATAATTTGCAAACCTCAAAAATTGTACCAATTTAGGGGAAAAAAATTGGGATGGGGACAACAAAAGGCTGGAAAAATAGGTTAACAGCTGGAAGAACATTTTGCAGCTAATTAGGTTAAATGGCAGTAGATCAGTAACATAATCGGGTGGAAAAGAGCTTTCTTAGAAGTAAAGATGGGGAAAGGTTCACCAATCCCCAAAACAAGGTGTCTACAAATTGGGAAAATTTTCAGAATAATGTTCCTTAGTGTAAATTCAAACTTTCAATCAACAAGATACAATATCATCCAAAGATTTAGAGAATCTGGAGAAATCTCTGTGCACAAACGCCAAGGCCAAAACTCAATACTGAAGCACTGCATTAAAAACAGGCATGATTCTTTCATGGAAATCACTGCACAGGCTCAGGAACACTTCCAGAAATCGATGTCTGTATCACCATACCATCCACAAATACAGGTTAAAGTGTAGAAACAGCCAGAAATGCAGCAAAGATTTCTGGCACATCCACTTTAGATGAACTGCTGCCTGCTGATGACAGAAGGTCACAGAGCCATTACATAAATTTTTGTGGCGCGTTTTTGGCCAATAGAAATGTATGAAACCCACTCCATTAATTCTGTTGCTGCACAACTGAGATACTCCAGATTCCAACATTTTTAAGTCACGTGAACGTACCACGAATACTTCCTCGGGTTGCTGTCTAAAACAAGTCTTTATTGGGACAACAAGAACACACAAAATCACAAAATGTGTTCTTAACGTGTCAGTGAACGTGTAACATCGGAATAGACACGCTTTCTAGGAAAAAAAACATAAAAGTTGCGAACTTTGTACTGATCAAAACGGACTAAGGGACCATTCGTAATTGAAAACGAGGTTCATTTGATCGCCTTTTCCAGTTTTCTTCATTATCTGTCACATGATTTAACGCTAAAGAGCGGAGTGAACGTGGAAAGGTGTGCGGTCTTTATACCTGTAGGGTACGGGCCACTTCTGCTGTGCATTAATCCTGAACTGAGCGACGACGTGCAGAAAGAGGAGCAGGTTGAATCCCAGAACGACCTCCGTGTGAAACATGTCGAAGCCCTAAAAACACAACACCAAAAAACAGCAGTTACGAAGATGACTATCTTCCCATGACTCACCGCCTCTAACTTCCTCATTACAGATCACATGGTTTTGTTGATGATACCAAATCACATGACCACACCAGACAAGATAGTGAGGGCTCACTTGACCGCAGTCGTTTGTAAACTGAAACATGCTGAAATTAATGGCACATTTTTCCACATTTAGCTAAAAACCTTTCTAAAACGTGTTTTTTGAGTCATGTTTTTTTTAGTTTTACAATATTTACCAAAATATTTGTAACCTTTATATTTAAAACACAGTTTTAGCGGTTCAATCTAAGTGTTAAATGTTAAATCAAAATATTATATTTAAATCATGAACATGCATGAATATATTTCAATATTCATTCTGATGTTTTATGGCTCCAAATTTTCTTTTGTGATTAATCCGTTTTTCTAATGTACATTTTAAAGATCTTTGTCTACTTTCCAACTTTCCAACTTCTTCTGTGTGAACTTCAGCTTTAAAGCCAAAGTGCAGAATTTCATCAGTTGTGGACTTTGGCTTTCAGGTGAATGATTCGGTGTATTTCAACTCATGAAACATTTTTTTCACCAACAATTCAGTAATTATAAAAATTCAACTCAAATCATTGAGCTACCAGCATTCACTCTGCATTTTCTTCAGGAAATGCATTCTCTAGTTTTACATACCAGTTTCATTTGCTGTTGTTGATATGTTAACAGTAAGAATAAGTTCAGATTATCCTAAAAATAATAACAGTAATATGTTCTTTTTCCAACTTCGCTTGGTGTTTCACTATGGGGAATCGTCTTGGCGTGACCAACTATGGAAGCTCCAATGACACCACGTCTGTCTGTCTGAGCTGTGCTCAGGGTTCCGCCCCCTCATTCTAACACAGCCGACCAGCTCCTCCTAATTCAATCTCGCTTTCTTCCCGTGCGAAACTACTTTGAGCTCCCTCAGCACATCAAGGCTAGCTTGATTAGCTGCTTAAGAGTTCTCAGGCATCCAGTGAAGACGCAATTTTTCCGGTTCCAGTTTGGATTGTGCTGAGTAAGTCCTTGAAAGAAGGATACTTATAGTTATACTCTGTTGAAGAGCAATTGCGTCAGGCAAGCTGTTCCAGCAGTTCCTGGTTTTAGTTAGCGAGGTAGCCAACGTTGTGTAACTTGGGCTAACACGTTACGACAAGCCTTTTACCTTTTTGTGTCCAGCTAGCATTAACTTGTTAACTTGTAGTTGCTATTGGCTAGCAGGGTGCAGCTATGTCACGACGAGCTGACTCCTGCGGTGACTAGCTCGGATTGAACCCCCGCTGTTAGCTTTAACTATGAACGAGATAACGTGTCGCGATGAGCCTGATGTAGCTTAGTCTCACCCCTTTCCGCTAACCATGCCTATGACTCTTACCCCCGCCAAAGGGTCGGAATCGAAGGCCAAAGAGGCTGCATCCCACCCATGCCTCACATCACGAGGTGCCATCATCTCGGGCAGGGTTCCTCATCCAATGTGCATCATTTGTATGGGTGCCAAGCATGCTCAGGATTCACTGGCAGACCCTCAGGGATGCCCACACTGTGCGTTGATGCAGAACGCGACCTGTATGATGGCAAGAGGCTCCCACCAGCATTGCCGCCATCCAAGCAGCTTCTGCTAGCAGTCCTGGCCTACATGAAAGAAATGAGTCGCTACTGGTCAAGCCCTTTTAAAAGCAAGCTTCCGACCAAGGGCTGCTCTAAGCTTGAGATCCAGGGAATGGGTGTACTGGAGCTGACCGAACCCCAGTTCCCAGGCGGTGGAGCCTTCAGTTGCGTATCACCTTCACCCTAACCGCAGGGCAATCTCAGCTTCTTTCAGCATTTCTTTGCCCAGTAAGATGGATCGCCTCACGGCATCTATTTATCAAAGGACGTACAAATATGCTGCACAGCCAGCATGCTCGTATGCAGTATGGTTAATGGAGTCACTCTGCTGTCAGCATATTAGGCAGAAATTCTGGAAGGCATGGGCCATCAGCTGGATTCAGGTTCCCCAAACCCAGCCCTCTGGAATAAAATCTGCGTGGTTAATGATCTCATCCTTCGCTCTTCCAGGGGAGCAGTCCAAGGTTGTGGCGTGTAATGGGCCTTAAAGTCTTGGGTGAGAGAGCCTTGTGGCTACACCTCTCAGGCTTAGGTTATGCTCTGAAGGCTGAGGTCATGGATGCAGCCTATGACCTGACCAAGGGTCTTTTTGACCCAGCCCTGGAGAAAATAAGCGAGACAAGCACCTGTAGAAAGGAAGAGCAAGAAGCAGGTGCCAAGAGCTGGCTTTGTGGCAGCAGCAGCAGGTAGACAGAGTGGGGCCAGAATGCAGAGAGGAGTGGGAGGCCTGCAGTCTACCCACCAGGTCAAAGTAGAGAATCAAAGAACTTGGGGCAAGCATTCCTTTGCAGCAGCTGTCGTCACATCCCAGAGAGGGGAGAAAGAAATGGTCAGCCTAGTACACCGGCAACTTTCTGTGTCACCCCTCTCTTCGCCCCCAACGAGAAGGAAGGTGTTGGAAGGAGGTAACCAAATCACTCCAAGGTTTGGGATCTCCAGAAGTTTCCATTTCACCAGGAGCACTCTCGGACTTCCCTCCTCCAGTTCAGGGTGGACAAATGGTGCAGTGTCACCAAGCACTCCTAAATACTTTGCCAGTGTCACTGAGCACTGCCCACAGTCACCAGACACTTCACTGTGTTTTGGGGGTAACAAAAGAAATAAAGTGTGAATCTCTGCAGCCAGGCAATTTGCCAAAGGCAGAGTGTCCCCCCAGTTTCAAAGTAAAAACAAAAGATAATCACTGTCACTCCCCATTTTCCCCAACAGGGGGAGCTCACGCTCTTTCCAAGGGGGACAGCCCCAACTCCTTCAGGGAAACAGGGGTGACGTCACACTACAACAACTTCAGGGCCCTCTTGCTCCTCGGCTGAAGCAGTGGTGTGCATGTGGAGTTCATCCCTGGGTCTTGTCAACCATTTCCCATGGTTACACACTACAGTTTGTGGTAAAACCAACCATATTTGGCAGAGTGTTAACTTCGGTGGCCAGTGCCGATTCAGCAAATGTCCTAGAGGAGGAAATAGCCTCTTTGTTACACACATTTTTTTTTACAGTCAACCTCTCAGAAGCATATTTTCACATCTCTATTTATCCTCCACAGAGGAAATATCTCAGGTTTGCTTATCAGAGCGTAGTGTACGAGTTTCAAACTATCCCATTTGGGCTATCTTTGCTCCGTGGGTGCAACACAACAAATGTGTGGAGGCAGCGCTGTCTCCATTAAGGAACAGCGACATCAGAATATTCTCTTACACGGATGATTATCTAATATGCTCACGATTGCTGGAGCGTAGGTTCGGGGGCTGGCGCAATCCAGGAGTGGGCCATATCTCACATAGTGAAACACCAAGCAAAGTTAGAAGAATAATGTTGGGTTACTTAACATAATCCATGGTTCTTTGATAACAGAGTGAGGTGTTTCACCAACACTTTTAGAAAGGAGTTCTTCACTGGAAAGAACATCTGACATTGGCAGACTTTCAGAAGGATGTTCTTTAACCAGTGGAACATCATGCATTGACATGCTTTCAGAAGGAGGTTCTCCATTGGGAAAAACATCAGACATTGGCATACTTTCAGAAAGATGTTCTTTAACCAGCGGAACATCAGGCATTGGCAGGCTTTCAGAAAGAGATTCCTCAATTGGTGGAACATCAGACATTGGCAGACTTTCAGAAAGATGTTCTTTAACCAGCAGAACATCAGGCATTGGCAGGCTTTCAGAAAGAGATTCCTCAATTGGTGGAACATCAGACATTGGCAGACTTTCAGAAAGATGTTCTTTAACCAGCGGAACATCAGGCATTGGCAGGCTTTCAGAAAGAGATTCCTCAATTGGTGGAACATCAGACATTGGCATACTTTCAGAAAGATGTTCTTTAACCAGCAGAACATCAGGCATTGGCAGGCTTTCAGAAAGAGATTCCTCAATTGGTGGAACATCAGCTATTGGGAGACTTTCAGAAGGAGATCCTTCACTGGGAAGAACATCTGACATTAGCAGACTTTCAGAAGGAGGTTCTTGAACTGGGGGAACATCAGGTATTGGCAGATGTTCAGAAGGAAGTTCTTCAATGGGAAGAGCATTTGACATTTGTAGACCTTCAAAAGGAGGTTCTTCACTTGAAAGAACATCTGGCATTGAGAGACTTTCAGGAGGGAGTTCTTCACTGGGAAGAACATCTGACATTGGCATACTTTAACAAGGATGTTTTCCAACTGGTGGACTGTCGGGCATTGACAGACTTTCACAAGGATGTTCTTTAGTGGAAAGAACATCTGACATTTGCAGACTTTCAGAAGCGGTTCTTTAACTGGTGGAACATCAGACATTGGTGAACTTCTAGAAGGGGGCTTGAAGATCTTGGATATGTGGTTCTTTGTTATATCAGCAATTATAGTGAGCAGCATTGGTGCAAAGTTTGCAATTTTGTGGAGCATAATTTCTTGTGGATATTTGTCTCTGATTTCTTTCAGGATGGTCTGGACCATGTCATCTCGACCATGTCATCTCTAATGGAGCGGGAGAAGATGGCCTGGCTTTCAATTGCTGTGATAGTTTTGGAGACTCAATCCAAAGTGGCCTTTGTGACACCAGTGGAGAGTATGCTCAGACTCTGGGAGGCCATGTTCAAGAGGGTGCGAGGAGGAAGCTCCCAGAAGCCCTGCAGGACGCAGGGAACTACCTCTATCACCACTTCCTGTGCAGTGAGCACTTTGGTGCTTTGTGCTTCCTGATGCTTCTCTCCAAGGATTTGAATGTAATTTGTCACCATGCTGAGTAGTTTAGATGTTTTGTAGAATAAAGTTATAAGAATGATCTTTTAAACATATTTAAAGCATCATAGAAATATTGATACACTGTAGCTGAAATGTTAATTATTGCATGTCAGATGTTACTCACTGAAATGTAGGAGGTATGGCCTCTGGAAATTTAAGGAGCATTCGGGTTTGAAACTCTATGTCCTTCATTTTATTAATGCCAGTCACTTCCCACACCTGAGTGGAAAACACAGTTACAGTGCAGTTTTGTTTACAGGTTATGTGAACATAGTGAAAAAAAAAATCTCCAAATTGCTACAAGTCTTGTGAGTTTTCTAGTCTTACCAGTTTCAGAAAAGGTTTGGCTTCTTTTTCTTTGAAATTCTCAAATTCAAACTCCTAAAGCCTTCAAAAGAAAACAAAAAAGAAGTTTTCTCTCAGCATTTATACAAACAGACTTTCAGGTGTGAGGTGGATGGTCTGTAGGTGTCACAGTAACTCACTGCTCTCTGAGTATCTTTTTGCTGTTGGCCACCAAAAGATCTCTCATATCTTCAGCAGTGATGTGTGCTGGGATTTGATTTTCCTGCTGAAGTCTAAGGAACTCCATCATGATTGCAATCTAAAAATAAAAGGAGACATTTAATCACCACCACCCTCAGGTCTTCAGAATTTACCTGATATTTTATGTCAGTTTTGGTTTGGATGGATCCGGGTCTCACCTGAGTCCAGAAGATGCCAGCAGATCTTCACAGCCGTGTTGTAAATGGGTGTGTTAAATAACACTTTTCAAAGAAATAAGAAATTACTCATTGTTACTTAAATTGATTTTCAGTTTGTTAGCTTTTAAAAGTACATTAAATTCTATAAACTGTTGAAATGCAGTAAAAAACAAACACTGTCACATACCCTGATGGGTTTGTAGATTCCTCCACTTGCTTCTATTTAAATTTTGTTGTTTTTTCCCAGTCAGGATAAAGAACTGTCAAATACTCTCCAAAAATTGCGTAAGGTAAAATGTAGACCTTAAAATACTCCAAACTCAGTGGTTTCTCTTGAACAGATGAGCTGGTTTTAAAGTCTGATGCAGATTTACAAATGTGGAATTCTGGAATGGTCACCAAGGAAACACTTGATGCAAGTTTCTTGTTATTAAATTAAAAGAAAACACTTTATGTATTTTGCTCTACATTACACTAAACTTTATTTTTTATATAAGTAAATAAGTATAGGTTACAGCCGTCCTTAGGTCACTCCTGTGAAAAGATGCATACAAGCTAGCTAATATGAAAAGAAAGCCAACCTGCAGCATCGAGTCCGTTCATATTATCTGCCTGCTTATCTCCATTTTCTTACTGTAGATGTGAACTTAAGCAGTAAAACAATGGCTTACAAAACACTGGACTGTGGAGGGAACTAATGCAAAAATTTGATGCCTGACAGCATTTGGTATATAACAGCTTTGGTTATTTGGATAAACTGTCCCTTTAAACAACCCGGAGGGAGAGACCTCTGTGTAATCGGTAGAGTCTAAAGCCTCAAGCACAATAATAATAATAGTAATAAAAATAAAGTAATGATACTAGAGATCTTAAGACAGAAATGGCAGTAATACATTTTAAAGGGCCTGATGACTACAATACACTCACTGGCCACTGTGTTATGTACACTTGCTCAACTGCTCATCAACACAAATATCTAATCAGCCAGTCACATGTCTTGATATCAGTACATTCAGGCATATAGACATGGTCAAGATGACCCACTGAAGTTCAAACTGAGCATCAGAATGGGGAAGAAAAGGTGATTTAACTGACTTTGAACCTGGTACGGCTGTGGGTGTGCAATGGGCTGAGTATTTCAGAAACTGCTGATCTACTGGGATTTTCCCACACAACCATCTCTGGAGGTAAAGGACAGAAGAAGTAGCAAGACTGAAAAAAACGATAGCAGTGGAAAAGTATACAGTCTTTACCGGACTGTGTGGCAAAAAAAGAAAATACAGATTTTCACTTACCTCACTTACCTTTTTATGCCATAACCTGCATAATTTGTGTCTACTACATTAATGTATCTTTGATATAAAAGTTCATCTTCTTCCTTTCTGTAGCAACCTCTTGTGGTAAGATGTAATCATGTAAATGTTGTGCTTTCTTACTTGTCAGTTACTGCCTTTAGGTGGGACTGAATGTCTATAAGACAGCAACGTTCAGGCATTTGTAATTGTTCAGTGGCCACTATCTCTATATTTGATCATCGGTCTGCAAAGGCACTATATTTTTTTGTACAATAAGAATTTACACCTCTACTCTGCACACTGCATCAGAACACTTATCTTTTCAGATCTGCTGTGTTTAGAGTGCAATATATGATTTTCCATTTATATTATATTCCATACTTAACCTTTTTGGAGCCTTTTATATTGCTAGGCCGGATAATGGTCACATATTGAATTTTAGGTGTTAAAAACATTTCCATGTAAACAACTAAATAGAAATTGTGACAAAGAGCCACTAAAAAGGTTTTTGGAGTAATTTTCAGCAGTTATTTGGATGTGAAATACCTGGTAGACAAGTTATTAACTTTATGAGAAAACCTTTAGTTTTATTCAGGTACAGAGCCACTATTAAGGTTACAGCAAACACTTTTATTCAAGTACCATTTCTTGTCAAAATGGCTGTAAAAAAGATCAGTTGCAGTATGTGAGAGCTCACGTTTACAGAAGAAAGATCAAGTGTACATTTGTAAAGAATAAATGAATAAGACCTATTTAGGCTTTAGGGAAACTTGACCAGAACAGAGCTGTTGTTTAGTTAGTATATGCCCGCCAATGTCAAAGCATTCCAGTAATCAGTGCATTCACATGTAATCTTTTAGTGTTAAAAATCGTTTTGCTCTTTTCTTTTGTCATATGCCAATTTTTTAAAAAAGAGAAAAGGAATGTGCAAAGGTCCTGAATTAACCCTTGGAAACAGCCATTTATTAAAAAAAAGCGGAAGTGTCCATGGAAATACATTGTGCAAGGCTCTTAATTTCTTTAAGCAGTCTTCAGGAATAGTTCTCCTGGTTTCTTGAATGAAAGTCAAAGCTCTTCTTTGGATTTTGGCTGCCTTTTATCTGTTCTCTCTTTAAATATTTCGTTCACATTATTGATAACTTCACGTAGCAAAAGTTGTTATTAGTGTGAATGCTTGTAAAAGCATTCACAGTATTGTTCTTCTAATCTTTATTAGTGTGAATGCTTGTAAAAGCATTCACAGTATTGTTGTTGTAATCTTTATTATTAGTGTGAATGCTTGTAAAAGCATTCACAGTATTGTTCTTCTAATCTTTATTATTATTATTTCATATTCCGTACGTTTTTTGGCATCTAACTCCTTCAAAACCGTTCAACTTAGAAAAACCATTCAAACACCGCTAGATTCCTCTTCTTTTGGACATGACTGCTTCTACTTTTCTCATTTTTAACATTTATATTTTTAATTTTATTCAACTTTTTCCAACAAAAATTTCCCATGTATTTCAATGGGGAGACCCTTCAAATTCTCCTTCAACTTACTCATTTTTAAACTCTTACTACTTCCACATACGTTGACATAGAGCCACCATTCAAACTTTAGAACGAAGACAAGACATTCAACTATTCAACTTGTATTTATCTTTTCAATATCTTTTATACTTTTTCTTCAGTTCCAGTTTAAGTTTCATGATGTTTTTTCACCCGTTTCAGAGTTTATAATGGGTGTGTATGGGATGGAATGTTGCCGCTAGCGTGAGACAGCTCAACTGCTAGAGTGAGAGGAGCAAAAAAATTAATCTTAAAATCTTTTTTAAAACTGCTGCTGTGTCCGCAGCGTTTGCTCTACAGGTATGATTTTACCCTCAAAACGTAGCCATCGCTGTCCTCTTTCATCCAATGTGTTTATTATTGTACTAGGTGTTATGGTTCTTTCATAAATGTCACCAATGCACAGCCTCCTCCCTCCAACTCCTCCATAGACTCCAATGTTAAAATGGCTCAGAAAGTTCGTTTGAAAATCAGAAGAGCATGGTGTCTTTCCACTGTCACCACGTCCATATAATAAACTCCACAGGCATGAAAACTGAGAATTTGGTAGACTGGACATTGCTGCCGCTCACGGTGAAAGAATTTTGTCAATACGACCTGTACTTTTCATTTGGGAACGATTTGTTTCGGCCTGACTTTTCTGTTCATTTTAAGCAGCAAAAGTGAGGTGCATGTCTGTGTGCGTGTGTACTGAGCCATTGGGTGCAGTCACTATAGCAACCAGGCTCACACCTGCCTGCTTAACGAGCTCTGTCTCTCACTCTGCCAAGATTCATCTTAAACACTTCTCTTTCAACTGCTGCTGTGTCCACAGTGTTTGCTCTACAGCCATCATTTTACCCACAAAACGCTGCCATCGTTCTTCTCTTTCCAACACCGTGTCTTCCAAAGCTCAGACATTTAAACTTTTTAAACTGTGTGGATCCAAGTGGAGGGATGACATTTTAGTCATTCAGTGATTCAAAGAATATGAACTTTTATTATTCATTCAGCTGTTTTCTGACTATAAATTTTCTTTTCTCATTTCTTATGTTTTTCTAATTTACATTTGAAACATTTTCAGCTATTTTTCAACTTCTTCTTTGTGGACGTCAGCTTTTAGCAGTTCAGCACTTTTGTTTTCAGGTGCAAATGTCTGTATTTTTCATCTCATTCAACATTTATAACTTAAAATTCAGCAATTAATTCATTTCAGTGCATACATTCAGATTCAAGCATTCACACTGCAGTTTCTTCAGAAAATGCACTTTCTAGTTCTATTTTATTATCTATTCCGTACGTTTTTTGTACTCCTACTCCTTCAAAACCGTTCAACTTAGAAAAACCATTCAAACACCGTTAGATTCCTCTTCTTTTGGAATGGTGTGCTTCTATTTTTCTCATTTTTAACATTTATATTTTTAATTTTATTTAACTTTTTTCAACAAAAATTTCCCATGTATTTCAATGGGGAGACCCTTCAAATTCTCCTTCAACTCACTCAT
The DNA here is from genome assembly GCF_036321145.2 of Pelmatolapia mariae. Classification (NCBI taxonomy): domain Eukaryota; kingdom Metazoa; phylum Chordata; class Actinopteri; order Cichliformes; family Cichlidae; genus Pelmatolapia; species Pelmatolapia mariae. Next base: position 22,935,707 of record NC_086241.1, read on the forward strand.
TTTTAAACTCTTACTACTTCCACATACGTTGACATAGAGCCACCATTCAAACTTTAAAACGAAGCCAAGACATTCAACTATTCAACTTGTATTTATCTTTTCAATATCTATTATACTTTTTCTTCAGTTCCAGTTTAAGTTTCATGATGTTTTTTCACCCGTTTCAGAGTTTATAATGGGTGTGTATGGGACGGAATGTTGGGGCTAGAGTGAGACAGCTCAACTGCTACAGTGAGAGAAGCAAAAAGATTAATCTTAAAATGTTTTTTAAAACTGCTGCTGTGTCTGCAGCGTTTGCTCTACAGGTATGATTTTACCCTCAAAACGTAGCCATCGCTGTCCTCTTTCATCCAATGTGTTTACTATTGTACTAGGTGTTATGGTTCTTTCATAAATGTCACCAATGCGCAGCCTACTCCCTCCAACTGCTCCATAGACTCCAATGTTAAAATGGCTCAGAAGGTTCGTTTGAAAATCAGAAGAGCATGGTGTCTTTCCACTGTCACCACGTCCATATAATAAACTCCACCGCCATGAAAACCGAGAATTAGGTAGACTAGACGTTGCCGTCGCTCACGGTGAAAGAATTTTGTCAATACGACTTGTACTTTTCATTTGGGAACGATTTGTTTCGGCCTGACTTTTCTGTTCATTTTAAGCAGCAAAAGTGAGGTGCATGTCTGTCCGTGTGTGTGTATGGAGCCATTGGGTGCAGTCACTATAGCAACCAGGCTCACACCTGCCTGCCTAACGAGCTCTGTCTCTCACTGTGCCAAGATTCATCTTAAACACTTCTCTTTCAACTGCTGCTGTTTCCACAGTGTTTGCTCTACAGCCATCATTTTACCCTCAAAACGTCGCCATCGTTCTTCTCTTTCCAACACCGTGTCTTTCAAAACTCATAGATACAAACTTTTTAAACTGTGTGGATCCAAGTGGAGGGTTCACATTTTAGTCATTCAGTGATTCAACGAATATGAACTTTTAATATTCATTCAGAGGTTTTCTGGCTCTAAATTTTCTTTTCTCATTTCTTAGGTTTTTCTAATTTTTATTTAAAAACTTTTCAGCTATTTTCCAACTTCTTCTGTGTGATTGTCAGCTTTTAGCAGTTCAGCACTTTTGTTTTCAGGTTAAAAACTCTGTATTTTCCAGCTCATTCAACATTTTTAGCTTATTATTCAGTAATTAATTCATTTCAGTGCATACATTCAGATTCAAGCATTCACACTGCAGTTTCTTCAGAAAATGCACTTTCTAGTTATTATTATTATTATTATTATTATATCATATTCCGTACGTTTTTGTGCATCTATCTCCTTCAAAACCGTTCAACTTAGAAAAACCATTCAAACACCATTAGATTCCTCTTCTTTTGGACATGACTGCTTGTATTTTTCTCATTTATAACATTTATATTTTTAAAATTATTCAACTTTTTTCAACAAAAATTTGCCATGTATTTCAATGGGGAGACCCTTCAAATCCTCATTCAACTTATTCATTTTCAAACTGTATCTACTTCCACATACATTGACATAGAGCCACCATTCAAACTTTAAAACGAAGACAAGACATTCAACTATTCAACTTGTATTTATCTTTTCAATATCTATTATACTTTTTCTTCAGTTCCAGTTTAAGTTTCATGATGTTTTTTCACCCGTTTCAGAGTTTATAATGGGTGTGTATGGGACGGAATGTTGCCGCTAGAGTGAGACAGCTCAACTGGCAGAGTGAGAGAAGCAAAATAATTAATCTTAAAATCTTTTTTAAAACTGCTGCTGTGTCCGCGGCGTTTGCTCTACAGGTATGATTTTACCCTCAAAACGTAGCCATCGCTGTCCTCTTTCATCCAATGTGTTTACTATTGTACTAGGTGTTATGGTTCTTTCATAAATGTCACCAATGCGCAGCCTCCTCCTTCCAACTCCTCCATAGACTCCAATGTTAAAATGGCTCAGAAAGTTCGTTTGAAAATCAGAAGAGCATGGTGTCTTTACACTGTCACCACGTCCACATAATAAACTCCACAGGCATGAAAACCGAGAATTCAGTAGACTAGACATTGCTGTTGCTCACGGTGAAAGAATTTTGTCAATACGATGTGTACTTTTCATTTGGGAACGATTTGTTTCGGCCTGACTTTTCTGTTCATTTTAAGCAGCAAAAGTGAGGTGCATGTCTGTGAGCGTGTGTATGGAGCCATTGGGTGCAGTCACTATAGCAACCAGGCTGACACCTGCCTGCCTAATGAGCTCTGTCTCTCACTGTGCCAAGATTCATCTTAAACACTTCTCTTTAAACTGCTGCTGTGTCCACAGTGTTTCCTCTGCAGATATCATTTTACCCTCAAAACATCGCCATCGTTCTTCTGTTCCCAGCACCGTGTCTTTCAAAGCTCATAGATACAAACTTTTTAAACTGTGTGGATCCATGTGGAGGAATCACATTTTAGTCATTCAGTTATTCAAAGAATATGAACTTTTAATATTCATTCAGATGTTTTCTGACTCTAAATTTTCTTTTCTCATTTCTTATGTTTTTCTAATTTAAAATTAAAACATTTTCAGCTCTTTTCCAACTTCTGTGTGGTTGTCAGCTTTTAGCACTTCAGCACTTTTGTTTTCAGGTGCAAATTTCTGTATTTTTCATCTCATTCAACATTTTTAAGTTAAAATTCAGCAATTAATTCATTTCAGTGCACACATTCAGATTCAAGCATTCACACTGCAGTTTCTTCAGAAAATGCACTTTCTAGTTAGTGTGAATGCTTGTAAAAGCATTCACAGTATTGTTCTTCTAATCTTTATTATTATTATTATATCATATTCCGTACGTTTTTTGGCATCTATCTCCTTCAAAACCGTTCAACTTAGAAAAACCATTCAAACACCGTTAGATTCCTCTTCTTTTGGACATGACTGCTTCTACTTTTCTCATTTATAACATTTATATTTTTAAAATTATTCAACTTTTTTCAACAAAAATTTCCCATGTATTTCAATGGGGAGACCCTTCAAATCCTCATTCAACTTACTCATTTTCAAACTGTATCTACTTCCACATACGTTGACATAGAGCCACCATTCAAACTTTAAAAGGAAGACAAGACATTCAACTATTCAACTTGTATTTATCTTTTCAATATCTATTATACTTTTTCTTCAGTTCCAGTTTAAGTTTCATGATGTTTTTTCACCCGTTTCAGAGTTTATAATGGGTGTGTATGGGACGGAATGTTGCCGCTAGAGTGAGACAGCTCAACTGGTAGAGTGAGAGAAGCAAAAAAATTAATCTTAAATTTTTTTTTAAAACTGCTGCTGTGTCCGCAGTGTTTGCTCTACAGCCATCATTTTACCCTCAAAACGTAGCCATCGCTGTCCTCTTTCATCCAATGTGTTTACTATTGTACTAGGTGTTATGGTTCTTTCATAAATGTCACCAATGCACAGCCTACTCCCTCCAACTCTTCCATAGACTCTAATGTTAAAATGGCTCAGAAGGTTCGTTTGAAAATCAGAAGAGCATGCTGTCTTCCCACTGTCACCACGTCCATATAATAAACTCCACAGGCATGAAAACTGAGAATTAAGTAGACTGGACATTGCTGGCGCTCACGGTGAAAGAATTTTGTCAATACGACTTGTACTTTTCATTTGGGAGCGATTTGTTTCGGCTTGACTTTTCTGTTCATTTTAAGCAGCAAAAGTGAGGCGCATGTCTGTGTGCGTGTGTATGGAGCCATTGGGTGCAGTCACTATAGCAACCAGGCTCACACATGCCTGCCTAACGAGCTCTGTCTCTCACTGTGCCAAGATTCATCTTAAACACTTCTCTTTAAACTGCTGCTGTGTCCACAGTGTTTGCTCTACAGCCATCATTTTACCCTCACATTTTAGTCATTCAGTGATTCAAAGAATATGAACTTTTAATATTCATTCAGATGTTTTCTGAGTCAAAATTTTCTTTTCTCATTCCTTATGTTTTTCTAATTTACAATTAAAAACATTTTCAACTATTTTCCAACTTCTTCTCTGTGGATTTTAGCTTTTAGCAGTTCAGCACTTTTGTTTTCAGGCGACAATTTCTGTATTTTTCATCTCATTCAACATTTTTAACTTAAGTTCAGCAATTAATTCATTTCAGTGCATACATTCAGATTCAAGCATTCACACTGCAGTTTCTTCAGAAAATGCACTTTCTAGTTATTATTATATATTCCGTACGTTTTTTGGCATCTATCTCCTTCAAAACCGTTCAACTTAGAAAAATCATTCAAACACCGTTAGATTCCTCTTCTTTTGGACATGACTGCTTCTACTTTTCTCATTTTTAACATTTATATTTTTAAAATTATTCAACTTTTTTCAACAAAAATTTCCCATGTATTTCAATGGGGTGACCCTTCAAATCCTCATTCAACTTACTCATTTTCAAACTGTATCTACTTCCACATACGTTGACATAGAGCCACCGTTCAAACTTTAAAACGAAGACAAGACATTCAACTATTCAACTTGTATTTATCTTTTCAATATCTTTTATACTTTTTCTTCAGTTCCAGTTTAAGTTTCATGATGTTTTTTCAGCCGTTTCAGAGTTTATAATGGGTGTGTATGGGACGGAATGTTGGGGCTAGAGTGAGACAGCTCAACTGGCAGAGTGAGAGAAGCAAAATAATTAATCTTAAAATCTTTTTTAAAACTGCTGCTGTGTCCGCGGCGTTTGCTCTACAGGTATGATTTTACCCTCAAAACGTAGCCATCGCTGTCCTCTTTCATCCAATGTGTTTACTATTGTACTAGGTGTTATGGTTCTTTCATAAATGTCACCAATGCACAGCCTCCTCCTTCCAACTCCTCCATAGACTCCAATGTTAAAATGGCTCAGAAGGTTCGTTTGAAAATCAGAAGAGCATGGTGTCTTTCCACTGTCACCACGTCCATATAATAAACTCCACAGGCATGAAAACTGAGAATTAAGTAGAGTAGACATTGCTGGCACTCACGGTGAAAGAATTTTGTCAATACGACTTGGACTTTTCATTTGGGAACGATTTGTTTCGGCCTGACTTTTCTGTTCATTTTAAGCAGCAAAAGTGAGGTGCATGTCTGTGTGTGTGTGTACTGAGCCATTGGGTGCAGTCACTATAGCAACCAGGCTCACACCTGCCTGCCTAACGAGCTCTGTCTCTCACTGTGCCAAGATTCATCTTAAACACTTCTCTTTCAACTGCTGCTGTGTCCACAGTGTTTCCTCTACAGATATCATTTTACCCTCAAAACGTAGCCATCGTTCTTCTGTTCCCAGCACCGTGTCTTTCAAAGCTCATAGATACAAACTTTTTAAACTGTGTGGATCCATGCGGAGGAATCGCATTTTAGTCATTCAGTTATTCAAAGAATATGAACTTTTAATATTCATTCAGATGTTTTCTGACTCTAAATTTTCTTTTCTCATTTCTTATGTTTTTCTAATTTAAAATTAAAACATTTTCAGCTCTTTTCCAACTTCTGTGTGGTTGTCAGCTTTTAGCACTTCAGCACTTTTGTTTTCAGGTGCAAATTTCTGTATTTTTCATCTCATTCAACATTTTTAACTTAAAATTCAGCAATTAATTCAATTCAGTGCACACATTCAGATTCAAGCATTCACACTGCAGTTTCTTCAGAAAATGCACTTTCTAGTTTATATTTAATTCACTGCTTCATTGTGTTTTTTAAATTTACATGAATGACAGTTTTTCTACCAGTTTCAATACTACTAACGTTATTGTTTATATTGCTCGTTATTAAAAAGCTGTAGTGCTCAGGTGAGGACACAAGATGGCGAAAGAGGGAGCATCAAACTATTTTTTAAAGCGCAGAAGAAGAAACGGCATCCGGGGGCGTTTTGTCAGTTGACAGTCCGCCATGCTCAGCCTTCTGCAGCACTGTGGTCGCAACTTACTGACAGCTAGGACCCTCCAGACCGTGAGCAGCAGTTATTATTCAGCGCAGATGGGCAAACGCGTGGCTGTGGTGCTGGCGGGCTGCGGCGTCTATGACGGCAGCGAGATCCACGAGGCCTCCGCTGTTTTGGTCCATCTGAGCAGAGGGGGTGCGACTGTAAGTGTGACACGCTGATTTTATCTGCCGCTACCCCTGGAGTAAACACCACATCAGAAATGTTCATTAGCTTCCAGTTTGTCTGCTTACACTGCTCCGTGCTGGGCAGTTTCTACGATTTTTGCACTTTTTATTTGAGGTCCGACCCGTGAGCTTCCTCTGACCTCTACAACCTGTTAACCAGACTGCGCACAGTGACACGAACAGCCTCGCAGAATGTTTTGTGCAAACTGCTGATTAATGAACGACTGAAATGTACCGAAGTATTTAAAGTTCTTTAACCTCAACAGTTATCTGCCCCCCCCCCAGAAAAAAACACCTGTACAAATGCACCAGTTTAATTGGTTGTTTCTTATAAGGCAACTCTTTCATTGTCTGGACATTTGAAAGGGTCCCTGAGGCAGCCAGTTTGATCAGTATATGGTCCTGTCTGAGCTGCTGATGGGTAGCTTCAGTGAAATGTGAAGGCCTGTGTACTTTCAGCAGCTCTCTGCACCGGCCTTAAAGGAATGGTTTGTAAAAGTCCCGAGAACGGGCCCAGAGAACGTGATAGTGTGTCCTTTGTCTTACCAGCAGTGCAAACCTCTAAATGGCCAAGTGACTTTTCCAAGCCTTTCAACTCCACCTATGTGTGCAGTTAAATCTGTTTATAAGTGTTGCAGTTTTGGCTGGAGCACTCTGAGGAAATTAATTCAAAAACTTATCACAATAACTTAGAGTGTCTATATAGCGCTCTGCATGTAGAGGTGCAAGCTGACCATGATGGAATTTTAATTTTATTTATGTTTTAATGAGACTTTTTTTTTAGTTTTGAGGCTTGAGGCGTTTCTTCATTTCTGTTAGTAATATAACCAATCGTAACCCTCCAGCTGGACTAATCAATCACCAAAGCAACTGGTCAGGCATATCTCATAACAGAATTTTTTTCCTGCCTATTAAAAGGTTTGGTGCTCTCCAAAGAGCCACCAGTAACAGAAAAGCACACATACTTCAGGTAGCCCTTTATAAGACATGCATTGAAACACTTTCTTCCTTCAAGTGTTAAGATTTCAGTTTAGTAATACTAAGTGGTTACTAGTGCTGGGCGATATGGAAAAAATATTTATCACAATATGAATTCTTTTATATCACGATAACGATATATATCACGATATACCACCTGACCTGTGGTCATCTGGAAAGTATGCAGTCTGTAAACAGCGAGTGCCGAGGGTGCAGTCTTTGTTTTGAGTTACCGCAAAGCATGTCGCAAATCCGGGTGCACGTAAAGCAGCACCATGTCGCAAAACCACAAGACGGAGTTTCTTTGCAAAAAATATCATTTTTTTTATACTTTATTTTCTCTTGCATAAAGTTAAGAGTATGTATAGTGAGAAGACAACACTAATATATTTGCCACAGGCTATTTAACCCTTTAAGACCTACGATAGAACCAAGTCCGCCAGAGCTTATCTTTACATTTTACATGCTGTAGTGCCATTTGTGGGAGCATTCCAAGTTGCTATACATCAATACAACCATTATAGCCCAAATTTTAATAATATGTATGTATTAAGTCCATAGTAACTACATAAATTGCAAAAAAGTGCAATAAACTACAAAAAAATTGAAAATCGTTTTTGTTTTGTTTTTTTAACATATATTTCTAGTTAGAGAAATTTAAGAGGCTTATCCCTCAAAACTGTAAATACAAAAAAGTTGCACAAAATAGTTTCCAACCACGAGAAATTTATTTTGAGTGTCTTCATAGTTTTATTTTTGAGATACACTAATTTTTATATACTACAGGAAAAATGAAAATAAATAAATGCAAATTTGCAAGAACACAGCATGTGCATCAAAATAAACTATTTCCAACAGTGTAACTTGACTTCTAAGCATCCCAGAAACGATACAGAAAAGCATAAAGTCAAACATGACTTTTAAAAACACCAACATAGGCTTTGAAGCTAAAAAACTACATTTTCCGCGAAAATGACGTCACTTCCGGTTTCGGGCAGGTAATGGCGGACATGGATAGTTCGCGCTGACTTATATTCCAAGTAGGAAGTGTTATGAACAGCTGATCGGATCGGCAAAGCCTGTTTCTGGAATATTATGTTTTTGTTGCTGCAAGTGCTTTTTATGCAATTTTTGCAAAGCTATATGTGGAAGGAAACCGTGACCTAGGGCAAGCTAATGGAATAAGATGTAAGTACAACTCCTAAGGTTTCATATGCAAAAAAAATAATAATAATTATTGCGCTACCTTACGTGGTTCCAGTTCTACAGGGATTTAAAAACAGTTAGGGAAAACGGAGTGTGCCTGCTCCGACCGGTTGTAAAGGGTTAATGATATATTTTATGTAATAATTTATAAAATTAGGGTTAGAAACGATAGAAACGATAGAAGACAAATGGCACGATAGACACTTTTCTATCGTCCGCACGATATATATCGTCATATCGCCCAGCACTAGTGGTTACAGCTATTAATATCACTACATTATTGTTACTACTACTTTGATTGGTGTAACAAGAGAATTTCTCAATTATGCAACATATGTCTTATTACTGCACATTACAAGTTGCTACCTTGTTACAAATTGCACCCCTGAGAGTCCATACCTCATATTTACCCTACATATTTAAGGACCTAGCTAACCCCTCACAACAACAATGGTAGATAAATGTTTAAAAACAGAGCTGCCTTCATCCCGTGAAAGATTTCTCTTTTTTCCTCAAGGACAGTAATGACAGTTGGGACTGGAAATTTTCTCAAATTCCTCTTACAAAGTGTAATTTTTCAGGAATTGACATGGAATGACCCAGACACATGTCTCAAGCTTACAAGAGTAGTCATCAGTCAAAGGTCCACTATGAGTCAGGGAAAACCCTGCAACAAGTGTTGCGAAATGCAGATATTCTTAGGTTTTGAAATGCTGCTCTGACAGAAGTTCTGTTGAGTTAGCTTCAAGAATTGTGATGTTAACAATCATCATTAGTTGCCTGGTGTGCTTTTTTTTTTTTGAACTCGTCTCTGCTGCTTTTATCACCTCCAGGTGAACATGTTCGCACCCAATATTGACCAGATGCATGTGGTAGATCACCTGAAAGGTGCACCTTCTCAGGAAAAGAGGAATGTGCTGGTGGAGAGCGCAAGGCTGGCCCGTGGAAACATCCAGGATCTGTCTAAGCTCAGCGTGAAACAGCACGACGCTGTTATTTTCCCAGGTTTGTGTTCATATGTATTTCGCTGGTTCAATCGAAGCCCACACAAAAAAGATGTTGGGAAGGTCTGAGTAAGGTCGAAACTGAAGTTTGTATTTTTGGCTTATGTACATCTAGACATTTATCTTACCTCTTCCTCATTTTTGGTGTTTTACAGGCGGCTTTGGAGCTGCGAAGAATCTCTGTACGTGGGCAGTACAGGGCAAGGACTGCTCTGTAAATGACGAGGTCAAGGCTGCTCTGCAGGCGTTCCACAGCGAAGGCAAACCCATCGGCCTCTGCTGCATCTCACCTGTGCTGGCTGCCAAAGTGATCCCCGGGTGCGAGGTCACCGTCGGCATTGAAAAGGATGACAAGTGAGAAATACAACATGGACTTCCTTGTTTGCGTTCTAAGTCTGGACTTTTCAATGTTGCAATTGTTGTGTGCAAACAGTTGTTTCCAGAGACTACCACGTGCTGGGCGTGGGCTTGTTTACAGCCAGTCTGCCTGTCCTGTTGCACAATTTCTTCCTGTTTCCATGACAAATTAATTTGATTACAGTGTTAGATTTAAAAAAAAAAAAAAAAAAGGACTTAGGAAAGGATCCGTCTTTGTCAGAGTGGTGACTGACTGACGCTTGGACCAATTGATCGGTTGACAGATGTCAAAGCCAACAATCAGTTGAGATCATGATTTTGTTTACAGGCAAAATAATATTATAAAATAATTTAAAAAAAATTAACAGAATAGAAGAAAAAATGTACCATGTAAACATTTAATCTGGCTGATGTCTTCTTGCAAGTGTGCTTTTACATAAATGTGACTCATACCAGTAACCAATGCATGTTTCAGTAGATATCTGATTTGGATGCTAGTTATTTTTCCACTTTGTGCTGGGTAAACAAAGGTCTTTCTTATAAAATATTGGCTGTTTTTGAGTGATTTAGCTCTTCAACACACAGTCTTTGACCGTGTCTACATGCCTAAATGTTGCTGTAATGTGATTGGCAGATTAGATATTAGATAGTTAATGAGTGAGACCCACTGGTGCACTGTGCAGGCTGCTAAATATTTGATTGACAGGACAATCACTGGTGTGTTTGTGTAAATAGGAAGCAAAAACTGTTGGGTTCTTTCCATGTTAAGGTGGAAAGTCCCTCTGTAAGTGCAGTTTGCAGGCATAATTGATGCATCTCCAAAACTTAGAAATATAAATTTCCAGTTGTTAAAAGCAAAACCCCAAATGTTCCTAAGATGCTTGCAGAAATCGGCTTTGAGCAGCAAAACATTAAGTAGTGCCTCTTCTCCCCCACCTCTCAGGTATCCAGACACCGCTGACACTGCAGCGGCCATCAACCAGCTGGGCTGCAAGCACGTGAGCAAGGGCGTCGGCGAGAGCCACGTGGACGAAAAGAACAAGCTGGTCACCACCTGTGCCTTCATGTGCAACGCTCCGATCCACGAGATATTTGACGGAATCGGATCGATGGTGCAGGGCGTCCTGAAACTCGCCTGAGTGTAATCAGTAGAAGGTCGAAACAAGGAAAAGACTGGTGCAAGCTGTGTGGCAAATGTCTGCTGAGCTGGTTGCAGAATGGTGTTGAAGTGATTAAAAGCACTAAAAGATAATCTAGAGTAGCAGAACTGAGCTCCTCGTGAGCTGAATTTTTGAGTTTGCGTGTCAGTTTTACTGCCGCTGTCGTGGCTCCGTCCCACGTCTGTCATATTTTAGAGAATCAGCTGCAGGTGAGGATAATGTTCTCATAAATAAATAAATGAATACAAGGAAAAAGGTTCAATTTATTTCTGACCACAGAAGAGAAAAAAATATGTATAACATATTTACACGGTTATTATTTCATTCGTACTTTCTTGAAAAGATTACAAAGCTTCATATAAAGATATGAGTGTGTAATTACAAAATCCTCATTCTGTCAAGGCGCTCTTGATTACTTGTCATTCTCAGATATGAACCCAATATTGAGCACTCTGCCACCCTTTCAATGTTTCCTATAACATCAATGACCCCCTCCACTCCCTCTGTGCACAGCACAGACGAAGCATTCACACTGAACTTCTCCACCAGGTGCTTCAGAGTCAGAGGCTTCCTCCAGTGGCCGTAGAAAGTGTCACATCTGGCTGTGTAGCTCAGCCCCTGGTGCGTCGCTATCTCGACCTCGCAGTACATCTTGTCAAAACTGGGCAGGTTATCTTCCGGCGTCTCCAAGCTGACTTTGCCCAGGAGCTCCTTCAGAGCGGATCGGCCGATATGAGCGTCGCCGAAAGACTCCACGGTCACCTTGTTATCCAGCAGCGCGGTGCAGGCGTTGAACTGGAACGAGTGCCTGGCTTGGTGCTCTGTGGCAGGTAACGGGCAGTTAACGTACTTGGATGGAGGCACCCGAAGTGTGACATGCCGGATCTGGCTGAGGTCAAATTTGCCGACTGCGTTTTGGAGCTTTTCCCGGGCTGCCAGAGCTGCATCGACAACCCAGTGCATCCCGAGGTGAGCGGGGATGCGTTTGAATGCCACGTCCTGATCTTCCAGAATCCATTTATATGCTCTCACAGCAGAATCCGCCATAGCGGAGGGACTGTAGTCTTTGTAGTAAACACCAAGCCCTCTGTCCAAATCCAGTATGGCTGGATTTCCCTTCAGTCCTATCTGGGCCAGCCGAGCGGCCTCTAGGCCTCTCCGAGCAGCGTTTCCAATGTGGAGAGGTTTGGTCTGTGTGGCAGCATTGGCTAAAGGCGCCCCGGCAGAGGAGGCTGCTATGGCAAGAGCATGACTGCACTGTTCAGGGGTCAGACCGAGGAGCTTAGCCGAGGCTGCAGCGCTGCCCATCACTCCAACAACACTGGGAGGGTGGAATCTGAGAAGCAAAACAATAAGATTTACTCAAGCCTGACATAGTGATTCTGATTAACTGAAATCACTGCTTCATTAATCAAACAGTTCATATGTATTTTAATCATCAGTTTAGTCATTTTTAAAGGAGGTTTTTGTGATTTCTCCTTATAAGGTATTTTCATGTGAGCACAAACCAGAACCCAGTCACCACATCCACCTCTAAAACCCAAAATGAAACCAAAACTGTTTTCATGGCTTGACAGCACTAGGTACTGGTGAATCAAATGCTCTAGGCTTTCTAATCTAAATGAGCTGGAGAATAAATTTATTCCAGAGCTGAAAATATTTCCAAAATTGATACCTTTCAGGGATGTTGTAGGCTTCTTTGGAGAACCTCATCAGTCTGCCCTGAACTTCAATGCCAACATTGAAGGCTAGCAGGAGATCTAGACCAGAGGGCTGGCTGGGAAGTGTCTCTGCCAGGGCCAGCAGTGCAGGTAGGACGGCGCCCGAGGGATGAGTCGCAGGGTGCCAAGTGTCGTCAAAGTCCATGGAGTGAACCTAATAGACAGTCAGGCAAGGACGTTATCAGGGATCGAAGCAGAGCTGGATCATAATTCTTGTTTTCTGCATATTTTTGCTTTTGTAGAAATCCAAACTTACAGCAATGCCATTAACAAATGCAGCGTAATGAGGAGGCAGAATTATGTCCGATTTACCCCAAACGCTGCTCCTTTCCCGCGATGTGAACAACTGGAGGCACATTAATATGAGCATAAATGACATATCAAAATAACTAGCAGCAGAAAGAAGATTATAATCACAAACCGGACTATTAAAGAAGTGCAAGACTTGACTGGATAATCAGTCATCAACATGTCATGGAAAACAACTTAATAATTTGTCAAGATTGCAATCAGGGCACAAATGAAGCGAGTTAGTTAGCAGGACCGATCATTTGTAAAGGAAATCCACCAATGAGCAGAAGAGTATTTTAATTTCAGCTGCACAAACAACCTCTGATGAGCCCATATAAAGATTTTTATGTGATCACTGACAATAGATACAGAGTACTCATGTATTACTAGTTACTGTGTAGAATTAAATGAGCATCTTCTACATCTACCCACATCATAAGCAAATATTTGTCAGCAGTTGTTTGTGCAGTTATAGGGTAAATGCAGTTCACTGTACCTGACTGTACTTCAGAGCCTTATTGAAGACAGCTGTTCTGGTTCCTAATAGTCCGACACCGAGGGTGTCCAGCATCATCCTTTTGCTCCTGTTAATCACACCATCTGTCAGCTGTGAGGTGTTGAGGGCATGGATCGCAGCTCCAAAGCTCTCTGTGATACCCTGAAAAACATTACACGGGGCTAGTCAGTTCAAATCATGCAGACTTCTCCAGAGATGGTGCAGTTTATTGTGGCTATAATCAGGTTAAGATGCTAAGCTATACTGCAGGTCACCAAAAGCCAAAAATACTTTCCAAAAGGTGCCTTTATTAAAGCTCATACAGCAACCAACAGTACCTTGCGAAGCATTGTTCAGTCTTGACAAGCTCTTCAAGTGACTAAACATCCAAGCATAGCTGGCTTTTATACATTATTACTCTGTCTGAGGGCTGGACTGCCAAATTTCCAAAGTGGCTAAAAACCCACTAGGATGAGAAGTGGGAACTTTCACAATGACTGAATGCTGTCTTTTCATTTATGCTGGTTGCCAGTGCACTGGGGAATCTGCACAATCTGCACACAACAAAATCTTGTGACAGCTGATTTTGAAATTGAAAACATATTAAATCTGTGTTTTAGTAGGCACACATGATTCAATCACATGACTTAAAATAAAATGTTGCCCCTAAAACTGTAAGACTGCTAAGCTCGACCCCACAGTAACTATATACATCCTCCATATGCGATTTTCTTCTGTCCAATTCAGTCTCCTGCTCCTCTGGACACACACCCTTATGTACACTTTATAACTCACAATGTAAATAACTTGTGCAAGTGCACTGATCTACTGCTCAGACTCATACTATCAGCCCTCAGATATATGCATTACATATACATAAACATAGCCTCATGTTCAGTCCAAACATGCAATACTCTTGTTCTTGTGTCCAATCTTACATATATTTCAATTCAATTCAATTCAATTATATTTATACAGCGCCAAATCACAACAACAGCCACCTCAAGGCGCTTTATATTGTAAGGTAGACCCTACAATAATACATACAGAGAAAAACCCAACAATCGTGGGTTATATATTTATAGATGCATGTGTGTGTGTGTGTGTGTGTGTATATGCAGATATATATGTGAATATGTAGTTGTGCATATCCACACACATACACTAATTCAACTTTATACTTTTTAATACACATCTATATATTTATGTCACTGTATTTATCTTATTTATTTATTTATGTGCATAATGACAATAAAGAGTCTTGAATCTCTTGACATTTTGTTGACCCTTCTTAGTCTGTAAGACCAGCTTTACAAGAGCAGCAGAAAGCCATAACTCTGGAAATATGCCATCTTTCGTAATGGTGGCCACTATAATGGAAATTCATTGATGTGCAAGGGGAAGTTTATGAATGCAGAAATGAAATAGGTGGAAATCACGTGATAAAGAGTTTTCATTTTCAGCCGCTGATTATTGAACCAAAAGCTGTGGCTTAAATTTTATTGTTACCAGTCGCTCACAACTGCAAACCCCAAATCTCTAACTGGTCCAGTTTGCATATAAATGTGGGCTTATTAATGATTATTACTGATTGTTATTTGTTTTCCGGGTAAAATCTGATGGTAAACCAAAGTCTTTGAAGAAGTGAAAGTGAAACAAATTCATCCATTTCATGTAAAAATGAGGAAAACGTGGTTGTGTTTCTCTCTTTTGAAAAAGATTAGTTTACATGGAAGGGCTTAATTATGTAATTCCATGATGTGCTTCCTTTCCAGCTGCTCTTTTTCTATTATACAGAGTATTCTGATACACTATGCAACATTTTTGCTCAGACCTGTGTAATTGTGTCCAAGATAAAGCTGAATAAAACTTTCTACCTAATGTTAAGAAATAAATATATATTGTTAATGCATGTGACACTAACTAAATAAATAAAAAAAAGATACTGTGGTCTTAAAAACTGCAATAACATAAAAATCTATAAGAACAAGGCTTTGGTGGATAACACTCCCTGAGACAGGAGGTCCACATGACTGTGACTCTAATGCTCCGTGCTTTCACAAAATGGTGCAACTTTGAAACTTCCTAAATGTCACCCATGGCCAAAATATCCCACAACACACACTCAAGAAAATCACCACCAGCAATATCATAAAAAGAAGCAAAGCAAATATTGCGCTGGATGATTATTAAATGTGTTTCTGGCATATTTTTGCTTGTAAGTGACTTAATGAGAACTTTACTTTGTAGACAGAAAGTCAGTCATTTCATTACTATAGTTTAAGTTTAAGATTTGTAATAAGTTAGTGGTTATATTAATGTTTTATGCATCTATCTTGCATGCCACATTGTGCAATGTGATTGATTTCTTATGTATATGGCAAGAATTTTAGACACTACTTCCTCTATTGTAGCTTAAATGTTTTGTATAGTGTTTGCCCATGATTGATGTCTGGATTTGTGTTCACTGACTGCTCTGCCTTCATGTAATTCTTGGGAACTGTGTAAGCAGCCTGGCATGTCCGATTCTCCTAAGAGGTTGAAATTGAATGTGCCTTGTGTTGTTTTATGTCTGGCCCCCGAGACTGGCTCAGGTTTAGTATAACATGCTCCTGCACAACAATAAGCTGGTTCTCTGCCTAGATTACACTAGAATTAAAGCTATCACTCCTTCTGTTTGGTTTTTCTCATTTTTGTTTGGTTAGAAAAAATAGTTAGGTAGCACAGGTTTGAATTTATTCTTTTAAAAAGGAATAGTTTTACTCAATTAATAAATTATACCCATCAAAATCTTTTATCTGTGACTCAACCCTCCCCACCTGGATCATTCATGTTACGTTCTTCCCCTTCCGGCTTGGGCTGCTCGGGTCATAGCACCACTTTAGAAGGCCATTGTTTGTGAAAGAATAAAGTATGAAGTGGGATAGTAGTAGACCTGCATTGAAGGAATACGATGCAGTGCTGAAAACACTGCTTAAGAACTGTTGTTTGAAAGGACTAATTACAGTAATTCTTCCCTTCTTTAAATGGCTATTAGAGAGCTGTGTGTGTGTGTGTGTGTGTGTGTGTGTGTGTGTGTGTGTGTGTGTGTGTGTGTGTGTGTGTAAGTTACTAATTAGCATTTAGAATTAGGTTAGGATGGTTAGACCTTAAAATGTAAAAACAGTGATACAGTTTGTGTAATTTTGCTTCTGTACACCACCACAGTGGATTTTAAATCCAGCACTCAGCATGTGATTACAGTTCAGACTTTCAGCTTAAATTAAAGTGGTGAAATAAAAGGACTGTATTAACTGTTTAGGAATTACAGCCATTTTTATACTTAGTTCCCCATTTTCAAAGGTTTAAAAGTGACTGGACATTTAAACATTAAACATTTAAACATTTTTCTTTTTTGTCCACAACAAATTAAGACGTGGTGCTGATTTCAAGTGTTGACCTTTTTTGGGTATCTTGGAATGCTTGATGTGAGGTCAATACAACTGAAGGAGGCCATTGTTAGGCTGAAAAATCAACCAATAACACAACAAAATAAGACAATAAAAAAGGCTCTAGTGAGCTCAGAAACGTGAAACAGCATGGAACACAACAGAAGACAAAGGATGCAGATGATCACAGAATTCTTTCCCTGGTTAACAAAAACCTTCAAAACATTTGGCCAAGTCAAGAACACTCTTGTGGAGATAGGCTTGTAGATTTCATGTAGGGATTGACTGCAAAAAATGTTCATCCAAGTGTTAACGAAGTTCCTTACATGTAAAATTATGCTAGCTTGCCCAATTAATTTAGAGCCTCTGAAAATAAATAACTGTGGATAAAAATGGCCATAATTTCTAAACGCTTAATGTAACACTTTTGTGAAACCTCTTGAATTAAAGCTGAAAGTGCACACTTCAATCACATCTTAATTGTTAGATTTAAAATCCACTGTGATGAGGTACAGTGACAAAACTCCAAAATGTTATGGCCCTAACTGTAATTAATGTGTGAGCATGCGCTGAATGCTGGCTGCATTTCCATTAGAAATGCAATGGGTGTCACTATTTCCATATTTTCCAAACATCTCTTTAAGGGAATAACTTGGACCAGTTTCATAGTCTCTGGCTTGTGTGTGATCCTAATGGATTTGCATTCATTTGGAGAGAAAAAAAAAACACCCACACGTGCTGTAATTTATTAAAAAAATAAATAAATAGCGGATTTATCACATCGATATTTACGCTACAAGGTCAGGAGGAAGGTGGCGTTTCTGGTGGATACATAGATTCTCTCTCTCTCTCTGTGGATGAGGAGGGAGAGCAGCATTGGCACTCTTCACAGTCATTCAATAGTTAAATGTTAATTCAGCAGTCACCTCCCGGTACGCACGCACGCAGTAAGCCCAAGCTTCATAAACGAGCTGCTGCCGCTGTGGTGTCTCAGTGTTTCCACTGATTCCACATCAGTGAAGCAGCTCAGAGAAGATGGCACTGGCCGACACAGAGCGCGGAGTGTCCAGCTGCGGGGATTCGGGCGCCCAGTTTTCCGAGATCATCGAGCTGAATGTCGGCGGACAGGTTTATGTCACCAGACACAAAACTCTGATCGCCGTCCCAGACTCACTCTTGTGGAACATGTTCAGCAAGAAGTCACCCAAGGAGTTGGCGAGAGACAGCAAAGGGCGCTTCTTCTTGGACAGGGATGGGTTCTTGTTCCGCTACATCCTCGACTATCTCCGAGACCTCAACTTGGTCCTCCCGGACTACTTCCCCGAGAAAAGTCGGCTGCAGAGGGAGGCTGACTTTTTCCAGCTGCGGGACCTCGCAAAACGCCTCAGTCCCCGGGTGAGTAAAGAGAATTCAATCAGTGAGGAGATCAGCCAGAGCGACACAGAAGACGGCGGGCAGCAGTGCGGCTCCTCCGGCGGCTTGGAGACTTTACGCACCATGTCTGTCAGCGGAGCCATGCGCTCCCCGTCTCTGGACTCTAGAAAGTCCGGCTACATCACGATAGGATACCGCGGCTCGTACACTATTGGCAGAGACATCCAAACCGATGCTAAGTTCAGGAGAGTGGCGCGCATCACAGTTTGCGGTAAGACCTCTCTGGCCAAAGAAGTGTTTGGGGACACGCTGAATGAGAGCAGAGACCCGGACAGGCCCCCTGAGAGATACACATCCCGGTACTATCTCAAGTATAATTTTCTAGAGCAGGCATTTGACAAGCTGACAGAAGCGGGCTTCCACATGGTGGCCTGCAGCTCCACAGGCACCTGTGCCTACACCAGCAACGATCCCAATGAGGACAAAATTTGGACAAGCTACACTGAATACGTTTTCTGTCGGGAATAACCAACACCATTCGCGCCACGTCCGTGTAAATATACCTACATTTCACACCACAGAGGAATGTCTTCGAAGAGTAGTGCAGTTTCTGTGCTGATTGGTGACTTTTGTTAAGGAGTGACTGTACCATATTGCTCCATTATTGCCAGAAATTAGACACAAAATGCTCCCCCCCCCCCCCCCCCCCCCCAAAAAAAAAAAAAAATTATTTTACACACAAGATTTTGTTAAGATGGCTTGAAAAGATGAAGCTGTTCTGAGGTTCAAAGTGAGCAAAACTCAAAGCACTGCAAACATCATCTCCATCTCATAGAACTGCATGTCAGTGTTTCAGTCATGTCTGACTCAGTGCTGTGTGAATTGAGTGGCATCCAGGAACAGACCAGCAGCAATTAGTATTCAGTGTCATTGTGACTTCTAGGCTTGCTTGAGCACTTGTTTGGCCAAGTTTTGTATTATCTAATAGGCTCTTATAGCAGTTCTATCACTGACACGATTGTAATTGTATGTGAAGTGTTGGTAGAGTTGTATTTGTTATAAACTTACTCATTACAAATAAAGTCTTCTAACTCTGTTATTCTCAGCCATTTGCCAGTCATCCTACCTTCCTTTTAATGTCTGCACAAAGAGTACACAACAACAAAAAATACTGGCATTCACCTCTCTCCAACCTTTTAAACCATCCTCAGTGGGGGAATCAAAGAGTCAGCCTCAAAGAGAGATGCCCTACACAGAAATCTCACCCCGTCGTGGCAGTGGAGCCGCCAGCTCGACAAAATTTGTCACACAGTTTTAACCCAGAAGCGACGTGTTACAGAGTAGTGTCCCTGCTTGTCATTGCACTCACGCATCACTTACAAAATCCTGACTCTGAACTTTCCTTGCCTCCCACTTATTGTATCACATTTGCAAACTGCCCTTATAAGGTGCTATGTGCTTCCCAGTAACCTTTGCCCTGTTATCAGCCCCCCCTCCAAAAAACCCACAAAACAAACAAGCTCCACATCTGAAGAGACGAGCCTTTAAATATTGCAGGAGCATCCTTTTTCCCCCCTACCTATCCATTTTGGTACACAAATTCATCAGCATGCAGCATGGATGCAAATAGTGCAGCTGTGCACACATGATGTCATTATCATTTCAAGTGTAAATAATGAAAGGGTCCAGCTGCACACAAATAGGAGGGTTCAGTCCGCCAGGGACTGTGGATGAATGGAGATTCGATTGGTGTACCTCGGCTGTGGGGGACGGATTTTTTTTTGACTGGCCAGCGTACAGCCAGTCCTGGATTATACGTTTCATTCAAAACAGACATGTAAAAAAAGTCCCCATATTCAAGGCCATGGGTGGGATTATAGGAAATCAGGGGCTTACAGAGTCACAGTCTCTGTAGGGGTCCGGGACATCCACCCAAAGGGAACATCTTTGCTAAATGCATCACTCTGCTTCAATTTGGTTCAAGAATGTTGGAGAAAGGTTCTTTTCATAAGGATGACAATTTAGACATTACTGTTTGTATATAAATGGTTCCTAATAAATGCACTCTAAAAGATAATTATGCAGACAGGCTTTTCCATTTATATAATTTTGTCTTTTCCTGCTGTGACATTTAGATGTGTCACATCAGGAAAGGAACAGGTGACAAAAACAAAGATGGCTCATGCAGGCTTTCTCTTGTGGCTCGCTGAGATACTGAACCAAGCGGTCATTTTTGTTATTAGCAACACCTCAACCTTTTCTACCATAGGAAATCTTGAGCACTTTAACTAAATTAGCTTTACCTTTGCATGCACACCGGCTCACAGCTAAACTGGAAATGTTTGCGAATAAGCATGTGCATCCACCCCCAGAGTCTAAAAATACACTCCAGATATAACAAAGTGACACCGTTTTAAATTCAGACCTGGCAAGGTAATCTGAAAAGAACAAATTCATTAAAAGAGAAGAAAAGATGGTGATACTATCAGAGCTCATAAGCAATGTTTATAGTGATGTTTGTTTGGCTGATACCAGTTTAGCTGCCCAATATTGTATTTCTCCTAAGTTAAGCCTGAGAGCCTAGTGATAGATACTTTACTTGGAACCATTTGTTATGAGTTATTCAACAAAGAAATCAGTGTAAATTAGGGAGAAATGATGCTGCACTCACACAGAGGACAAAGACATTAGGGAAAAACAAAGTCTCTCTTCCTAGGCTCAGTTAAGAAAAGAAAAAAGAAAGGAAAAATATGTGTGTGTTTGGGTGTGTGGAGCCAGAACGGAAACTGAGTCAGAAAAGAGCCATTAGCCCATTGGAGACTAGTGAAGAAACGCTTCCATTTCAATTAATATTGTACAATCCTGTTCAGAAGGATAACTTTTCACATGTTATCACCCTTGAGAGGAAATTATGCCAGACCACAAGTTTTTGAGGAGCAGTGTCATACAGAACACGATAGCAGCTTTGCAACCCAGGCTCATTTTTAAGCGTAATGCTATCCATACTGCATGAAATCCAATCATATCTGTTGATTATTTACAGCTGGATGAACAGACGAGGGACGAGGCAGCCCGAATGAATGTGTGACATACCACAGCAATAACAGCTGCAGTTACTGGGACAAATTTTCACACACAGTGTTATATAACTTACTACTGTGACTAGGATATTGTTACACAGCTGCATAAATGTAAATTATTTGGCAAAAAAATAATAATTTTTGTTTAAAATGATTTAGTTCCGTCCTGGAATACAAAGAATTCTTGGAAATCTAGGATGAAATGGTCAGGGCACACGAAAGATGTCTCATAAGATATGACCGCATTATCTGATACTAGTTATAAACATTCATGTGCTTTGAATTTGAATAAAGCTCACGCGGACCCTCGCATGGGTGAGTTCTGACTAATAATAAAATCTGGGAAAAGAGGTCAAGAGCTTATATTGAATTTCTTTCATGTTGTTTTTTCTCATTTTTTCTGGGAAGTTGAAACACACCACACGCTAATAACTGCTCTGAAGTTGGGAAACACCCTGGATCAGTCAGCCATTCGTCATGGAGCTCTGCATAAAAACAATGACGGATTCGCACCCACATTTACACACGGTGCAGCGCGAGCAATTTAGAGACTCCACAACACTTGCATGCCCATGGGCCGTGGGTGGAAACCCACTCGGACATGTGCGGCAAACGATGTTATTCACTGCTACGCCAATCATTCAAGCTGTTGCAGCACGTGCACACCCAGCCCCACTCTGCACTTTGATACATTTTAGACAGAGAGCATAATTTTGCAATTCCCGAGGGAGGCCTCTTAGCTGCAATTTGAATTAAATGATAAGAAATCACAAAAGAGAGTCTTTTAGGACAGTTTTCACTAGTCTCCACTGTAATGCAATACCCTATGCTGCTTTAGATTCTGGTAATGCTTCATTCAGGCTAGAGACAAAGTCATTTTAATATTTTGTTACAAATTTTTAAAGGGTCATTATTAAACACAGAAGTCAGAAATCTAAAAGCGTTGCCCTGACTGTACTTTTCTTATTAACTCTAAATACAAGAGAGAAAAGTGAGGAAACAACAGAACAGGATGAAGACAATGATTCTACTTGGTGCTGCACTGGGGCAGTAAATAAAGGCGTGATGAGAACAATATGCAGTACTGTATGATGTATGATGGTAAACATGAATGACAGATACTGAGGAGGACACGTCCCATGAATGCGCTACCTTTCAGCGATGTGAAAATTAATTAAATGGGCCTTCAGGTTTTTCCCTGTGAGTGATGAGTGGATAACAGAGAACGAAGAAGGAAGGTCAGAGATAGAGTCAGGTGGCAGGTCAGCCACAGAGATATATGACTTTGGATTGTCAGAGATCATTAGTGCTCTTTTCTTTCTAACACTCTTTCTTGTTATATTTGCTGTTCTCTCTCCGTTCAGCTTCCTGATAAGAACCTCAGCAGATTGCTTGCATCTCCCCGGGACGCCTCCTCAATCGCTTTAGATCAAAGTCGGTTTCATTAGCACATCACAAACCTAACTCTGGACAACGGGCTTCATTATTCTAATTCAGCAAAACATTTTAAACTTGACTTCACAACAGGGGGATACAGAGCCGTCGGGGCTCACAGGAGGATAGCGCTCCCTGCTATGTGAAATCATAACAGTGTAGCGTTTCACAAGGCTTTTGGAGAACTCAAGAGAAAGGGAAAAATCCACAAGTGAGTGCAGAAATAGATGATTAATTAAAAGCATTATGTAGCTTTCTTTTTTAACCAGAGCTTCTGAAGTCCACTTAAAAGCTGCAGTGCTTTTTTTCTGCAGTGAAAGAAGAAGCAGTTTTCTTCCCATAAAAATGAAACATTTAATTTTGCTCAATGTCTTTTCTACTGAGCATTCAAAATCTACATGAGTAGCAAAATATAAATCTAAATGCGTGCGTCTACTTGTTTACATAGACACTCACAGTCAAGGCTCTTTTCTTCCTTGCAATTTTGTATTCATTGGACTGCTGAGGCTGACAGGAAATGAGAGAGGGAGAGGAGATACGAGTCCTAACAAAGGTCCTTGGTTAAATCTGACAGGGAATATTGTAGTTATCTGACTGGCACCTCAAACACCTGGTCACCATGCCCTGCAAATACAGTAATGGATACATAAAAGTCAGTCCAACCTTATTCAGTTAATGACTGAATAAAGAAAAAGAATGCTCGGTAGGAATGATCAAACTTTAATCTACCTTTTAGTCACAGAATATGATGTGATTGGGCATGAATTATTTTGCTCATTTGGTTTAATTACATTACACTGGCCTAATTCAATTACCATTCGGAGCCACTTGTTTGATGGCAAATTAATTGAATCTGCAATTATTTGAATAGATAACAGGTCAGATGATTTGTGATGGTAAAGGTCGTACTAGGATCAGTTCAGCATAAGGCGACCAACATCAGCTTACAATGACAACCTCTTCCAAAAAACTGCAAGCAGAGTGCTTTAAAATATTTGGGCTTTACGAAACACAGAAAAACGTCATTCTCTGGATGAAAGCACATGTTGCTCAAAGCTCTGTGTGTATTGTACAGTACTAATGGTGCCTTCAAAGCAGTACAACTTAGGAGGGGGGCGAACAACACAACAACACAGCCCGTCTCGTCATCCACCGGTTGGCTGTGTGGAGTTTGGATGTTCTCTGTGGGTTTTTGTGGGTTCTCTCAGTGTAGTCCGGCCTTCTCCCACTCTCTAAAGACATGCATGTGCTTGGTTAGCTGGCAATTCCAAATTGCCTTTGGTGTGAATGTGAGCATGAATGGTTATCTGTTGCTCTTTGCCAGCCCTATGACAGACTGTTGACCTCTTCAGGGTGTATCACACGTCTTTCCCCTATTACAGCTGGGATAGGCTCCAGCCCCCTATAACAACCCCGAATGGCATAAGTGGAAGAAAGTGGATGGATAGATAATTGGATATTGTTGTTTTTACCATTTTACAATAAATCTGACTTCAAATGATTTGGCCCTCATAGCGTGCAGCTTTTATTTACATTTTAAACAGCATCTCAGGGGAGGTATTGTGAAGAAAACATCACACCCTGTGGATTTTAAATGAGAAAAGGGGCCATAGCGGGGAAATTTTTTTCAAAATTACTAAAGGATTGAATGCCAGAGTAGCGAATGACTCATTGGTGGGATCTTTTTTGCCATCATGAGAAAAACAGTAGCAAAAATTATAAAACCGTAAAGGCAGTAATATTAGATTACTGAGAGCAATATGGATTATTTATTTGTTCCACATGCGTACTTGCGTTCATAGACACTAAATACCCAAATTACACATTGAAAACTAACTAATGCTAACCTTGAAACAATGTGCCTGCCGCTGGAGCCAATGCTGTCATTACAACCAAAGCAACTCACTTCACATCTCACATTTAGAAAATCATGTCTCTGACAGTGCACCGTGCAGAATTCCTAATGTGCACCAAAGTCTTATTTCAGACTCTTTTTAGATTTCTGATCATTTCTGATCAGCAGTCTCCAGACTAATATAATGTGTCCCAATCACCTGAGCTGAGATGTTGCGCCGTTCCTTCGCTTGGCCATTAAACCTCCCACCTTTCACCGCAGCTGAGTTCTTTTGAAAATTACAGTCATCAAATAGAAATGCTTTTTCCACAGCTGCTGTGCACTTCTGTAAAATCTTTCTTACTTACTGGAGACCGCTCGTCTCACGGTGAAGCCTTTCATTCCAGTTGTCTCTGCATTCCTACAGTTATTAAAATCAGATGCCCTTTTAAACTGGCTATGCCGAGTGTAAGTGTGGCCCAGATGAAAGACGAGCAATATGAAAGCTTCACGGTGATATTTTTGATTGTGGTGACAAAACATGTAACCAGTAGTTATCTGTAAGAGCAGCTTACAGCTGGGCGTTTTAATGGTCTTGCAACCAAAGAGTACACAGGAAAAAAATCTCGCCGTGCCAGAAATTTGGGATGATGACCTCACAATGTGGTATTATGGTGGTTAGTAAGAAGAAGACTGTGTTCAATCAAACCCAGAGTCTTTGCATGTGTTCTCCTTTCCTGCATGGGTTTTTCCCAGGTTGCTCTAGATTCCTCCCAGAGTTTAAAGACATGCACATTAGGTTAAGAGGTGATTCTTCATGAACTGTTTGGTCTGTTTGTCTGTTTCTCTGCAATTGACTGGTGACTTGTTTAAGGTGCATCCTGTGACAACTGGGACAGACTCCAGTCCTCTGTGCAGGAAAAACAGTTACGTAAATGAATAGTAACTCAAGTGACTATTTCTGTTTTAATGTTTTGAGAACAAGCAGAAAGCCGTGTCACATCTGCATTTTCATCTGTGTCTGTCCTATGTCTTTAAGGTGTCCGGGTGACAACTTGTGTATAGATTTTATTATCGTCCATGTCACTCTGGCTAGAATCGACTACAAGTCAAGAACCAGATTTGTTTAACATGTGCTAGAAAACACAAAAAATGTTTCAAACTAATCTGCATGGACGTTCTATTAAACCTAAAGGACCTGAAGGACAATGTCATCTGTGACTTTCAAAAAGGAAAAGAATATGGCAAAACCCCCACATCCTGCATTGCCTTACTCTCCAGAAGATATCTGGCTAAATGCACTCAGGTTATCTTAACCAGTGGTTTGACTGATTACCCTATGTCTAATAACAAACCGGTATGAATGGCACAGGGCACACATTTTCTTTTCATATTGCAGTTGTTATTTTGTCAAAGAACAAAAAAAAAAAAGTGGTGCATGTTTTTTTTGGTCTAAACCCACATTGCCTAATGTAAGTGACTGTGAGTCCATATCAGTGCCATCACAGCCCACTGATTTCTTGCCCTTAAATGATTATTCCACATCAATAATTTCCTTCTCATCTCTACCTCTTATAAGAGTTCATTACATTTTTCTATTTTGCATCCAGGAAAGTCCTCCCCTTCAGTCGCTGCAGTTTCTCTGGCCAAACCAGGACCAACACTGACAAGGAATTCATTAAAACAATTTTTCAATATCTTTTGTTTTGTATCAGGAAATTATTGAGAAAGTATAGTTTTTTGGTCTTGTATGATTTTTGTTAGCTTGCTGTAGTAAGCCATTTTACAATTTCTCACCATGTTAGTTGGTTTGTTGTTATGTTTCTTACAAGATCTTACAAGATTGCTCTGCTTTTTTTCTATTCTTCAGTTTTTTCTTACATGCATTTTTGAGTGCCTTAGTCAGTCATGGTTTCTGTACAGAGTTGTATTTTATTGTTTTTCCTCACCCCGTGGATAGCCTCTGTTACAGTGTTATTATATGCAAAAAGCTTCTGTATGCTTCATACAGAATATATATCGTCTACATCTAGATTTTACTCCAATCATACCATCCTCATTAATGTATTTTGTTTTGAATTTTATTTTTATTTACTTGTTCAAAAATCTATCTATCTATCTATCTATCTATCTATCTATCTATCTATCTATCTATCTATCTATCTATCTATCTATCTATCTGTTGTCTCTTGAAATGATCCCATCAGTGCAACACTGGAACAGATCCAAATGAAAAAGATGGAGGTTAATAGGCCAAACAAAATGTTTATGATGCAAAGAAATAATAATAAAAAAAATGTTGACCTGAAAGAGCCAAGCTGTTGCTTGAATGATTATGTTTGTGGTGTTATCATATCTCCACTCAGGAGAGTGCAGCATGAGACACAGTGGAGGAATTGCAGCCACATCTCATAGTCGACAATTCATTAGCTGTTACCATCTTGCAGTCATGTTGCACAGAAAAGCACGCAATACACTTGCAAGAGTGCTGAAATCTTAATCTATACGCACCTTTAAGCAAGTAAGGTGTCTTCTCAGTTGTAGAAGCTTTTTATATTTCAAAATGAAACCTCGATAATAACAAAGACACATTAATCACCTCTATCAGGATCATTGGATGTTTTAGAAAAAGCTAGCATGTAGACCTTGAGTTAATCTTTTTAATCAAACTACACCAAATTCAAAAGCGGAAGTTCAACATTGAAATTTTAAATCACCAGACATTTTTTTTGTTTTGTTTTTTTGCACAGTGAAGCATGATATACTATACTATTTTTATATTTTCAACTCTGTGTTTATATTTTGTATTTTTTGATGTGTAGAAATTTCAAATAATGCATGTATACAGTGTTTTTTCTCTTTACTAACTGTATCAGGGTAGAATCCACAATGATGCGGTTACATCTGCACGAATGTGGTATCCACATGAACTCGGAGGACTGGCTTTTGGAGTCGTTGGTCTAGTTTCACGTTTTCCACATCTGGCTTGGTTTTGAGAGGAAGCAATTTTGTGTACAGGAGACAGAATTACAGGGTGCAGAGGCATAAATAAAAAAAAAGCCAAAGTATCAAGTTAGTGCTTACGTCTGAGCTTAGAAATAGTCGTGATTAATGGACAGAAATGGAAGGAAAGAGGTGTAAATCACATTCAAGTGGCATTATGGAAGAAGTCAAGCAACAGCTCTATGTGTATGTTGTTGCATCGTGGTCTTACTGAGGAAAAGGCAATAACTCCATTCACAGATACACTGAGCCCTTTACTGTTAGTTTCAAATCCATTTGAACAATAGTTTTAGTCTACTTAAACATTTGGGTGATTCTGTGGCAGCAATAACTTAAATTACAAGCCTCTACAGAAACCACAGCATCCTGTGTTTCATTTACAGTCTACCCTTTAGCCATTAAAGTTAGCTTGTGAAACAACATTCACTGAGAACTGCAGTCTACTATGAAGTCACGTAAGTGGCTCACTCAAAATGAAAATTAGCGTCAGTCTTGTAGCTACTCAGTCAGTACCGCTAGCTAGCTAATGTAGCTTAGCATAAATAAATGGGACATATCCTGTTTAGCTCTAACTTCCTGGAGTGCTGAGGAATGGCTCTGGACATAAATTGTCCTTAAGCTTTGTTTTGGTGTCAAGTACATAAGATAAAACATCTCAATCTGTGCCCTTTAATAGTGCTAGCATAATGCTATTAGTAGGTTAAATAGCAAAGCATTGTCAGAATTTACACTGAAGAGAGAGTGTAAATTTTGGTTACAAAAATGGTTAACAAGTTAACAAGTAAGTATTAAGCAGGCTGGTGAACATGTTTCCTGTGAGGCTGGAGGAAAACACAGGAAAGTACAGCAGTAGGTACCTGCTGGACTTTCTGAGGCCACTGTCACCATAGCAAAGGAGACTTAAATCTAAAAGAAAGACGTTTCCCGCCCAAAACATTCAAGAGGACATGTTTCAACTATGGTAATTTTAGACCCCATTCCCAGCCCCATGTTAGCTAGTTTCATTTTTAAGAGACTTTTGATGTCATGTGTTAATAACACTGACGTAAATTTGTTGTTCTTGGTCAGAATAATTGTGCACTGTGTGAATGAGGCTTGTAGTGAAAAAGGGCTTTGCATTGCAGCAGTTCAAGAACATTGAAGCTCATCACTTCATCCATGTGGAGCTCTCGCCGTTGAATACTACAACGCATTTGTTCAAAGTATTTTTTAACAAACTGGTGCAAAGATAAAAATGCATGAACCCTCTGATGTTCTGTAGGGTGGTTAATGCAGAAAGTTTGGAGCCATGTCCAAATATTTTAGTTGTGATGCTGCCAAAGTCTTGCTAATGCTTTTCAAAGCATAACTGACTTCCAAAAACGAGTTTGGTTTTCATGGAAAAGGAGCACGTTATTATTACGTGATTAAGAACAGACCTTTGCTATGTTTTGTTTGAGTTTGCACATTTCTGTGGGGCAGAAGACCGAAGATAGAATTTCCTGCAGAAGCCAACTGATGCAGACTGATTATTTGCGGTCTGAAAAGACCATAGAGTGCAGCAATATGTCAAAAATAAGTTGAGGATATTATTTATTTATTATTTTTTTCCTTTTTTAAAGCTGAAAAACTGAACTTTCAGCTATGATTCACTTACAAACAGAAACCCGCAGTGATCAGCAGCCTAAAACTACTCAAATTACTGAGTTTCTGTATTCAAACCACACATTCATGAGTGAATTCAAAGCTGCTGGAAAAATGCACATTTTTTGCTGTAGGTGTTTTTCTTTGTCTTTGTTTTCTCATCTATTCTATTCTCTCTTTTCTATTTAAAATATATAACATGCAGAAGAACGTTGCGCAGCTAAACAAAGAAAATTGCATCAATTTATTTCCTCCAACTCCCTGTAACATTATCTGGAATTCACACTAGTCAAGACTGAGAACAAAAATCTCCCGTTGTTGCTTGTTATTGCAAACAACAATAGATGAAAATGAGGAAACGTTAAAAGGATATGAGTCTCAGGGCTACAAATCACAACAGCACTTTCAGAAGCTGATACAAACACTGAGACAGCTGCGGTGTTCAGATAAAAAGGAATACACGTCTGTATCTGTCATATCAGATTCAAAGCAAGAACTGATGGGGAAAAAAACAAAAAAAAAAAGACATTCTGTACACACATTTCACAGGTGATTTCATCCCGCTTGTTTTGAGCTGTGTTGTGTTGCTCATCTGCACACTGGCTGTCTGACAATCCTCTATTTGTAGCAGGAGAATACACATCGGAGGAGTTGATGGAAGCCCCTAAAGATATTATGTAAGACACAGAAAATCAATATCAGGCAGCAGGGATACAGTACAGGTGGATTATCTTTCTTCTGGGTGGATTCCTCTTAATTTATATATTAAAAACAAAATTTAAAAAATAAATAAAAACAGTTCTCTTTGAGGAGTTACACTCTGACAGGCAGCCAGTAGATACTCAAAGCAAGCATTAACACGGGGGATTGTTTTCAGCGGTGCAGAACTACACTATGAGCTGTGCTGAAAGTCTGTGGTGTTATATATGTGATCACAGCAGTGACTGCTTCCATGTTCAGAACCAAGCACAGTTAAGTGGTGATGGAGAGTGGAGTGCTATAGAAATACTTCCTTAGAAAGTGGTGAAAAAAAAAAATCCAACATCTGCTTGACTCTTTTCTGACAGATGTCTGCCTCTTCTGCAGAACTTGTTTACAGGTTACAGCTTGATTAGATAACTAGGTCGAACTAGGCTCCTTTTCCTGAGACAACCTCGAATTTTTAAGTACATTCATACATGCAGATACCGGTTAACATATACATGACTTTGCATCTGTTGCTGAGGATGCTGATGAAATGTCGGTGCTTAAAATTTAGCAAAGTTTCGCTTAAGCAGAGACACGAGCGTAGAAACTGTTTAACGTTACCAGCGCTGTTTGGTAGAGATGCACAGAGATGCGTCTCTGTTTGACAGAAAATCCCAATCAAATGTTCTGCTTCTTCCTTGAGGCAAAGCTTAGAGAGGCTGTTCTGGCAAGCATCAATGGAGTTATTTTAATGTTAGAAAAACATCACACCAGAGATTCTATTAAAAAAAAAAAAAAGGAATGTAACTGCTGCCACAATCCTTCAAAGGCATGTGGGCATGTACATCAGCTCCTATATGAAGATTCAGTAAATCTCTCTCTCTTCTCAGAACCTTCAAACTCATTGGTTGAGGGATAAAGCAAAGTGAGAGACACAGCCGACTTGTGAATGCCTGTAAATTAACACTGTGATTGGATAGGCTATGCAATGTTTTCATCCGCTAAGTGCAGTAATTAAGGATAGATGCTGTATCAGTATCACAATATTAAAGAAAAAAAAGGATACATTTGAGACGAGTGCATAATGAAATGGAAAATTCAAAAGTCTTTCTGTGTGTTCACTGTGAACAGATTTCATCGATGTGTGGCAAGTGCACATTTTTCTACATGTGTGGACTCTAGTATCTCCCTGAGGGGAGGAGTTGAAAATGATAATTGATCCTGTAAGACTTTTTGATTTTATTTTATTTTTTATTTGGTGGCATGTCAAAGATGGAATATTTTAGGTTAGTTGGAGTCAGATGTGCTGGTCTGTGTATTTGAGAAACTGCTGATCTACTGGGATTCTCCCACACAACCATCTGCGGGGTTTAGAGGGAATAGTCTGAAAAAAAGAAAATATGCAGGTTTCTGGGTCAAAATACCCTGTTGGTGTTAGAGGTCAGGGGAGAATAGTCAGACACGAGTATCAAGATGGCAACAGTAACTATAATAACCACTCGTTATGCAGAAGAGCATCTGTGGCCAAGCAACACGTCAAAGCTTGTGGCAGATGGGCTACAGCAGCAGAAGACCACACCACATGCCACTCCTGCCACTTAAGTACAGGAAACTACAGTTCTCATAGGCTCACCTAAATTGGACAATACAAGATTGGAAAAATGTTGTGTGGTTTGATAAGTCTTGATTTCTGATTACTGATCCAGGTGGTTGGATCAGAACTTGCTGTAAACAACTTGAAAGCATGGATCCATCCTGCTTTTATATCATGGGGTGTAATGGGGTGGCGGATTTTTTTCTTGCACACTTAAGGACCCTTAAGCATCATTCGTTCACCGTGTACCCATCATCTGATTCCTGATTCTAGGAGGATAAAACACCATGCCAGAAAGCTAAAATCCTCTCAAACTGGTTTCTTGAACATGACAATAAGTTCACTGTACTCCGATAGCTCCACAGTCACCAGCTCATAATGTAGTAGAGTACCTTTGGGGTGTGGTGGAACAGGAGATTCACAAAGGTATTGAAAAGCTGTTGCCATATGAACAAAGCCCTTTAGTGGGCTTCCAGGTTTATGACAAAAATGTGATGTTTCATTTGTCCCCTAAAAGTTGTATTCTCTGTAAATGTTCAATAATACATAGATGAGGAAAAAAGGGACCCTTGATTTTTTGTAATAGAGGACACTAAATAACACTGATATGAGCCTTTTCCTTAGACTTTAAAAAAAAAAATCATACTGATGGTAATTACACCTAATGAAAATCACTACATTTCAAGCATAATTAAATTGAAAGTTCCACTTATACTGTAAGAATTCAAGGCTAGTCAAGATTTCAGACTGTTTTATGAGTCACCCAGGAGACATCATAGCGCTCATTATTCTTACGGCATTGACCCAACTCTCACAGAGAAACTTTTAATTGTGTGTCAATCTTGGCCATTATCACACTGAGCTCAGCAGTCCGCAATCAAAAAGCCACTTGTGTATTGACTCAAAAACTGTATTTTCTCCTCTTTGCAACAGTCCCTCAGTTGGATCTCCCACAGCGCACCCGGAAAGGCGCTTGGCTCTGTCAGACACTCGAAGAGCTGCTGGGAAAACCAGTGAACTGCCTGACTATGATAAAGTGCTGTTATAATCATTGATCTGAACCCTGCAGTAGTAAACACTAATGCAACGCTGTGTTACACCAGCAGTCGAAGATGTAGTGTCATAACTTTAATCTCTCCTCTGTGTTTAAAGTGGGAGCAGGTAGGCTATCTTACGTGAGATTGCTGCAAAGAAAAATACCTTAGTAGAAATGGAAGCGGGTTTAGGGGGTTGAGTGCGATAAGGCAGCGTCTCCTTCATCATTTCAACTGGATCAAACCCAAGTGCCGGATTAGATGAGATGGTGGGAAGGAAAAAGATTTAAAAGCACTGAGAAAACGTTGCCAGCTTGGATTTCACTCTTTATCTAAAGGCTGGGGTGCCTACTGCCATGCTAAATTCTTTTAATTATTAATGCGCTTGTTTACTTTGCTCAGTGCAGTGATTAACTAGAACTGCGGTTCAACATCATAGCGTGTAAGTGACTGTTGAAGACGCAGCCAAGCTGTAAATATTTTCCGTACAATGAGGCATCATATTGTGGCTGATGACGGCAGTAGGACAGGTGGCCTGAGGAGTTGCACTCAGTGCATTTCTTTTTCACTCTGAAACAAGGATCGCGCTGAGGCAGCTGACATTTAAGCAACACCACCGCTGAGGAAGATTTTTCAGGAGGTGTAAAGGTTACACGATGCCAGGGTGGCATCTAGTTTTCTTGTTATGTTTCTTTTTGAAGCTCTGAGTGTGACAAACAAAATTTAAATCACTTCTGTCAGTGTGTGATTGTGTGCTTGGCTAAACAGTGAAACGTGAAAGTTTTTCCATTTGATCATTTTTTTGTGTACACTTTCATCAAGTTGGATGTTTGAGGTGCTCTTATGCTATCCACTGAATTTCCTCTGTATGCATGATTCGCTGTATTTGTGCTGCAGGAGCGGGGTGCACCAAGCCCAAACTGCTTTGATGTTGAGCCCTCACTGGTCAGCCTCCTTTGTTGTTGCATGCTTGGCGGTGGGATCCTGGGAATGAGAGCCCGGCTGTGGGGAATGTGTATGAAGCTCGAGTTTAAATATGCGCAACTTATCAGCTCAATTCAAGGAGACAGCTGGCGATTTGACTTAAATGAATATCTACTTGTAACAGACTGACCCGTGTGATACACAGTTCAACCCTCACAATAAATGCTTGCTCGAATCGGTGAGGAAGTCAATTGAATTTACAGAGACCTAATTACCGGCCTCGGTTTCCTACTCCAATACTCTCAGAGTGTTGTAGACAATCATATTGTCTCATTTCCCGTTTTTCTTCTTTAGTCGACCACATTCAGCTCATATTGCTGACGTGGAACATCTGAAAAGATTTCTACCAGCCATATTTTGTTAGCAAAGCAGCTACATTCACAGCCAGGTTTTTCCTCTTATGAAGTGGGAAGAGAATTTCAAAGGGATCTTCTGAAACTCAGCAAATTTCTAGTGCAAAAACCTTTGTGTAACAGATAGGAAAAATCCTTCTTGTCTTCAAACAAGGAATTGTTTCAACTGGAGAAAGTCTTAATCCTTCATACAGTCTGCAATGAAATATGGATTAGGAACTGTGGGGTGATAAGTATAAGATATGATGCTGAAATGCAGAGGTGGGCTGAAATTCAGTGACTCATCCACGACTAAATCTTGGTGCAGCGACATGATTGTCAGCAACGTGTAATGTGATATGGTGTGCTTTGTAGCCGACCTTTTCATTGGCTTATGACGGGCTATTTATGCTCATTAGAGTTACAGGTATAATCACAGCTGACTGGTACTTGGCTCCCTCTCCTGTAACGCCATTAATGAACAAGAACAATTATATAATAAAGAAATTATGTAATGGCCTAATGGTAATGCCAGGAAATGAGTAAAGTAATTGACACGCTCATCATCGCCTTATAACAGGTTGGTGCATGTTGAATACTGTATATTGATTTGCCTACTTTACACATGATTTCAACAGATGAAATTTTATTGATGCAAGAGACAAGAAAAACAAATAAAACAACATCTGCTGGCTTAAAAACTGCCCATTTATCTGTTCTGTGCTGTTCCTTCTTTTTCACTCTTACCAGAAAGCAGGTGTGTTTGCACCCTCTCGACCCAGCTGTGCGCTGATCTCCAAGGGTAGCAGGTTTTCCCATCAGCCTCCCACCAGCCGTTACAGAACTGAAGTAAGCAACCAACTTCACCCAGGGTGAATCTACTGCTTCATCCTGTTCGCTTAGCCAGCTAATCTCTCCCCCACCTGGGTAGCCATTGACCCGGTGTAACGCATTCAGTAGACAGGATGAAGCCTGATGGGACAGCAAATTAGTGGTATTGATTACATATTAGATTGAAGAGGGTTTGTCAGGAAGACAGAGGGTGGTCTTTTGTAGGAAATACAGCCTACAGCAGCTGCGATCCAGCTGGTGAATAAGCTGATATATATATATATATATATATATATATATATATATATATATTTTTTTTTTTTTTGGCAAGACCTACAATTGGAAAAAAGTATAATAAATCAACCTGCTCAAATCAGTTAGAGTTAAATCTGTCTCTGCAGAAGAGGTCAACAGCTGCCACTTCTCAGTTAGGAAATCAGGCTTGTTGGTGGAGATTACTAAAGGGCACGGGAGGATTAATGAGCACAAAAAAGGAGAGCTACAACAAACAAACAGCGTTTTCGTGCTCTGCTTCAAAGCATCCACACATTTTAATAAAAAAAAAGGTTATGTGGGTCTACTTTTAATATCATTCAAATCACATCACTTAAGTTTTAAACATATAATAAAATTGTTAAACATTTTTGGGAAATCCGCTCTTTTTGGGAGCTCGACGAGAAGACTCATTCCACTCATAGCACAGAAGTTTAATGTGAGGATGCAGCCCGCTGCCAGTTTAACTTAGTGCTAAGACTAAAGAAAAATGTTAGAGTTAAAAATCTGATATTGGTGGTGATTTAAGTGCCTTGAATCACTACTGTACTCAAAAAGCTACTCTTCTTGTCTTAGACTATATGGAAGTCTGTAAGAAAAGCACCCTTCAACTCATTTGATACATGACCTCACATTTCTCTGATTATGACGAGCATAAATTCTGATCTACCTCTCACCTGTCATTTCCCATTTCAAAACACCAAAATGGTGACGTGCAAAATGCTCAAGTCAAGGCTTTAAGATGTTTTCACTAACTAAGAAACAACTAAGAAGCAGTCCAGCACATAACCACTCCGTAAAAACCACAAATCGTTGCTTTTACACCATATTTTATTATGGATTTACCACAAAACAGCATGTATATTTCTTATGTTTATTGGTGCCGATTTGGGCAGGGCTTAGCCAGGCTAATTGTTTAAATCCTTTAAAGCAACCCAAATTCCTTTAAAATAAGAAGACAAATTCATGTTTTTTACAAATAAGTGTTTAGGCTTTTAGTGTATTAAAATACAAATGAAGTGTGCTTGATGGATATATAACTCCCTTTGAGATCTGAGAGCTCAAAATAGCCTGTATGATTCATGTGAAGCCGTAAAGAGCCAAAGCCCTTAGAAATCAATCAGTGGTTTGGAGAAAAATGCTCAGTGTAACATTCTCAAGTGGCTGGCATCACAATGAGAAGCGGGTGTTTATCAAAAATTGCCCGCCTTCCTGGCTGTTGTTAATTAGGTAAAGGGATTATTCTCCAAAATAATATGAACGGAGCTGCAGGACTGTCGCACTACAGAAACTAATATCACAAGAAGAGAATTCACTTGTAGCTGGAAGATATTTTGTTGCTACTTGCTGACTGCCACACAGCTGAGATCTTGCAGGTAGAAAAGAAAACTGTATATAGTACTATAGATGGAAAATCAAAGACCCTTCAAAGGCTGAAACATTTCATCTATGGAAACCATAGCAACTACAAGGAGGCTATGGGGGCTATAATGATGTGTTGAGGGTTGACGTCTTAAAGAGTACATACACACTGATGAGCAGGAAAGCATATCATCCAGTCCACTAAGTAAGAGGAAATTCATAATAACATAATAATATACAGTATATTGCATATGTAGTTATCATAATCACTGCAGTAATTATTATTAAATACAACAATCCTGCCCTGTCCAGGGTGTACCCTGCCTCTCGCCCTAAGACAGCAGGATGGATGGATGGATGGATGGAAGGATGGATGGATGGATGCAACAATCATAATACTTTGCAATACCTTTTAGATAAAAATGATTTGAGTTGTTCCCATTTTTAAATGATCCAAAACTAAAATAAAGGTTTAGCTCAGGCTAATCAATGGACTATTTACAGCCATCATTTCTAAAGACAGTCTGCCATTGGTATGCTATATTCAGTTCTCACTATTAAGAACACAAATAGAAGAAATTAAAAAAACAAAAGTCTCAGCAACGCAGCTGCACTCTTGTGGGTCTGAAGATTTTACATTTTCTTGGTCTTTCCTGAAAGTGTTTTTCCACAAACACTACATCCACATGTAGCATGCGTGGCACATGGATGATCCACTCCGCTCAAACCCTCATATCTCCTCCTCCTGAGGACATAAAGTATCAGCTCAGGAGAGCATGAAATTGAGTTTAGAGATAAATGGACATAAGTGAAGTTTTCATGATAACCTAGAGCAAACACCCAGGCCATTAGCAAGTTAACAAGCCAAACACTCTAATAAGCTCAGCTTTTCTCTTTGCTTTGTGTACGACTCCGGAGCACTCACAGGGTTTAATGATGAACAGAGGTAATGGCTAAACTGCAAACAGACAATAAAGGAAGAGGAGGATACAACCAGGGGGGCAACTGGTGGTCTGAGTACACAAACTTTGTTTTCCAACTGTGGAATTTGTGTTGTAGTCAATCAGAGAAAAAGGCATACCGAGGGAGCCTGGCAGAGGGATATTTACATTAATTAAAGTCTGCGCCAGTATTTAATCAAGTCAGCATGATCTTCAGGGAGTATAGTTTTCATATGCAAAGTCAGAATTTAATTGAGATAAATGTGAGAGCGGCTAATAAAATACACAAGACAGCACAGGATTTACCTTTGGCCCCCAAGGTGGAAAGTCTTTCATTTAGCTTTGTGTGCGCTGGAGCAATGACACAGGTTTTGTACTTATGCTGAATATCTAAGGATATGAGAAAGAACGTTATTGGAATTTCATTTCCTATCTCTACAGACAGCCTTCAGAATGTGAATATGAATGATGAGTGTTCATCCAACACAAACAAATTGTCAAACAGTGATTTAGGAGCCACGGCTCTGGAGGAATCCCTAAAGGGCGTCCTGTTCCCGCCGCAGCTTCAGCCTCATTCCCCGCGGGTCTGCAGTCAAGTATGAAGAAGATAGCAGCTGGCGTATCAACGACCCGTACGCTTGGGACTTCGGGGCATAAGGCCTAGAAAGTTGAACTAACCCATTTGCAACCTTTAAGTCCAAATTAAATTACTGAAAGTCTGACTGTAAAGAAATTAGAGAAATTCTTTCATACAAATCAAGTGTTAATGCCTGCATCAGGCCCCACGCTATCATGCTCTTCTGTGGTTTCTTCTTCACAAAGAGCACAGCTGAGGTCAATTCTTTTGATGTTTCAGAGACTCTCGGCGCTATTTCATCCTCCAATTTCTCCTCGATGTCCATTTTCTTTCTTTGTGTACACAGAGCATATGCGCAAACCCTCCTCCTGTGTTGCCATCATGAAAATTGTTAATATCAATATATTGACAATAGCTCTGCTCCTCTGCTGTAGCCTGAACAAAACAAGAAGCTTACAGTGCAGGAAATGATGAGTTCTGGAAAGCTATTCGCCATACAGTAATTACAGCAGTGCAAGGGAGATAATGATGTTGAATGGGCCACAAACAAAAGACAGGACTGACAGCTTCACGTTCTAGTGGTGCTTTTCAGATGAAATATTGCCCGCTTGCTGCAGCGGTAACAATAAAGTCCCATTTCGATTGGCCTGCTTCTTTTTCAGAAATCTATTCACCCAACAGTCCTGCGTTTCTTCAAAGTCAGAGCAACAACAGGTATATTCAGTCAAGTCAAGAGACTAAACTTCTAGTGGAGAATTAAACCGTGGATGAGAAAGAACCTTTGCTTTTATCTACACAGACAGTGATAGCTTTCCTAAATTCAACAACTGTGGCTCCATGGCACATAAGCCTGTCTCAGTGGGTCTTTATGACTAAACACGCAGTAAAGATAAAGTTAGATTCTTTTACAGGACACGCAGCACGACCGCGAGAAAAAACTGTTTTGTCAGGGCAAGAAAACAGAAAGATGACACATCTTTAGTCAAAATATACACTCTGAGAACATCTATAAGTGCTACTAATGTCTGAGATGAGAGAA
The DNA here is from genome assembly GCF_036321145.2 of Pelmatolapia mariae. Classification (NCBI taxonomy): domain Eukaryota; kingdom Metazoa; phylum Chordata; class Actinopteri; order Cichliformes; family Cichlidae; genus Pelmatolapia; species Pelmatolapia mariae. The sequence goes on from NC_086241.1 coordinate 22,974,484, forward strand.
CACGAGGCTGACATCAACCAAAGGCAGAACAGGACACAGCGTGCTGCATCCTAGTGTAGCGTAGAGAAGCCAAATTTATACTGGTGTCTAAAAGCGAACACAGATAGCTCATCCACGTCAGGCAGCAGAGTCACAGTCAGGCACTGAAAGTGTTGTTTTGTGGAAGTGTGCAGCTCTGAAAAGATGTGCTGTTAAAAATATGCTTCAAACTGGTGTGTCACGAGTCTGGTCTTTACACACAATCAAAGAAATGTTCCGCACTAACTCGAAACCTAAAAAAACCCCTGCTGCATTTAGATTCTGACATGGAGCTACTTGACCAAACTATATTCTTCCTGTTGGAGAGCTTTATAGAGCGGAAGAAGGGTGAAATGTGGACTGACCTGCTTTAAAAGCAAACCAAAGTTACACATCCTGCTGCATTACCTTTCATCAAGCACAGCTGCAGGCATGAGTTCGCAAGCGGGTCTAAATAGGCTGCCTCCAGGGTGAGATGTATCATCTGGGGTGGTCTGCTACTCTCAGTAGCCTTTAAAACAAATATAGATATTAGAAAAAAGCACAATAAAGAGGACGTTTGGTTCAATTCAGTTCAATTTGTCTTCATCCGCTCATCCTCAACTGGTCACGGCTGATGGCCGCCCCTCCCCGAGCCTGGTTCTGCTGGAGGTTTCTTCCTGTTAAAAGGGAGTTCTTCCTTCCCACCGTTGCCAATGCACCTGATCATAGGGGGGTCAAATGATTGTTGGGTTTCTCTGTTTTCGTTGTATTGTAGGGTCTTAGCCTTACAATATAAAGTGCCTAGAGGCAACTGTTGTTGTGCTTTGGTGCTAAACAAATAATTTTCAGTTCAATTCAATTTATATAGCGCAAAATCACAACGTCAGTAGCTTCAAGGTGACTGTTCTTTCTACTATGAGAGAATGGCTCATTTTTAACGCCTTTGGGAGAGCTGAAAATAACTGTGTGCACAAGAAGGAAATGATCACGTTTTAAATTTAGTTTGCAAACAATTGTTTATTTATCCATGGCACAGCTGCAGAGCATAATTAGCATCTTTTCTGGAGTCTTGTCCCCGGAGAGTGATGAATGTAAAGCAATTCTGCTCCTTTAGCTCCATTCTTGGTCAGGAAACATCTGACTGCTTAGATGCTAAATGCTCCACTGTGTCACCCAACAGCGCCTGTCAGTTGTTTGGTGATAAGAAGGTAGTGCGCTGGGAGGTTTTTGTTGGTACTTTTCACTGTAAACAGCTGCCTCCACAGCAGAGGATGGTGCTATGACAGCAAATGAATAAACAAACAAATATATGTTAATAATTCATTTTACATAATTTTTATAGTGACATTTGAAACATTGTGACTTAAAGAAATAATCCAAATCATGTCTATGCATCTTTATTCAGCTTTTTATTTTACATAAGGAGATTTTGGTAATCAGCACTCTGTAACATGACCTCCTGCATCTGGGTGGTTAAAACCGTGGAGCCAAATTGTCTGTTATACCAAGCTCAACATCTAGAGTTGCATAATCTGCACAACAGACTGTTTTGTCTAGAGTAGTTGGAGTTCCACAAAAGGATCCTATTTTAGGCCAAATAAAAGCAAGGATTAGAGTGAGGCTGTTCACACCAGTTCAGACATTCACCTGCTTTTCTTTTGTGTGTTTAAAATCACTGAAACTGCAGTCTACAACAGCAAAATATTACATATACAGTCATGATTCACTCGAGTGTGTTACACGATCATTTAAAGCAAAGACTGCAAATGTTTTCTTGTCAGTGTGGCTTTAATCAGGCTGTTTCAGCCTAAGGTTGGCTTCGGGTTATCCAGAGGATTATTGAGTTGCCCATATGGCTATTCAGAGAAAGAGAGAGAGGAACAAAAGTGGATGCTGGCATTGCCAGCTGTGAATGAGCAGAAACCATGCACATCCACTAACACTCTCTACTCAACTCCCTCCGGCCTGTGCAGAATCACACTGCCATAACTGTTTGATATAATATAATATAATATAATATAATATAATATAATATAATATAATATAATATAATATAATATAATATAATATAATATAATAAAAACTACTCTCATTTCGACCTAATATGAAATTTCGACCTTTGCCCAATATAAGTATATATTGCCTCACTATCACTTTAACCACATCTTAATAAGAATACTATACGTTTGACTTACATCTGTAGTATGACTTAAATTGGACCTAAACAAAGTCATTAAGTGTAACTTTCCACTCTGATAGTGTGTGCAAAACAACTGAAGAACTCAAACAGTGTCTGCCTACAGTTTTTCTAAAATTTGATTTGTACATCCTCTTGTCTGTGTTCATAAATTATGCTCTCTCTTCTTCCAGATGAAGTGTTGTTGTTATTCTTGAGTAATTTCTTTCACAGTTCAAGGTCTCACTCAAGGTCTGTTTGTTTATTAAGAAACCAATTTTCCTTTCAAGCTTGAGTAAAGGTTTAGAGCCAAAAATGTTTTGTGTTTTTCTTTTGCTCTATTAATATAATTAAACATAAAAAGTCAGAAGAACTTTTGCGTATAAAACAAAGACATGGATTATTTGTGAACTTGTTCTGAAGCCTTCAGTATGTGATCCTGGTTTTTGAATGAGAGCATGAACACATTTGGAGAAAAGGGTAGAGCTAGGGAGGTATCCAGCAGCAAACTCTCTTTACATAATAAATCCAGAGCATTTTTTTAATATAAGTCATCCCATAAAATCAAATTAGTTCAAGCTTATTGAGAAGAAATCCAGACACAGTCATGCATGCTTTTATCAACTCTAGATTAGATTATGTTATTTCATTGTAGACTTGCTTGGGCCAACAAAATTACAGGCTGAACACAGCTTCTAAACTAAGCTTGCCAAAAGCTGCAGGATAATGTCAACGGTAGTAAAAGTTGAAAAAGTCAGATGCAGGCTGAAAACTGAGAACATTCACCTTCAAAGTAAAAGCTCTGCCTCAGCGCTGTAACCAACAAGTTTTAGAAAACGTAGCTTTTGCTTTGAAGGCCAACAGTCTCCGTAGGTTTACAGACAAGTCAGCGTGTTCCATGCAAACCATGGGTGACTGCGGCAATCTGCTAGCAACCGAAGCAATCGCATAGAGGTTATTGCCCACCAATCAGGGAACGCACATCTTTTCCTAGTGAGCGATGAGGCTTGTTGACCGTCTCTAGGCCTGTTTGATTGGGGCATTCGCAAATTGATTTCTGCCATCAGCCTTTGCCAACCACTCACCATTTGGTTGGAGAATACACATTTTTCCCTTGCAACACTTTGAGCCAATATGGCAGTAGTCACATGACTGCTAAACCTCAATACGGATTCTGTCACTTTTGAGATCCACCCTCAATTTGCCACTTGAGGAACTTGAGGAACTTCCTCAACTGGTACTTTCTCTATCCATCCATTTATCCATCTACTTTATCAGCTGGTCTTTTCAGAACTGTAAAAAAAAGTATTTATCTAATTCTGAAATTCAATTAGATTGCATATACTGTAGATATGGAGAATAGAAGTGGCGTGAAGGTGAAAAGGGGTGATGTTTACAGGTTGTGTCGCTTATGATATTTCCAAAGTACCTGGTGTAAACAGGCAAAATGGTAATGACCTTTAGGTGGTAAAAGACATTTCTGCCTCAGCTAGAGTAGCAGTGGGCTGGATGCTGTGGGTGGACAGTGCAAACACAATCTCTATGCAACACTGTCTGCCTCTGTAGCAGTGTGTGCAGTCCAAACGTGAAAATGAATCTCCTGACATCAAATAAAAGGGCAGCTCTGAGAGAGTGCTATCCTTTCTTTTAAGTTTTCTTCTGATAAAATCCTAATTAACTTCAATCCTGGGCGACAAGTAAGCACAAAGCAAAGGGAACAGAGACTTGGCAATTTGTGGAAAGGTGACATGCACTCACATGTACTGCTGCACACATCTGTCCTCCTGTCAGGACAATTCTTGAGCATATACAGCAGACCGAGAGGTAGTGCTACTTTGATGAATAGTGCAGCAGCATCCGGCAGGCTCCAAATAGAAAATGTGAGTAGAGCATAACCCCTCGCATGTGGATTTGATCAAATTCAGTCTTGGCAAATGACTGTGCTCCTCCGTTCTTCTTCTGCTGCTCAAAACATACACACAAAAACACCACATAAAGAGTAGAAAATGCTTAACTGAAAATCTGTATTCCAACTCACGCTCAGATTTAAGGCAGAGGCACGATGAATTAATATGAGGACAGAAAACTTGGTCCCTTGTCACCCCCGGCATATTGCGGTCTCAAGCATATCAGGGTGCCCCAGCTGTGACCATGTAGTCTTATCATTTTAGAGACGTGTAACACTTTCTGCACTCCTTTTCTTTTCCCTGCCAACTGGAAAAGCAATTCAAATGCATCTTGTCACCAGTGGTAGCTTTCCTTTCTCATCCACTATCCAGAGGAAACAAAAATAAATCAGTGTTCTTTAAGGACATTGAGCGAAATCACAGATGTTCGTGGTCCTGATTGGAAGATGAGAAGAAATACTTTGCTTTTTATTGTTTTTGTGTCTTGGATGATTAAGTTTTTAAGTTGGTGGTCTTTTTCCTGGCAAAGATACTGCTCTTTAAAAGAAGAAAAGCGTTCTTCTTTGTGAAACCTTAAATACGAGTGGGAGGGCACTGCTCACAGTGAGTCATGTTCATCATATAGAGAAAACTAACCTGCTCTGGTCAATGTGTCATATTTACCTCACACTACTTTAGACATCCATGGGAATCTTGTCTTATTGAATAAAAAGGTGGAGGAGAGGGGAAAAAGACCTTTGCCTATAAGGCTGAGTCCCTTTTGAGTCAACATTGCCCTTTGTGAGTCAGGGATTAGAGTAATGAAGACGAGTAGGGATCTAGTTGAAAAAATGACTTCATGTCTGCAGAAGTGAGGTGATAAGCTGTTGTCAGTCAACAAAACAGCCAGCTGTGCTTTGCATAATGAACAGAGGAAGTGCTGGTATGGTTTGTTACTCCTTCAACAGATTTTTATTTAACACAGTTACTGCAGGTGACATTAACAAGGCTGCAACTACTGAACCTGGTCATGCTTTTCCAGACTGTGTATGCTAAAGTACCAATTTTACACACTCGTAATAGTCCAATGACTGAAAGATAAGGTAACTGGAAACCCATTAAAAAATGGGAAACGCCTTGAGTGAATATAATGTGTACATGTACTGTACACTTGGGGAAAAGAAAGTACACCCATTATAAATTCTAAGCTTCTACAAATCAGGGCATAAAAAATTTAAAAATGCAGGTCCTCAGTAGGTCTTATGATTGAAAATACACTGTGTCATTATTTAACAAAATTACACCAAATTGCAGAATCAATGTGAAAAACTAAGTACATCCTTACTGCCTCCACCTGGTTTAAGAGGGTACGTTGATTAACTGATCAGCAGCGAGTGTGAGTGTCTCTATTATAGTAGGAGTTTTGGCAGGTTGCTGGTCTGAAGCATTCAGGTGTGTATCAGCATTGATCTTACAGAAGAAACTGTTGTGTGCATCAATATGGGAAGGTTTATAAGGCCATTTCTAAACAAATATGATGTTCATCTTTCTGCAGTGAGGAAGACTATTTACAATTGGAAAACATTTAAGATAGCTGCCAATCTTCCCAGGAGTGGATGTCCCAGCAAATTCACCCCATGGTGAGACCATGCAATGCTCAAAGAAACTGCAAAAAACCCAAGAGATGCATTTCAGACTGTTACAATTCATGATAGTGCAATTAGATTAAAGCTGAACAAATATGGCTGGTTTGGAAGGGCTACCAGGAGAAAGCTTCTTCTTTCCAAAAAGAACATGGCAACACGGGTTAGGCTTGGTAAAATTGTGTCTGAGCAAAACAAACAGACCTCTGTCTTTGGATATATGACAGACAAGAAGTGAAGATGTTTGATCATAATGTGCAGAGCTACTTCAGGACAGTGATCTCCAGCACAGCAGCAAATCTACAGCTGAATGTCTGAAAAAGAAAAGAATCCAGATGTTTCAGTGGGCCAGTGCCAATGCTCAATGAACAACTGCTCCAGAACCTCCATGAACTGATGCAATGTTTTAAAGAAGACTGGGACAAAATTCCTCCACAACATGTGAGAGACGGAGTCATATAGTAAACAATCAAATTATTGCTGCTAAAGGCAAACTACTGAATCACAGGGTGCACTTAGTATTTCCACACACTGCTTCTGCAGTTAGGCTTCATTAAATAATTTCATGATGTATGTGTAATTGTTCATCTGACGTTGTAGTTAAGTAATGTTAGACCATGATAAGAACCAGATGATTTATAAAACCTCAGGTCTGAAAAAAAGAATGCATTTCTTTTTTTGTATGACTGCATATGGATGAAACCTATACAGGCCTCAACAGCTGCTGTGGCCTTTACAGATATTTACTATGAATGAGAGTTACATGCACCACATTCAGTTTAATCTAGTAACATTTTCTAATTATTTCCACCACCACAGACATGTGCTGCAATTACACCAATCCAGCACAGTCATCATTTTGGAGCCCGCAGAGCTGTAATCATAACGTAATCACAGCCTGCATAAACGCTGTTGACTTTTTACTGATTTACTAAATTGCTACACCTTTTCTGCTTAAAGATTCTCCACTGCCTCTTAAAAAGCCATGCTATTATGAATGAGGAGCAGCCTCACGGGTCCATACTGATGTGCTGGGAACTTATAGATTTACCTGAAGTGCATTTTCTTTAAACCCCGTGGTTAATTGAAAGCGTGACAGCACTTTGCTCTTTACACATGGTGCCTGCAAGCCATGGTAACAGGTCTGGTGAGACAGTGTCTGCAATTACGTGACTAATTATAGCATCAGTTCAAGCTGCAGGTGAATTAGTGCTTGATGGCTTCTCTAAAATGTGCGAAAAGCATTTTGCTTTCAAATGGCAAATGGCAAGAGGTGCTGCTCGCCAAAGCTGTCTTTACACAGCGTCAACCTACTTATCAAAAAATTGGGGGTCATTTATTTAGAAATGAAGCTCCAAAATTTAAAGCACATTGCAAATGGAGTTCTGCTTTTAAATGACTGTGGCAGCATCACTTCCTCTCTGATTCTGGATATCATACTCAGCAGTGCAAGCAACAGCAGCTGCAGATGAAAGAGAATTTAGTCCTTCTTGGTGAAAACTCTTATAGCACAGTGCCCCCTTCAGGTACTGAAGGGGGCAAATTGCACCCAATCAGAAAGAATGACTAAATCTCTCCCGTGGTGACACCAAGGTTGGGGAAAAAAAAGAGAGAGGAAAAAAAAAATCATTACATCTTCTTCCCTAGAAATCCTGAAAAATGTGAAAAATCCTGAAAAAAGCCATTCCTATAGCTAGGAATAGCTTTTTAAAGGAAGGTAGAAGAGGCCTTTCCATCTCTTTACAGACCTCATTTTGTCTGAGCAGTCAAGCGTTCCTTTTATTTGTGAGCCTCAGTGCGCACACACAAACACACACACACACACAGTTATATGATTCTCCATGTCAAAACCTTCCCAAACCACAGGTCGTGGCTGTTGCTTTGGAGGAAAAAGATGGGGATACATATTATTCAGGGTTTCAGATTTCTCAGGCACTCGGCGCCGTTCAGGCTGTGTTTGTTTTCTAAGCATTAGGATTAAAATCTCTCTCCCAGAAGAGCGCCAAGAAAAATCTAAAAAGGGAATCTAAGAATTTGAGATGTGCGCCTCCGGGGGCTGTTTGTGCTTCACCTCAAGAAGACAGAGCCAATTTATGCTCAGTCCAGCTTATTTCCATACAGTATATTGCTTGAATTGGGCTTATTTCCATTTGGTCGCGGGCGGGGTGTAGGGTGGGTGAGGACAATTTCTTCCCCTGCAGATTAAATACATTTGGAAGCTCCTTCTTGTATGAATATTCCTTGTATATTTATGCAGTAGAGATAAAATGACAGAATACATTGAGAAAATAGACAATCAAAGTATAATCAAATGTAATGCATGCACTGAATAAAATATGCATGACAAATTGGCTTTGGAGAACACAGAGCAGGCAGGTCCTCTGAACCTTAGCACAAAAGCTCATTGAAATTCCTTTCATTATGACCGTGGAGCTACAGCGAAACAGAAAATGAGAGGGACAGACAGAGAAAGATGAGTATAATGATTTCTGATTATAGAGGCAGAAGAGTCCTTGCATCCCACTGTACACAGGAATATCATTACACAGTATTATGCAATTTAACAGATGGAGAACAAAAATAAAAGAACGACGTAACACGTGGGGAGCATTTAGTTATTTTTATTTACATTGTTATGTTTGCCTAATCAGTGTGACGTATACTCTTTACATAGAAACCTGCTTATGTGTGCAATACTCCATCACTGAAAACTTGAGACAAATGCAAATGACATTTTGCAGTATTTTAGTAATCTTAATTACAAATAAAAAGGCACATAGACATGATACCAATACCTTGGCTGACACAGATT